>NC_063336.1:33220143-33220296 GCF_021869965.1 Rhincodon typus
GGGACGAGCTGGACTGGTTTTGGGATGCGGTAGGGGGAGGGGAGATTTTGAAACTTGTGAAATCCACATTGATACCATTGGGCTGCAGGGTTCCCAAGCGGGATACGAGTTGCTGTTCCTGCAACCTTCGGGTGGCATCGTTGTGGCACTGCA
>NC_063336.1:33265296-33281395 GCF_021869965.1 Rhincodon typus
TGAAGAAGGGCCTAGGCCCGAAACGTCAGCTTTCCTGTTCCTCTGATGCTGCTTGGCCTGCTGTGTTCGTCCAGCTCTACACCTTCTTATCTCAGATTCTCCAGCATCTGCAGTTCCTACTATCTATGGAACTGGATTAGTGTCATTTGTGGCTTGTCTCAGAGTCAATAAGTTGTGGGTTCAAATCCCACTTCAGGAACAGAGTGCAAAAATCAAGGCTGACTCTCCAATGAAGCGCTGTGGGAATGCTGTACTGCTGAATATGCTGATTAACGGGTGGGACATTAAACCATGAATCAGCCTGCCCTCTCAGTTAGATTTTAAAAATAATGGCATTACTTGGAAGAAGACCACAGGTGTTATTCCTTTTTATCCCTCAATCAGTATTACAGAAACAGATTATCATATTGCTGTTTGTGGGAACTTGCTGTGCACACAATGGTGGCTAGGTTTTCTAAGCTACAACAGTGACTAGACTAAAAAAAAAGCTTCATTGGCTGTAATATTCTTTGACACATCAAAAGCTGTGAGAGACATAACAGAAATGCAAGTTTTCCTTTTTGCCCCTTTCTTGGCTGTTTACTGCAGGACCAAAACACTAACAAGAAAATGAGTGACAGATGGGTTCAGTTCCATAGTCTGGGTATGTCTTCAATCTAAGAACGCAGTGTGTAAGCGAAGATTTACATGAAACAGATCTCATTCTAATCATGAGTGAGTGAGTCAGAAAATTCAATGTCACATTGACATTCCCTGTTTCTTTGAACATCAACATTTTTGCATTAAGAAATGATGGAAACATGTGGGGTAGATTGAAGCAACAAGTCAGATCATCGCAAATTCTAAAGCACCACACCACTTCACAGAGCCTGTGTTTGTAAAAATGTAATCTTGGCTCTCAATCTTGATGGATTTAGGAAACTGAACTCATTTCATACTTTAAATAGCTAGTTAAATAATGAAACAAAATGATTGCATGCATGAATAGCTTTTTAATACTTATATAGGAACATTAAAACAGTCCACTTGAATTTTGTTTCCCCCTTACTTGTGAAATGACCTAATACCAAGTATAATAGCTTCCATTCACTTTGTCCCGATTGAAACCTCTGAAGTTCATTGCAAAGACCAGATTTTAGATAGTCGTTCACCCCTGAAAATGTTAATTGTCTCAATGGTTTTTGATAAAGCACTGCTTTAAGTACTGTCAACTCCTTACAAATACATAACTTCTCATAACAAATCTGCGAGATGGTTAATAATTCATCCAGCTGATGCCTTGGACATCTGCGTTAGAATCTAACAAAATAACAGTTCAGAATTCTAGCCAAGAATGTTTATTTACAAAACCATATTACTTCACATGTTTTACTTACATGTGTTACTGAATGAGAGACACTATACATGACTTAATGCAAAATCCCTCACATGAATTTTGCATGATGTTCATTGCATCATCTTCCCTAGCTTCCTGCCCCCATAACTGCCAAGATCCGCAAATTCCCTTGCTGCCTACATCTCTACAAAGGTAGATGGATTATAATTGAGATTCTACTCAGTAACTTAAATATCCTTCATTGCAGGATAGAAAACAGCATAGCCTCTATAATCAGTCAAGTAATGAGAATAATGTCTTGACATTAAAGAGCATTTAAACACCGATCAGCCCTCCAGCCTGTTACAGGATTCAACTAAAAATCTAAAAGCTTACAGAAATGGAATCTGTTCACACCTCCTGAGGAGCTGAGCCCGAGAAAACAAGATTGATAACTATAACGAAGCCCATTGTTACCATCAACCAGACACACTGAATAAAGAAGGAAGTGGTGGACGAGAACAAATGAGAACTAATGGATATTGTGACCTAAAAATTGGATCCTTGATTCAGAAGGCAATATTGGCCTACCTCCTGTCATAAAGATGCTGATGAACTGACTCAGATGTTTACACAAAGATTTCTATTATCCAGAATTACAGGAATATTCCCGATGTAAGCTAGCTACTGGGTTTCCTAATCACACACAGTAGACAACTTCCACCCCAACCTTAAGTTCACCTGGACCATCTCTGATACCTCTCTCTCCTTCCTGGACCTCTCTATTTCCATCTCTGGCAACCACCTGGAAACCGATATCCATTTCAAGTCTACCGACTCCCACAGCTACCTAGAGTACACCTCCTCTCACCCACCTTCCTGCAAAAAGTCCATCCCCGATTCCCAATTCCTTCGCCTCCACCGCATCTGCTCCCGAGATGAGACATTCCACTCCCGGACATCCCAGATGTCCTCATTTTTCAAGGACCACAACTTCCCCTCCACAGTGGTCGAAAACGCCCTCGACCGTGTCTCTCACATTTCCCGCAACTCATCCCCTCACACCCCCTCCTCACAATAATAACTAAAACAGAATCCCCCTCATCCTCACGTACCACCCCACCAACCTCCGGATGCAATGCATCATCCTCCGACACTTCCGCCATCTGCAATCCAACCCCACCACCAAAGACATTTTTCCCTCCCCACCCTTATCTGCTTTCCAGAAGGATCACTCTCTCCGTGACTCCCTTGTCCGCTCCACACTCCCCACCACCCCCTGCACTTTTCCCTGCAACCGAAGTAAGTGCTACACCTGCCCCTACACCGACCCCTTCACTCCCATCCCAGGCCCCAAGAAGACCTTCCACATCAAACAGATGTTCACCTGCACATCTGCTAATGTGGTATACTGTATCCACTGTTCCAGATGTGGCCTCCTCTACATCGGGGAAACCAAGCGGAGGCTTGGGGACTGCTTTACGGAACACCTATGCTCGGTTTGCACTAAACAACTGCACCTCCCAGTCGTGAACCATTTCAACTCCCCCTCCCATTCCTTGGACATGTCCATCCTGGGCCTCCTGCAGTGCCACAATGATGCCACCTGAAGGTTGCAGGAACAGCATCTCATATTTTGCTTGGGAACCCTGCAGCCCAATGGTATCAATGTGGACTTCACAAGCTTCAAAATCTCCCTTCCCCCGACCACATCCCAAAACCAGCCCAGCTCGTACCCGCCTTCCTAACCTGTCCTTCCTCCCACCTCAAGCGCCACCCCCATCTCCTACCTACCAGCCTCATCCCGCCCCCTTGACCTGTCCGTCCTCCCTGGACCGACCTATCCCCTCCCTAACTCCCCACCTACACTCACCTTTACTGGCTCCAACCCTGCCTCCTTGACCTGTCTGTCTCCTCTCCACCTATCTTCTCCTTTATCCAACTTCTATCCGCCTCCCTCTTTCTCCCCGTTTTTTTCAGAATCCCCTTCTCCTCCCCCATTTCTGAAGAAGGGCCTAGACCCGAAACGTCAGCTTTCCTGCTCCTCTGATGCTGCTTGGCCTGCTGTGTTCATCCAGCTCTACACCTTGTCTCAGACAACTTAATTAATGGCCATATTTAAACCACACTTTATTAACAATGCCTAGAGTCTATTTTGAAATGGATATTTCTGAATTGCTTGTTTTAATTTATTCTTTCAAACAATTCCAGTGTTCATGGCTACACCAGCATTTTTTGACCATGCCTAATTGTCCTTGAGAGCATTTCTGCCTGTGCTCCAGAACTTGCCGTAGCCCTAGCCAAGTTGTTTCACCACTGTTATAACAGTGGGAATCTACCCAACAATTGTGGAAAATTGCCAAGTCATGTCCTGTACACAAAAGGCAGGACAAATCCAAACCAGCCAATTGTTCCCCACCATGTGTGGAATCCATGAATCCTAGCAAAACTGGAATCATTGGGAACAGAGGAAAATCTCTCCACTGTTTAGAGTCATACCTGGCATGAAAGAAGATGGCTATGGTTGTTGGAGGTGAGTCATCTCAGCTTCAGAACAATTTTGGCAGAGTTCTTCAGGGTAGTGTCCTAGGCTCAACTATCTTCAGCTGCTTCATCAATGACCTTCCCTCCATCATAAGGTCAGAAGTGGAGATGTTCACCAATGATTACTCAATGTTCAGCACCACTCACGACTCCTCAGATATTGAAGTAGTCCATGTCAAAATATAGAAAAATCCAGACAATATCCAGGTTTGAACTGACAAATGGCAAGTAACATTCGCACCACACAACTAACAGGCAATGACTGTCTCCAACAAGACATAATCTAACCATTGATGCTCTACATTCAATGACATTACCATCGCTGAATCCCACACTATAAGCATCCTCGGTTATCATTGAGTAGGAACTGAACAGGACTAGCCACATAACTACAGCGGCTACAAGAGCAGGTCAGAGGCTAGGAACGCTGCAGTGACTTACCTTCTGACTCTCAAAGCCTACCCACCATTTACAAGTCAAACGTCAGGAATATGACATTATAAGGTATTCCATCCATCAACTGCACAACAGTTAACCTCAAAGGCAACCTTTGATTATTAAACTTCCCCATTATTTAACAGAAAAATGAACTGCTTCCAATTAATTTAAACATTAATGAATTACATCAGAAAAGTTTTGAATGCTGAATACTATAAATGTTGAGAATGAAGACCATTAGGAATATAAATAAATATTCCAGTTTCTATTGCTATGTTAAATGGAACTGTTAATTGCATAGTTTTAAAGGACGTGAATTGTCTTGTGAAGTTTTAAAAACTTCTGCAGTTTTTCTAAAGTACACTTATCCTGAAGTTGATTAGGGTTATGATGTTTTAGTGCAAAGAGGTACAGTCATGTAGCTGCATAAGATTAGATTCAACAGCTTATATAAGCTGAATTGTTTCAGATGTGCTTTGTGGTTTTCAGTATGACAGACTGTATAACAGATGCATTGCATCAAATGGACTTCAGTAGTCAAGCTCATCACCTGCTTCTCAAGGGCAACTAGCGAAGGGCAATCAATGATGGCTCAGCCAGCGACACCCACATACCATGATTTTTTATATAATAACATAAAAGACAGACAATCAGGTTGTTGTTGGGACAGAAAAATGAAAGTCTATTAATAACTCTGGCTATTTACTCAGCTGCAATATTACACAGTTACTTATAAAGCTCAGGTTCTGTGCTTACTGGTATTACTGTACTACATGGATATAAGTAATTGACTGAAGACAATATAATAATTTCATTGCACTGGGAGCCTGAATGAAGGTGAGATCAATACCGTTATACCATAATGTCACATGTCATGTAACCATCTTAGTGATACTAGTCTGGAATCTACGTCCTAACATTTTATCCCCCTTTATTCTTGAAAGGATGAGGATCCTATTTTTTTCTGATAAACATATACAAGGATGCATATAAACATACTGGGCTGAATTTTCTGCTCTTTTGAGCAGTGTGGGAAATGACACTAAAATTGGAAAAATACCATGAAAATGAAATAATTGGATTTTCAACTTCAAAACAAAATTTCCAATTTTCCCCTTACAGTTTGAACAGTGAGTTCTGAAGCTCACTAATGAGTGGCAACTCCATTATTTCCATGTATCCACATCTCATTATTAGCTAATTTCACCACATTTGAATGCAGCTAAACAATTCTCCTCTCCCGAGAAATTAGAGGGTGTCAATCCCTGGCATCAATGTCAGAACAGTAATGGCAGCAGCTCAGTGTTTGCTTCTTCAAGCCTTCAGACAATGTTGTCTTCACATCAAAGTCTGTGCATGCTCCGTGGACACAAGCCTCTTCCACCTTCCTCCATGCAAGTGGGCATCATCAAACCACCAAACTAACCCCATCAAACAGGATCCTGGATGCTTTCCGACCAACTCACATACCACCTAAGCTTGTCAGGACTTCACGTTGGTGCACAGGGAGAGTTCTGACTTGTATTGTCGTGTTACTTTGGCTGCAGACAGTATCCCCACTGAGTGAGTAAGAAAGGTAGAGGAGAGGAAAGGTCAGTACACGGTGAGAGCAGTTGAGTGGGCATAATGCATGGAATAATGAGAGTTATCATCCATGAGCCTTAGTGAGGTAGGTGTGTAGTGGCAGAGTGAATGAGCGGTGGTCCTGGGAACATGAGGCAGCAGAGAGATGATGATGGTGCATTTTTTTGCAGAGCACAGAAGATTATTGACCTTCTGTATGCATTGTCTTTTATCCAGGGTACTGCTATCTGGGTCCACACTGGTTGAGTTCAGTGGTATGGCCTCCTTTACTGATCATCAGGAACAAGTATTGCCTCCTCTCCAACCACCACAACTCACAAGGGCCCTATCAGTGAATCATGTCCAGACAGCCCTCCAACGCACCTCCTCTATTCCCAGCTCACAGCTCTTAACCACCACAACCCCCCCCAAACATAAAGATAGGGTACCCCATGTCCTCACTTTCCACCCCACCAGCCTCCACATCCAATGTATCATCCTCAAACACTTCCGCCAACTCCAATTAGACCCCACCACACAGAACATCTTCCGATCCCCACCCTTCTCTGCTTTCCGCAAGGACCATTCCCTTCATCACTCCTGAGCTCGGTCCACACTCCCCACCAACCACTCCAACACATGCGGTATCTTCCCCTTAAACATGAAAGATGCAACATCTGCCCACACACCACCTCCCTCACCTCCATCCAGGGCCCTAAACAGCCCTTCCAAGTGAGACAGAGCTACACCTGCATCTCCTCCAACTGAGTCTATTGCATCTGGTGCTCCCGATGAGCTGTTCTGTCTGTTGTTGAGACTGCACGTACACAAGGTGACCATTTCACCGAGTATTTCCGCCTAGCCCGTAACGGCCAGCCTAACCTCCCGGTCACCTACCCGTTTCAACTCCCCGCCCCATTCCCCCTCCGACATTTCTGTCCTCGGCCCCCTCCAGTGTCACAGCGACTCGGAATGCAAATTTGAAGAACACCACCTTACCTTCCACCTGGGCACCCTACAGCCCAGAGGACTCAACATTGAGTTCTCTAATTTCAAATAACCTTCCCACCCATCCTCCAGCTTTGCTTCCAGCCCTACCTCCTCCCTCCCATTCCACTTTCTGACCCCCCCTTCGAGCCACCAACCAGATTCATCCCTCCCATCGGCCAACCAGGTTGTACCTACCACCAGTGTCCACCTATCACCACCATTCCACCGCCGCCCCTCCCCCCTCTTTATCTTCAGCTCTCCCCACCCCCACATCCAGTCCTGAAGAAGGGTAATACCCAAAACATTGACTGCTCCTTTCCTCCAGATGCTGCCTGGCCTGCTGTGTTCTTCCAGCCTCCTGTTTGTCTACCTGGATTGCAGCATCTGCAGTTTTTTTTTGTCTCTAATCAAGGAGTGAACCTGCCTTTCTAGGTCATTTGCTTCAGGGTAACAGTGCAGCACGAGTGCGAAGGGCAGTTCCTGACCAACAATGTCAGAGGTGCTGTGGAGCTGTGCTTTAAATATGGTCCCATGAACCCCACAAAGTCCAGACAGAGGAATGCTCTTCAAACTCTGTTGCCATACAGTTCCATGAAATGGGTGTCTGTGAGAATGGGTTGCACAATGAATGAGCTGAAAAGGGAATGATTGCTTGAGAAAAGTCCATATCAGCCAAGGCAGACCACCCACCAGAAATCTGACCTAAAAAGGCATTGGTGAAAATGTTGTCAATTATCTCTATACATTCAGCTAAGGCCCTGGTGGTTGACCAGATCTAATCCTTATCCAGTTATCATGACTTGGTGGTGCAGCTTCATTTTGTTGTGCACTATCTATCGCCACAGCCAATTGTGTATATATTGTCATGGATGTACTGTTGTCATCCGGCATGATAACTTCAGTATCTGACTCATTACCTAGTGTGACGGCTGGTTGATAATATGCAACTTGGATATGTTGTTTATTTCTCCACAGGACTTGATCACTGTTCATGACAACATCATATGACCTAGCCTAGACTCAACAACATAATGTCTTTCCATGAACCCATATGGAAAATCTCAAACTCTTACACTTTGTTCTGATTCAAGCTGGGATAACTATCTACATGCTCATTAACCATTTTCTCACTAACTTCCAATAATGCATCATGTGTGAGCAAGTGGGAAGGAAGTACCAAGTGGATTTGTCTTCAAACATCAAAGCTGCCGTTGAGAGTAAACTGTTGCCCAGAGGAGAAGGTTCATAGATTTAACATTGCAATCTGAAAATCTTGGCAAGTTGCTTTAAATTTAATGATCATAGGTTTTACTGTGTGAAGAGCACATTCTGCAAAGCTGTTCAACTCAGGGTAGTGAGGAGAGGAGGAAATATGTTGAACACCCCATTTGCTGTCTATGTCTTGGAATGGTGTAATACTGTACTACAGTCCATTGTCAAACACAATTTGTTGAGGCACGCTAAACATAGTCAATGTGGTGGATAGTGCATCATCCATTGTTGGCTCAGTAGTAGCATTAATGTGTCATACAAAAGGGATGTTAGCAAAGTAGTCCATCACCAGAATATAATGTATCCTCACGCATTGGAAAATTGCAATCTAGCACCACAGATTGGAAGGAATCTTTTGTGGAAGGAAAGATTCTCCTGGCTGTTTCACGTGCCAATCTTTTGAGCCTTTTCTGTACAAATAGGTGTAACTTATTTGTAAATAACCCAGCATGTCACTGGCATAGCTTGTAGAATTACCACTTGTTTGCCTTTGAAGATTACATTCTTGGAGAGTCCTAGTTCCTCTTTGAGTGACCAGAATTAAAATGGCTTGTTCCAGTGATGAGGTCTTTTTGAGCTATTGCAGCTGGTCATCATCTGACCATGGCTTACTGAATTGGTCTGCTTGGCTGTGAGCAAAATTTATGAGACTGATGAATCAGTTTAGAACCTTTGGTGTTGTAACTGACAATTTATCATCTTGTGGATTGTGATCATATGTAGATCCATGTATACTGGCAGACCAAAAATAGATATTCCATTTGTTTCGATGATGTAAATGGGTTTAGTCATCCATCACAAGGATCTGTATTGCTGTTTAACATAGATAAAGACAATGCGCAGGATGTCAGATCTGTTGCAAGCAACTAGCTTATTTTGTGTGATCTGCACTACACTGCAGATTTCCTGAGTATATCTCAGGTAAGGTACACAGAGGGATGATATTTACACTGGCATCAGGGTCAGTCTTCTCTTCGAGTGCATAGTGACTATTGTTTGGGGTTTATCACTTAATGAAGGAAAACACTTCTGAGATGTCCATGTGGAGTTTTAAGTTCAGCACGTGTACTCTGTGATTGCTTTCTGCAAGCTGTGTCATTGCAGTTAATGGTTGGACTCTGTTGCCATGGAGGGAACTGTTAATATTCTTTAATACCGTTGCTTAGTTGGCTTTTCTTCACAATTTTCTATAAAATGTGTGTTGTACTTTGGGTTTCTCTGGCCAATCAGACTTTGTACACAATTTAGACCTATGCCCTTTTCTGGAACATAGCTTGTATTTGTCAGAAAATGTTGCGCATGGTCTTAGGAGTGAGAAACTTCACACCTCTTACAAGATTTGGATATTCAGAAAGTATCAATGGTTACAATTGGTGTTCCAGAGTCAAGCATCTGCAAATCTTCTGGCTGCTATAATTGCTCTGACCTTGTGTCCTTCTTCCAATAGATCATTAATTGTAGTATTGACACAGTGTGGAGCTAGAGGAACACAATAGGTCAGGCAGCATCAGAGAAGCAGGAGAGTTGACGTTTTGGGCCTAGACCCTTCATCAGGGCTATCGGGCTATCTCAGAGCATTAATGGCATATTATTGGGGTTTGTCTTTTCTAAAGTGCCTTTATGAAGGATTTAGTGGACGTTGAGGCATGATCAGCTCTGTAAGTCATTCAACTAAATTAGCTTTAGTGAAATCACATTCTGTATTTTACACCAACATCTGTCTTCAAATTGGTCAACCTTTTCACCTGGCCTTTGGCAGCATGACATGAACTCGGGCCTGTATGTCCTGAAATTGAAATTTGAGTTGATCTTCTAAAAGATTAAACCTCTTTTCAAGAGCTTTATAATAATTAAGTGAAATACTGAAGTATTGTATTCTTCTTAACCCTCCAGAATTCAACATAAAAAGATATTTAACTGTCTGTCATTCATTGCCAGTTACCCGCTGATACATGAAGTAAATATTTTATTTTTCTTTAAACAACTGAAATCCTTACTAACTGTCTATAGATTGCCAGTCCATGGTGAGATGTTTCCTTTTCATTTTCTTGTACACTTTTAAAATCTATATAATGGCAGCATAGGGATCTCTAACACAGTGTAATGTTTTTCTGCTTTTGTTGTTAGCTTCTCTCTTTTATTTCATGCTTTTGCCCCTTTAAATTTTGAAGTACTATACCTGTGGGTGGATTTTATGCCAAAATGCAATAATGACATGACATGAACTTTGTTATTTCACTTTGACATGTTTTGGAAACAGAAAATGGCAAAATTGGTGTTATCTATATACAATCAAGGTCTCTTTAGTATGAAAAACATATTTTTCTGTGCTTGTTTTCTCTACCTGGTTCTGAGGTCACTTCATTAGATCATCTACTTGCAGCCACTAACTAGCTGTCACAACTAAATTTTAGTGTTCAATTACTGAAACCATGATGTCCCTTGTGCTTCTCTATACTTTATTCTGAATAACAGAAAGACAGAGAGTCTGGTTCTTGTTTAGACAGATGTCTTGAAGTTTATCGATAATGCTAATGAATCACAAAAATATAACATCACAAATTTTCATACATAGTCTGCGTTCTGTGGTTATTGATATTGCAATACATTAACTGGCAAACTGAAGAAACTACACTGATTCCATTGAACAGACAGTGACTGAAGATGAGATGAGCCCCTTGACATAAGAATATCACATTTTGTGATGTCATGTAACTGTTTTAAAGGTATGGCACTATCTGACCATAATATTATATACCATAATACAATAGTTTCCACTGTTCCATCAAAAAAAGGCAGCAAGCAGAGCAGAAAGGCAAAAGGCAGGCAGAATATCAACATTGTTCCCAGCAGGACATGTCTAATTTCCTTCTCAGGCAATGAAAGGTGCACCGAGGGTGTTCAAAATGAGCGAGTTGGAAAAGTTAGCTATCCTGTGAGCTCATGTTGTAATGAATGTGATGAGCAGCTGGGTTTAAGTTAGAAATAATGAGAAGGTTCTGCCTGGATGTTCCCTGTAGTGTGTTATGGTTGAGTTACTGAGGTATTTGTATTCTAAGGAACAGATGGAGTCAGCAGATGCAGTATTGCCCCACACAAGACATATGCTTAACAACATTTTTATCAGGACAGTTCCTTTCTCTTGCTCAAATGTTAATTAATCAAATATTTTAGTGAAAATCTAAGTACCTCTTTTTTTAAGAATGTTAAACAAACACATGGCTGGGGAAATGAGGCAGTGGGTATGGGCTGTGTCTCCATATGTGAGGGTTTGTGTTTGTCAAGAAGAATGTAAGTGTGCATCTGAGTCAGTGGAGAGAAGGATTATGTGTGTATAAATGTGTGGAAAAATTCTTCTATGCATTATTAGGATGCGTGATGCCAGCGAGGTCAGCATTTATTGCTCATCCCTAATTGCCCTTGAGAACGTTGTGGTGAGCTGCCTTCTTGCACAATAAGTCCATGAGATTTCGGAGTAGAATTTGTCATTCAGCTTCTATCTGCCATTCAATGTTATTGTGTCTGATCTGGTAATCCTCAACTCCACTTTCCTGCCTTGCCCCATAACCCTTGATTCCATTAATGATTAGAAATCTGTCTATGTCAGCCTTGAATATATTTAAACATCCAGCCTCACCAGCCCTCTGTGGTAAAGAATTCCACAAACTACTGCCCTCTGAGAGAAGTGATTCCTCTTCATTTCTGTCTTAAGTGAGTGACCCTTTGTTCTGAAGTTATGCCCTTTGGTCCTAGACTCTCCCACAAGGGGAAACAACTTTTCAGCATCTACCCTGTCAAGTTCCCTAAGAATCTTGTATATTTCAGTAGGGTCACCTCTCACTCTTCAAAATTTCAATGAGTACAGGCCCAACCTACTCAATCTCTCCTCATAAGACAGTCCCTGTAATCCTAGGATTAACTTTCTCTGTTCTGAGGAAGGGTCACTGGACCCGAAATGTTAAAACTCTGTTTTTTCCTTCACAGATGCTGCCAAACCTGCTGAGCTTTTCCAGCAACTTTGTTTTTGTTGTTGTTGTTGTTTTTGTGTTAACTTTCTCTGAACTGCCTCCCATGCCAATAAACCTTTCCTTAGATAACGGCTACAAACCTGTTTGCAGTATTCCAACTGTGATCTAACTGGTGCCTTAGCAAGACTTACCGATTTTTATAATCCCTCCCCTTTGGACTAAAGTTCATCGTAACCTCTTGAATAGAAATAGTGTGCACAGGTAGTGGGGAGGGAAAGCAGACTTTGAAACTCGGTAATAATACTTTGCTTGAAGAGCTGGCTGAATGGCTTCCTTCTACATTGTAACAATTCTGTGATTCAGTGAATATTCCATTTGCTCTAGCTGTTATCTGCTGAACTCGAATGCTAGCTTTTTGTGATTTACAGATGAGAATTCACAAATACATCTGTTCTATAGCTTTCTGCAGTTTGTCTCCATTTAAATAATATTCAGCTCTTCTATTCTTGCTGCCAAAGTACATAACCTCACATTTTCTCACATTATATCCCAGATGCCAAGCTTTTGCTCATCCACTTAACCTGTCTATATCTCCGTGTGGACTCTGTGTCATTCTCACCACTTGCCTTCCCAATTATTTTTATTTGCAAGCTTCAATATAGTACATTCATTTTCCTTATCCGCACCATTAATATGTATTGTAAATAACTGTGGCCCCAGCACTGATCCCTGTGGCACTTCACTCATTACAGGTTTCCAATCTGAAAATGACCCCCTTATCCCAACTTCCTGTCTTCTATTAGTTAGCCAATCGTCTATCCATGCTAATATATAATCCCTCAGTCTATGTGGCATAAGTATACCAGTGTTGTTAAGAAGGGAATTTCAAGATCTGACCTTGTAGGTAGGATACATGATTGCCACTGTACACCACTGGTTGAGGAATGAATATTTAAGATGCTGAATGGTGTCTATGTTAGTGCCTGGGAGTTTGTATCTGTGTGCTGCTCATGTGAAGTGTGCGTGCTTGCATAGAACTGTATCTATGTATCATAGTCCACTATGTAATAGCCTTTGTGCATTTTACATAGCTTGGCAGGAGAGTACAGTTGATGTCTTCCTGTGGCTTGATGTAGGAAATTGAATCACATGGAATCGATATCAATGAAATCTTCATCTCCCTCTATTCAATCAATGCCCTCAGAATTAATTGATCTGGAAGAAGAGAAACATGTAGAAGCTAGAAAGAACACTATTTAAAGTATTACTTATGAAAATACATGGTGTGAAGATTGAGATAGATAATTAGAGATTATATTCTGGGGGAAACTTACAATACAGGTCAAGTGCAACTATTCTGCTTGGAAGTTTCTACTTACAAATAAAAGACTTTAAAGGCTTTTTTTTTGTTTTCCCTGGTGCTTAAGACACATTTAGCCATAGTGACTTAGTATCTCATGACACGAAACACTTATTAAACACTTGCTGCAGTTGTTCAATCTCTGAAATAACTTTGATGTCCTGCTCTCTGAACAGTTCAGTCGTTGAATTACTTCAAAGATAGCCTTCCAACATCTCGGGCATTGAAATCCAATTTGGTTCACAAATTTCTTGAAGCTTCTGATAGAAATCATTTGGCAGTTACCCTCCACAAAAGTTCCCAACTCTGCGTTAGACTCAGAATCTTTGCAGGGTCCTTGCTTACTTACTCAGATAGTCACCAGGGAAAGGCTAGAGAGATTAAAACTTGCTTTAACTCCCGAGTTACCATAAAGCTAACACCACCCTCACTCACATAGAATGCTCCCAAACACACAATCTCTATGCCTTTACCCAACACACCCACAATACTGGCCTCATTCCTGACACTTCTTTGTCTCTGTTGAGCACCCCTCTAGCACCTGATATCCCCACACATCTTCATGCCAATACCTGAGACCCACACCCTCCAGACACCTAAACGTCCCCGTTTACACCAGAACGATAATGCCTGGCTCCCATGTACGCACACACTCTAAGCTAGCCCTCCTGGGCTCCAATCTGCTGCCTTATCCCTTTAACAACGTGCCACCCACCACCTTATCCTTTCACCTGCAACCTTCTCCCTCAAAACACTTACCCTATGCCTTTAGCTTCTCTCAAAGAGACTTTGCGACCTTATTGGAATTTGGCAGCTATTGCTGTAAAAAGGGATATGTTTAATATGAAGATTCACTCTGATGCTGTTTGCATGGCTTGTTGGGCTATGACTGTTGGGATGGATCCTGCACGAGGCTTCTGACTTGAAAAACCCAGGAAAGATTTTTTTTGCCTGATCTGAAGATTTGATCACATTGATAAATTTGTGCTTAATTCATCAATGCTATCCATTTATGAGGAGATCTAGCAAGTAAAGACAATGAAAATCTGTACTTCAGGAATCTGGAATTCTGTTGTAAGTGAAGGACTTAAGAACAAAGTTGAAGTAACTTGATTTATTCCCCTATCTAGCAAATTCAGCAAATTATTTTAAACTCGACCAGCACAACTGTGATCATTGCAGTTTAGCACATTAACAGATCAGAAATAAACAAAGTCCTTTTTCACGGCAGGTGCCACCAGTCCCTTTAAGGAGCAATGGTTAGCTTCTCAATATCTAGACAAAATAGGACAGGTATGTATTCATTTATTCACTTCCCTCATTTCTCTGGGAAAGCTGAAAATTGGGTCCCTCAGCAGGAATTTCCATCCAGGATGCGAACATCACCGGCAAAGGCAGCATTTGTTGCCCACCTAATTGCTGTTGAACTGAGTACCTTGCTAGATCATTTCAGAGGGCAGTTGAGTGTAAATCACACTGCTGCGAGGCTCAACTCACATGTAGACCAGGCCAGATAGAGATGGCAGATTTGCTATTATGAAGGACATTAGTGAGCAGGATGATTTTCTTTTAATGAAAATCAACGATAGAGACGACATCATTATTCCTAGCCTCCAATTCCAGATTTGAGAATTTAAGTTCCATTACCTACTTTAGTGGGATTTGAATCCATAACCATTAGGTATTAACTCTGAAATAACTCCACAGAGGCCAGTATCCCATCACCAAGTCACCCTTTTTTTATACACGCAGAGTCTTTAATACTGATCCAGCTTCCTCAGAGCCAGCTCTCAGAGTGAACATAATCCCTGACACTCCTGTTTCGACCGGTCAGCTAGGTCTCCCTGACTGGACCAGATTAACAGCCTCAATCAGGGAATTCATGCCTGTGTGGGTATAACCTGGCTGACCTTGTTACAGTCACTACACCACACATGCTTTTAGATTACTCAGGAACAAAAACAATGTTGCTGGAAAAGCTCAGCAGGTCTGGCAGCATCTGTGAAGGAAAAAACAGAGTTAACATTTCGGGTCCGGTGACCCTTCCTCAGAACTGAAGAACTGAAGAAGGGTCACCATGACCCGAAACGTTAACTCTGTTTTTCCCTTCACAGATGCTGCCAGACCTGCTGAGCTTTTCCAGCAACTTCGTTTTTGTTCCTGATTTACAGCATCCGCAGTTCTTTTGGTTTTTCTGTTAGATTACTTGTCTAGTAGCATTGTCAGTGCACCACCACCACGTGACAAAGTGGTGGGGTTTAGGGCACCCATTTAAAACCTTGCTTAAAAGAATGAATCAGGCAGGTAAAATGTGTCCAAGCCCATAAGAAATATTCCTTTGATGATACTCTGCTCTTCAGACAGCAAGTGGACGGCCAAAAATTGAAAATACGTGCCTCCCTCCAGCCCCATTAGCCTGTGATGTGGTGCATCTGTGCTAAATGCTGAACCTTAAATTATTTTGCTCAAAAATATTCACCACTTCTCTGCTGCATTAATTTCAGCATTTACAGACACCAGAGTGCCATGGCAACTGCATTATGTTTTAAATGCACCACAATTGAGGCCATATGTTGTGCTTTTACAAAACTGAAACGATTAATCATAAGTATTTTTATAATTTTATCATATAATGCTGGAAATTGAAAA
>NC_063336.1:33281895-33294224 GCF_021869965.1 Rhincodon typus
ACACAATATACAAATTGGTTTTAAAGTTAGCATAGTACAGCACATAAAAGGCAACATAAGTAAGTGAATAATATAAATAAATAATTCAAATTCAATAAGGATTACTATGCAGATACCATGTCAATGCTGCAGCATGTGTGAGCTCCTGAATACTACTGTGATCCAGGGCAAACATGTCACCATTATAAGTGTTTGAAATTCATGCAGTTTCGGGTCAGAGCTTATGAGCTGGAAACTCAACCACAGACAGTGTGATACGTCAGGGAGGGGACACTAGCAGCAGTGCTGGTGAAAAGTGGGGCTGAACAGTGCTGGGGCCAGTGTCCTTGGGAGCCACATAACTAGGGAAGTAGAGAAAGTTTTAATCTCAGTAGTGGACAAGGGATCAAATATGGAAAGATGCAGTAATTCAAAGAGTACAGCCAAGCTTAGAGAAGAAAGAAATAGCAACATGGGAAATGAATGTCATTGTTGTGCTTTAGTGATACAAAGCATCAGTGAGACCACACCATAAATACTGTGTGCAGTTTTGGTCTCCCTATTTAAGGAAGAATGTAAATACTTTGGAGGTGGTTCAGAGGAGGTTTACTGCATTGGCACCTGAGTTTGAAGAGTTTGGACTTGTTTCCACAAAAGTTTAGAAGAGTGAGAGCTGTTTTGATTGAAGTGCATAAAATCTCAAGTGGTCATAGAACCGTACAGCATGGAAACAGACCCTTTAGTCCAACTAAACCACGCTGACTATATGCCCAAACAAAACTAGTCTCACCATATCTGGCCCATATTCCTCCAAGCTCTTCCTATTCGTGTACTTATCCAAATGTCTTTTAAATATTGTAATTACACCTGCATCCACCATTTCCTCTGGCTGTTCATTCCACACAACATTCTCTGTTGCCCCTCATGTCCTTTTTACATCTTTCTCTTCTCACCCTAAAAATATGCTCCCACCCTAGGGCAAAGACCTTTGCTATTCACCTTATCTATACCCGACATGATTTTACAGACCTCTATAAGGTTACCCCTCAACCTCTTATGCTACAGTTAAAAAGTCGTAGACTATTGAGCCTCTCCTTTTAACTCAAACTCTCCATTCTGGGGAATGTCCTGGTAAAGTTTTTGTGAACACTCTCCAGTTTAATAATATCCTTCCTATAACAAGGGCAATAAGAACTGCACATAGTACTCCAGAAGAGGCCTCACCAACATCCTGTACAACCTCAACATGACTTCCCAACTCCTATAATCGAAAGTCTGAACAATGAAAGCAAGCGTGCATAACGCCTTATTAATCACCCTGTCTACCCATAATGCAAATTTCAAAGAATTATGTGCCTGAAACTTCAAGTCTCTCTCTGTTCTACAATACTACTCAGGGCCCTACAGTGATGATACTGTCACTTTAAAAAGGTTTATTTTGTCCTAGGTTTTTTTTGAAGAGAGGTTGTAAAGGCAGAGGTATTAAAATGGCTACGAGAGAATGCCTAAGTCAACAATGTGAGGAGGCCTTTAGGTTTTTTTAAAACAATTGTACAATGGAAGGGGAGTGGCCAATTCTCCCAATTCAGGCTTTCTAGTTTTTTTATCTGTAGCAGTCACAAGATGTTTTGAGTCCAGAAGGATTGCAAGCTTCAATAAATGATTCCTAACTGACTTTCTCAGAAATCTCTCTGGATGTTGTTCCCACCTGCCTGTAAGAATCTGTGTTTGAATTTATGTTTTAGCCAAGGGGTGTGTTTATGGGATGTTACTATATGGGAACAGTTAATTAGTTAAGTTACTGTATTGAGTATTCAGTTAAGCTTTCCAATAGTTGTTATTCTAAATTCCACTTTCTTTTGTCCGTGTTCTAACTATGGTGTTTAAATAAATTGCGTTTCGCTTAATGCAAGTGGTTTACCTAGTTGCATCACACCTGGTACACCCACTTCATATCTACCTTTAAAATAAGAAAAAGTTAGAGTCTAGTCTACCTTCTTAAAATATTTTGAGAGGGTCTGGCTTGGTCCATAACACCTACCATTAATACCTTGCATTTATCCAAATTAAATTCCATCTGCCACTCCTCAGCCCATTGATCACAATTTTGTAATCTTAGATAAGCTTCTTCACTATTGACATCAACTTTGGTGTCATCCACAAACTTACTAATCATGTCTCTTATATTCGCATCCAAATTCCTCACATAAATGATAAACAAAAGTGGACCCAGTACTCTTCAGAAGTTGGATGTGTTCCCATTTGTGGGTTAGTCCAGAATATATGTTCATGTATTTTTGATAAATTTTATTTTGTCATTTAAGATGACTTTGGAAACTCTTCCATGAAAAAGAGAAAGCTTTCCACAATTGCATTTTCTTCAGCACGCTAAGGCCATGATTCTATATTCTAAGAGGAATCAACTGAATCAACGCAGAAGATGGCTGAATATAAAGTGAGTTACAGGGGAAACAACATTTCATTTTATGCTGTTTGAAAAAAAAGCCTATCACAAATCTGTCCAGTATTCCAAATCAAACCACAGGGATGGTGGCATTGTGTTGTTGTTCAATCAAACAATCACTTTGTTCCAGGTCCTTTTTACCAACCAGGCAAGGAGGAGGATTCAGCTTCCCCCTTTCTAACGCCCTCGGTCAGCTACAACAAAGATTTTAATTCCTTTTAACATGCAGTTGTATCACACTTCAATTAAAACATAGTTTGCTAGTTCAAAATTAAGGAGCCAGTTACAAAGTTTTCTTTAGTGAAAGAAAAAGGGATTTTATTACTGACTAACCCTGACAAAATAATAAATAAAGACAAATACACACACACACACACACAAATTTGAGTATAGCATTTAAAAAGATAGGAATAGTCACCACAGGCAGGGTGATTAAAAATAAAGTATACAGTTCAAATGTCATTGGAGCCTTTGAAGTGATGGGTTGTAACTTGAAACCATGGTGTTTAATTGATAGCTTGTATGCTTTCTTTTACCACTCTTGGGATTTAGCATCCCTGGCTGGGCCAGTATTTAATACCCATCCCTATGTGCCCTTGTGTTGTCAGCAGTAGTGGAATTTGTAGATGTAAAAATCATATGAAACAGAAACAGAAAGAGACCTTTGGCCCCTCAGGTCCGTACCACCATTCATTAGGATCAGAACGATATGTTTGTGCTTCAAATTCCACATTTCATCTATCCCCAATAACTTTTGATTCCCTTTCCTAATAAGAATTTATCTACCTCCTTAAAAAATGTTAAATTATCCACTTCCACCTCCCTTTGGGGCAGAGATCTAAAGTTGAATAACCCTCTGAGAGAAACAATTTGTCTTTATCCCTTTCCATGTTACTGCACTGACCCTGAAGAGGAAACATCCCTTCCATGTGCACCAATCAAGACTGTTTATAAACTTCAACGATAATCAGTCAGGAAAAACAACATAATACAATCCAAGAAGTGCGGCAAAACAACTGCAAATACTGGCCATCAAATTAAACAGATTCTAGGCATGGACACCAAGATCATATTAAAGGAAAAGAAAAACTTGCACTTAGATTTAAATTTATTTATGTATCAAATGTATTAAGTATAGGAATACATAAGTACAGCAAAGAGTGCACAAAGTCACCATTCACTGGAGCCCACTTGTTTACAAAAACCAGAATTAAAAGATTTAACAGAGCCAAAAGGTAACCAAGAAAAAAATGTCCAGATCTCAGAGTCCCAAGACCGATCTCCACAATGTGCAGGTGCTGGTCCAAACGCTAGGCCGCAATCGCCACCCTACCGGTCCTGCTCTCACCACCTGCTGCCCCCTCACCGACCCCGCTCTCACCACCCACTGCCCCCTCACCAGCCCCGCTCTCACCTCCCACTGCTGCCCTCTCACCAGCCCCGCTCTCACCGCCCACTGCCCCCTAACCGGCGCCACTCTCACTGCCCACTGCCCTCTCACCGGCCCCCCCATCTCACCGCCAACTGCCCCCTCACCGGCCCTGCTCTCACCGCCCACTGCCCCCTCACCAGCCCCACTCTCACCGCACACTGCCCTCTCACCGGCCCCGCTCTCACCGCCCACTGCCCCCTCACCGACCTGACTCTCACCGCCGACATCACTCTGCAGGATACAGCCCGAGCGTTCAGCTCCCACCACACTGACCCGACTCCTTAGGTAAAAAGTTAAAAGGGCCAGGGGGGTCGGTGGCTGGTGATAGAATTATTGCAGCGAGGAGAGAGAAGAAGAAGAAAAAAGAAAGGAAATGAAAAGCGAACTGGCGAGCAGAGTGGAGCTCCAAATGGAGCGTCTTACCCCTGCCGCCATCTTATTTAGTGTGTTTCATGAACACCAGCCATCTCAAAATATTACACAGTGAAGTATTTTTGAAGTATGGATACTGTGGTGTAGTTCAAAGAAACGACTAAGCGGTAACAGTGAGATGGCCAATTAGAGTGATGGTGATTCATGCATAAATATTGGCCAGATCACAAGTGGAATCTCCGCTGCTCTTCTTGAGGATAGATCGTGGATGTTTTATGTCCAACTGAGATGACTAACAATATCTGGGTTTAACATCTTATCTGAAATACTTACTGCACATTTGACAGTGCAGCATGACCTATGTGCTGCACTGGGGCCAGAATTTTACATCCCCAAGAAGTGATGGGCAAGTTGGAAAGAAAGACAAATAGTTGGTTGAGCGCTAGAATTGGGGTGACAGCCACTCTTTTCCCACATCCTAGAAATTAAGTTCTGGGTGAGAAGGCCCTTGGTTGTCCCTCCCAATTGCTGCCAGTTAAGGCCTTTATGTTGTCAATGAATGAGCAGTTAAGAACCTGACCCCATCATAAAGCCAATTAGTTACATTTCCTGCAGGCAGAAAGAATGGCAGCCCCTTTGACCAGTGAAAAGGAGTAGGCCTCCTACCGGGATGAGTTGAGGGACCCTCATTCTACTCCAGTTTTGGGTGGCACAAATGGAGGCGGGGGGAGGCTACTGGAACTGCCCCCTTGCTCATGCCTCTGAGCAGGCACCCTGTCTTCTCTCTCTCTCTCTCTCTCTCTCTCTTTCTGAGATGCCATGTCCCCGCTTCCAGAGGCTGATTGACCAAGTGCTTCAGGCAGGAGGTGGGGATAGGGTGGCATGCAGGACAGGACGTCATTGTACCAGGAAGTGATCCACTGAAAAGCCCACTGCGTAACCACTTTAAGTAGGCATTCGATGTGGCAGATTCTCCCATTGGTGGTGGTGACAGGAGGTGTTCCACTTCTAATGATGCACACTACTGCAGCTAAACTGAAAAGATGGAAAAGCTCAGCCATAGTCTTTCTGCTCCAGTTCTGCTGCTAGACCTGACCCCACAGTTTCAGGCATCCTCCACTTCTGTACCTCATGTTCTCAAATGGGGCTTGAATCCACAATATTCTGGTGTAGAGGCAAGAAGTGTTACCCACTGATGCCAGAGACATAGGAGCAGTGCCACCAGGTGAGGTCATAAACTGTACAAAATGGTGTATTGGAGGCCTCAGTACAATAGCTGGAAAGGAAGAGAGAAGTGACCCGCAGCAGACCAGGAATTTCTCTAAATGAGTTTTGCAAATGCAATAAAGGCAGGTGTACATGGAGATCAATGCCTGTGGTCTAACCCTGAGGACCTAAAGACCGCATCAACCACCCAAAAAATTGTTCAGTGATCTGACAAGAAGTATGAAAGTCAGTCATTTTCAAATACCAAATCCGACCAATACACCGCTGGCTCACACATTCACAAAATAATAGAGCAAACTAAATGGGCTGAATTGCCTACTTCTGCTCCTATGTCTTATGGTCTTATGGATTTATGCATCATGCTTACTAATAGTCTCCATCAATCAGAAGTCATACCTAACATTCACATATTCACCTCATGACACATACTGCTGCCAGCTTTACACTCACATCTCGTACTCGCTGCTGGCTACTTAACCATGACAATCACATCACCTAAACAGATTGCATTACATTTATTGCACACTCCCCACTCTTTTGCAATCTTGGACAGTGTACAACTGATGGAGGCAGTTCTTCCTGGCAGGGATAGTAAGAACTGCCGATGCTGGAGTCAGAGGTAACACAATGTGAAGCTGGAGGAACACAGCAGGCCAGGCAGCATCAGAGGAGCAGGAAAGCTGACATTTCAGGTCGGGACCCTTCTTCAGATAACTGCATTTCTGAAGAAGGGTCCCGACCTGAAACGTCAGCTTTCCTGCTCCTCTGATGCTGCCTGGCCTGCTATGTTCATCCAGCTCCACACTGTGTTATCTCTGATTGGCAGGGCTGTGTCTCCTTCCTGGATAGAGGAGACTTTGTTCATTGGAGTTGTCACAACTGAGGCTATATTCAGAGGCTGGCCTGAAACCATCCAAGGTGATGGTAGATACATACTCAGTCTTTCTTCCTGGTTCCCACTTCATACTCACCCCGTAATACCTTTGGATTTACAGGGATACCTACTGAGCTGTAGCTGACATCAGGGTAAGGTTGTACATGAGTTTTGTTTTCTGTTAAGGAGTCAAATAATGACTTAGATTAGGTAACATTTGGAGAGTCATTTCAGACTGGAAACATTAACTCTGTTTCTCTTTCTATAGACGCTATCAGACCTGCTGCATTTATAGTATCATAGAATCCCTACAATGTGGAAGCAAGCCATTCAATTTCTCCAGAACTTCCTGTTTTTATATAGACGAAGACTGATGCGCGAGTGACTGAAATGTTTAATAGATTTACAGGCCTGGCAGCAAGGCTACCATTCAATGTAAATGACCATGGGATAATTAGACGTCACCTTAGCACAGGTTTTTATCCAGAGCTCGAACTGGGGCATCCAGAGGCATTGTGCAATGGGCCTGTTTTGTTTTCCATTGTGGCACAAAAAGAAGACATTGAACATTTGGATGTCGCACTGAAGGTGCACATTTCTATCACTAAGGTCAACTCCCTTGCCGTCATGGTTGAGGATCACAATATTCAAAGGGGCAGAACACTGCAATGGTCCAGCTATCTGTCCTTCAGCACATCATTTGGATTGCTCAGGGACTGATCCTGTGGGGAGTGCCAGTGGGCTCTGTCGACCCACCCAATCTCAGGAAGAATGCATTTGTCCTCCATGCCACTCCAGCTACATCATCACTAATGTCCATCAGCCCACTGAAGCAGTCTGCTGCTGTTGCTTGTCACACTGAGATGCCAAAGTCAAAAACTGGACCGCTTACAGCCAGAAATACTGAAGGTTTCCCTGGAAGGCAGACCACCCACACCTAAAAGGACCCTGGGTTCCTTCACAGCATCTTAGGCCACAAAAGCAATGATTACACAACTCAATGGTTTGTTCAATCACATTTCATGTGGTAGCATAGTTTCTATTGTGTACATGGTCCACACATGTGCTGAATCATATGCCATACAATCAAATGATAGCAATAACCATTCTATAAAACATCGAAACTCGGAGCAGGAACAGGCCATTCGGCCCTTTGAGTCTGCTCCTCCATTAAATATAATCATGGCTCATCCTCTATCTCAATGCCATCTTCCTGCTTTAGCTTCACCCTCTCTTCCCACCCTCTCCTCCCACACCCCCCACTCCCCCTTGATGCCTTTAAAATCTAAGCATTTAAAATTGTATTTTTTGAATATATTCAGTGACCCGGACAACACAGCCTTCGCTCGTAGGAAATTACACAGATTGATCACTCTCTGAGTGCAGTAATGATTCCTCAGTTTATCCTGAGATGTTTACCCCTGGTTCTAGACTCCTCAACCAAGGAAACCAGCCTCCACCTAGTCTATCAAGCCCTGGTAGAATTTTATATATTTCAAAGAGATCCTCTCTCATCCTTCTAAACTCTAGTGAATATAGGCCCAGTCAAACCAATCTCTCCTCATATGAGAGTGCTGCCATCCCTGGTATCAACCTCATGAACCTTTGCTGCCTTCCCATTAAAACATTTCTTAGTTAGGGAGGCCAATACTCCAGTTGCAATCTTAGCAAGACACTGTATCATTGCAGCAAGACATCCCTACATCCGAACTCAAATCCTCTTCAATGAAGGTGAACGTACCACTTGTCTTCCCAATTGCTGCACCTGCCTGTTTACCTTTATTGGCTGGTGTACAAGGATACCTAAGTCCCTTTGTTAATCCACACTTCCCAGTATTTCACAATTTACTGACTCCATCCCCGCCTCTTTGACCTGTCTGTCTCCTCTCCACCTATCTGCTCCTTTATCCATCTTCTATCCGCCTCCCCCTCTCTCCCTATTTATTTCAGAATCCCTTTCCCCTCCCCCATTTCTGAAGAAGGGCCCAGACCCAAAACGTCAGCTTTCCTGCTCCTCTGATGCTGCTTGGCCTGCTGTGTTCATCCAGCTCTACACCTTGTTATCTCAGATTCTCCAGCATTGGCAGTTCCTACTATCTCTACATGTATATAGTCAGTGACACCCTGCACCAAGGACAAGCTTGGAATTTATGTGAATTTGTCTGCTGCTTTGTCTGCTCGCTGGCAATAGAAAAAGAAGTGTATTCAATTCCCTTGGAATACTGAGCTCAGTGTCTTTTCTTGGAGATATACTTGGAGATGTTACTAATATCTACTTCTGCAGCATGGAAGGAGCCAAGCACAAAAATGTTCATGGCCACAGCCATCTTCTCCCTGCTCTGAAACGAGAGCTGTGGTGATAACAAATGATGGATGACACACACTTACAGAAAACTGATTCCTGGGTGTTTACCCACAGAGTCTTTATCTGCAATGACTCACCCATTGCCTTAAGCTGCAGAAAACTGGATCTATACAAACCTCTTTGAAGGCTAAAGTACAAGGAATGCAAAATTTCAAAAATGTATACCCAATTATATTAATGCTTTTTCCCTTGAAAACTGCACCACATTTTCAGCAGTGGCTTAGTGTGGGGCTTCCCTGTTTCTGAGATAGAAGGTTGTGGATTCAAGTCTCACTTCAGAAACTTGATGCATTTCTGCCCTTCAGATCTAATGTTAATCGATCTGTCCTGTACAGTTGTAAAGGATGCCGTAAGACTATTGGGAGACCTAGTAATAGCTGCGGTAATGTCACTTGAGGCTCAAGCTAATGCACTGGGGAAACAGTTCCAATCCTACAATCCCAGCTGGTGGAATTCAAATGTAACGAATAATATCTGAAGGTGAAAGCTAATCTTGGTTACGGCGATCAATTTTTGTAAAAAAAAATGCATTTGGTTCATCAATGTCCTTCAGGGAGGTTTGGTTTGGGGTACATGAGATTCCACATGCACAGCCATGAGGTTGCTTTTATGTCCCCTCTGAAATGACCGAGTTCAGTTCAAGGGCAGTCTGGATGGGTAACAAATGCTGACCTACAACCCCCACCTCCCTGGAAGAATAAATATTTAAAAAGATCTGTCCTTGCGGAGGAGTGGGAGAGTGGGTGTCAACAATCTGATCTCTGATTAAAATTGCTGACCCTGGTTAGACTTAGAGTATTTCTAGTGGATCAGCATATGACCTTCTGCCTCTAACTACCTTGAACAATCCCCCCACCCCCCAAGTCAAACAGGTGTTTATTTTCTCCTCATTTCTATTATTCCAAACACATTAACTAAAGGTTTTAAAAGAAAATTACAGAAGAAATTAAGAAAAAAGATAAGAAACAGTCTTTTTAAACATTCCTTTAATTCTCTGGAGATAAATTGTTAATTTCTAGAATCTTCAGGGCAATCTTGAAAGAATTTGCTAAGATATCTTTGCCTGTGGCATCTGATCTGTCACCCACAAAAAAGCCACAATCATAGTCAACAGGGCACCTTTGATAACAGCTTTGAATCTTAGCTGTGCTGCTGGCTTTGTGGTTTGCAGTTACAGTGAACTGCTACTTGATGCTGAAATGTTCATACTTTGCTAAATTTGTTTAAACAAATACTTGCACAACGCCTGTCCTGGCATGCACAAAAGACTACAAATAATGTTTGTTTTGTGAAAGGAGTTCAAGATTCAGGATAGCACAGATAAGGTTTTTTTTTGCTTTGTGTGCTTGCACTCTGACCTGGGCAAAAGAATAAAAATGGGACTGGCTACAGAGGCACTTGAAACCAGGTTCATGACTCCAGCCTTGTTAAAAGTGCACCTCATGAACATGTTCTACAAAAATTCAAATCTGGCTGCTGGCCAAATTTGTACAGAATTTATTTTTTGGTTGTTTGAAACTCATACAAGTTGAAGCACTCCAGTTAAACAAATTGCTGAACATACCATCGAGCCTTACTCAATGCTTTTGCTGTCACCTACATCCCAGAATTTATTAAAAGTCTAAATTAATGAAAAAACATATGGTATGATGATAAGCAAATCCTATTTTCACCTCTCAGCTTTGAGTTCCTTGTGGGTTCAAGTCTGTAATACCAAGTTGCCACAAATCTCTCGTGTCAGAGGGGCAGGGAGGATATGTGGTATGGAAATGGAATTTTCCCATTGGCCATGTGCGGACCAGAAGTTAGATGATGTCTCAGATTCGAAGGCAAAGATGAATCATCAGAGTGGAGTCAGGAATGTTTTGCTCTGCCTCTAACTCCTGTTATATGTAAGATAGAAAGTCATGCTCTAGATTTTCCTATACACTTGGGAGAAGGTTAGAGTCTCTGTGGGTGCTTTTAAGAAGCATTAATTAAGAAAAAGAACTTGATTTTCAGCCAAGCTGAGAGTCTGACAGTCAGGTAATGTCTGTGACCACATTACTGGATGCAGTTTTCATCTGTAAATGCTATAATTGTGCTGAGAGCTGAGCTGTGCGCCCAGAGTTACCGACTGCCTGCAGACCAAGGACAATAAATCCAGACAAGGTCCACATCACTGACTTTCAGAGGATGGGCAGCACATTGGAGGGCCAGCAGATGGACAATTGAAAGGAATTGTACCCAAAGTGCCTGGGTGAGAAAACGTTCTCATTATGAAATAACTAATTTAGTTGTTTCTTGAATGACATCCAATAGCAGTGTATTATTGTGCGCCAGAATGTTTGGACATTCATGATCACAAGTTCATTAAAAGGTTCCTCAAGGACTTTAACAGGTTGCTTACTGGGGTTCCCTTCCCAACCCAACCATCCTCACTTTGTAAATTCCAGCATGTTCCAGAGGCGGTGGGACATTAACAACTGGGAGATCACAGTTCAAAGTGTGTCCACTCATGATTTTGGCTCCATACACAATTAAAAATGTTGACCCAGGTGTCTTGTCTCAATCATCACAGAGGATAACTTGACTCATTCTTGTTAGTGCAATTGAATACAGAAAGTTAACAGAAGTCCATAAAACATAGGGGCAGAGGTAGGCCACTCAGCCCATCAAGTCTACCCTAGCATCCAATGAGCTCATGGCTAATTTGATAATCCTCAACTCCAGTTTCCTGCCATTTCCCCTCAATCCTTGATTCGCTTACTGATTAAAAATCTGGGATCTCAGCCTTGAATATACTTAATGACCAAGTCTTGACATCTTTCTAAAGTCAAGAATTCCACAGATTATTTACCCTTTCAGAGAAGAAGTTCCACCTCATCTCTGTCTTAAATAGGCAACTCCTTATTGTGGGGTTAATGTGCTGTGGTCCTAGACTCTCCCACAGGAGAAGCAACCATTCTGCATCAACCTTGTCAAGTCTCCTTAGAATCTTACATATTTCAATAAGATTTCTTCCCATTATTTTAAACTCCAATGAGTAGGCAAAGTCAGAAGTCACACAACACTAAGTTATAGTACAAAAGGTTTACTTGAAATCACAAGCTTTCAGGGCACTTGTCAACCTCAGTCCAATATCAGCACCTCCAGATCTGATGAGCAGGAGGCCCAATCTACTCAATCACTCCTCATAAGAAGTTCCTCCATACCTGGTATCAACATAATGAACCTTTTCTAGACTGTCTCCAATGCTGATTTATCTTTTCTTGAATAAAGGGCCCCAAAACTGTTCACAGTATCCCAGCTTTCACCTGACCAGTGCCTTGTATAATTTTAGAATGGTCTCCATATTTATACTCCAGTCCTTTTCTTAATTCACAGGATGAGGGCATCACTGGCTAGGCAGCAATTATTTCCCATCCCTAACTGCCCAGAGAACAGTTAAGGCTTGTGTGCTTGGAGTCACATGTAGGCCAGACAACATAAGGATGGCAGTTTCCTTCCCTAAAAGGGATTTATGAACTAGGTGGGTTTTTCCTGACAATGGCTTTATGCTTATCAGTAAACTCTTAATTCCAGACTTTTATTAAATTCACAGTCCAGCATCTGCCATGGCAGGATTGGAACACAG
>NC_063336.1:33294724-33305838 GCF_021869965.1 Rhincodon typus
TCCTCTGATGCTGCCTGGCCTGCTGTGTTCTTCCAGCCCCACACTGTGTTATCTCTGACTCCAGCATCAGCAGTTCTTACTATCTCTGAGTTGTTTATTCCATGTTGGTTTCATGAATCCTGGCTATTCTGCACAGTCAGCTGATTACTGTGGCCATTTTCAGTCAACATTTTTCCCCTTTTAAAACCATCTTAATTCAGGAAGGTCCCAGTTATTAAAAGAAGATGATGGGATCCAAAAACCCATAGTCCATATTTTACTGGTATCATGGTGGGTATCACAATGAAACCTGATCCCTCTCTCATCAGACATGACCTGTACTCAATACAGTGTGTCCCAAGAGTAAGGTTCTAACCCATTTCTCCCTTTCCACTCCACAAAATCATGGCTGCAATGACTACGCTTCTGTCACCACAAATCAGATAAGGCTGAACAGTCCAGGGTTCAAGCTTGGTAACTTCCTGACCTGCATGACTTTGCAATTGTTCACTAGTCACTATATTTCTCCACCAGAGTCAGGCAGGGTCAACGTAATTTATTTTATATGACATTTTGCAATACTTTTTCAAATGAAAATGTTTTCATATTTCATAAACCTGATGCCTCTTTGCAGCTCTTCCCAGGCCAGCTTGGCAATCGGAGACAGCAGCAGCATGGAATGAGCAGCGAGAGCAGACCATGCGCAGAACGGCATCAGCCTCCCAGTGGTCAGAGGCGATGGTGGCAGCAGCGGACGCTGCTCCTCCCGGTAACTGGAGGACAGGGCCGCAGCTAAGACACAGCTCCTTCCACCGTTCGGGGCTGGTGTCAGCGGCGGCAGCAGCAGCAAGAACAGGACTCCTTCTGGTGAGAGATGCAAGGTTGACCTAGGCTCTAGGCCGAGGCTAGGCTCGCCTACTTGCACCGGTGGTTCCAAACACCTTTATGGAGATAAGACTTACACTTTAAGATCTGGACATTTTTCTTACCTTTTGGCTTTCTTTTATTTCTACTGTTTTTTAAAAAATTCTGGTTTTGTACAAGATGGCACCGGTGAATAGCAACTTAGTACACTTTTCACTGTATTCATGTATTCCCATACTTGAGTACGCATGACAATAAAATCTAACTCAAATTGTAACCATGGATTCCAACTTACACTCCTCTTTAACGTATTTATGTTCAGTGATTGTTCTTTGCACATGTGTTGTTATCACAATACACCTTCTGAAGAGCAAGGCTTTCAATCAATCGAACATCACCGAGCGAATTTGAATCTTTCAATATAGTCGCAGTGCAACTGGATATCAGGAAATGCAAATGGCAGCTTTAAACTTATGGTCTCAGGTTTCCAACAACAGTGAATAAAGCATTTTTGAAGAAGGGTCTCGACCCAAACGGTCAGCTTTCCCGCTCCTCTGGTGCTGCTTGGCCTGCTGCGTTCATCCATCTCTACACCTTGTTATCTCAGATTCTCCAGCATCTGCAGTTCCTACTCTCTCAGTGAATAAAGCATCCCTTGTTGATGGTTTCATATCAACGTTAACAATTAGATCATTGCAAAAAAAAAGCCTCAATTATATATGTTTGCACAAAAACACTTTGGCTTATCATACTTATGTGACCTCGGAAATTATTATATGCAAATATTTTAGGACAGCAGACAGGTTGCACAAACTACATGGAACATGGTGTCAAGAGGATGCAACAGGAATTATATGGATTTTAATATCTTTAAACATATATAATAAACAGTGGAGAATAATCAAGTCTTCAGTCCATGACACCATTCAGAATATTAATGCTGAGTAAGTTGCTATGACTTTGAATATTCTAATACATGCTCCTTTGGAGATGCAGGGAGATTTGAGAGAGCACTGGAAATTCTTCAGTCCCAAAGCTAGAATTATGAGGTTGCCAAAATGGTAAACAAGAAATCTGAAAAAATAAAGTAGCAACCTATAAACAGCAATGGGGGGAAGCAGTACTATGTGTTATCTTGCACCATGTCCTCACGGAGAGCTGTGTGAGTTTGAAGAAGGCACATTTTGAGCCCTCATTTATAAACTCGAGTTCAGGAAGAGAGGGATAATATGGATCAGTATGTGATTGTCAGAGCATAGGATGTTGGAGCAGAAGTAGGCCATTCAGCCCATCAAGTCTGCTGCACCATTCAATGTGATCACAGCTGGTCTGATAAGCCTCAGCTCCACTTTCCTGCTTTTTCCCCACAATCTTTAATTCCTTCATTGATTAAAACTCTGTCTATTTCAGCTTTAAGTATACTTAACAACCAGCCTCAACTGTCCTCTGTACTAAAGAATTCCACAGATTCATTACCCTCCCAGAGAGAGAATTCCTCATCAGCTCGGTCTTAAATAGGTGATCCTTATTCTGTGATTATGCTGTCTGGTCCTAGACTCTCCCATTAGAGAGATCAACCTTCCCAAATCTACCCTGTCAAGTCTGTAACAAATTTATATGTTCCAATAAGGTCACTTCTCATTCTTCTAAACTCCAATGAATACAAGCCTAACCTACTCAACCTCTCCACATAAGACAGTCCCTCCATACCCAGAATCAGCCTGGTGAATCTTGTCTGGACTGTCCCTAATGCCAATATATCTTTCCGTAGTTAAAGGGACCAACATCCTACATAGTATTCTATCTGTGCTCTAATTAGTGCCCTATATAGTTTTAGTTAAACCTCCCTATTTTTATTCATTCCCTATAAATAAAGGCCAGCATTCCATTTGTTTTCCCTATTACCAACTGAATTTGTATACTAACTTTTTAGATTTATGCGCGCGGAATCACAAATCTCTCTGTACTGTAGTTTTCTGCAGTCTTTTTCCATTTAAATAATATTCAGCTCTTCTATTCTTCCTGCTAAAGTGTATTACCTCACATCCACTCACTTAACCTATGTCCTTCTACAGACTCTGTGTCATCCCTACCCAGTTATCTTCCCATCGATTTTAATGTCATCCAAAAACCTGGTTATTATACATTCATTTTCCTCATCCAATTCATTAATAAATATTGTAAGGTAAGGTCATTAGAGACAGAGAAAAAGGCAACTTGAGGTATGTTTAACTTGACGGTCAGTGCATCTCAGGCAAGGAGTGAGGTTAGGAAGGCGGGACCTTCATACAGCCCTCAGTCAGCACAGGAATTGAACAGTGCTATCAGCATCATTCTGCATCGCAAACTAGCCATCCAGCTAACTGAGCTAATTGTGGGCCCAGCAATGGTCCTCCACTAGTTACAGATTTCCAGAACTATTTAAGTTATGCAAAGATGCTAAGCTGAATCTTGGGAGTGTGGACAACTGCATGATGACCACGTGAGTGATGACCGCTCTCTTGGGAGATGAGTGATGGTCCCTAAGTCCAATCCCCTTGCAGCCATGCTGACGTGCCTATGCCAAAGGCCTCCTGCCTGCCAATAATTAAGTGACTGACTCTCAGGTAGTTGAACAGATTGGAGGTTTGAATAATTGTGGCAGAAGCCATCAGACCTTAGGAAGGGAGAAAGCTGCTTTTGCTTTGCAAAAAAAAATCTCAAGACTGAAGAAAGCCAGTTTATTTTTCCTCATTATTTTTCCTCGTTACTGTAAACTGAGACCTTTAATTATAAGAGAACCTTATAAATGTGAACCAATTATACTGTGCCTCCTGCAAACAAAAATACCTTGAAAAGTAAGATCAAGAAGCAGAGCTCTGATCAGCACAAGAATTACCTCAGCAAATCCTATGGACAGGGACCACAGGATTGGCTTTCCCCAGTCTTTTCCTCTCACACCCATGTTTTTCATGTTTTGGCATGTATGTGCAGTCCAAAGATGTGCAGGTTCGGTGGATTGGCCACGTTAAGTTGCCCATAGTGTGCAGGCTAAGTGGAGTAGCCATGGGAAATGTAGGGTTACAGGGATTCGGTAGTGTGGTAGGTCTGGGCAGGATGCTCTTCAGAGGGTCGGTATGAACTTGTTGGGCTGAATGGCCTGCTTCCACACTGTAGGGATTCTATGATTCTATGTATGCATGTACAGTGGTGGACTTTTAATTGGATTAGAGCTTTAACTTGTCTAGTTATACGTCAGCAATTCATAATTGCTTAATTATAGTTACAAACTATTCTTGAGCCTTGGTTAGCCCAGTTGGCTGGACAGCTAGATTCCAATGCAAAGTGGTACCAATAGCTGTAGCATCGATTCCTGCACTGGTTGAGGTTATCATGAAGGGCTCTCCTTCTCAACCTCTCCCTTTGCCTCAGGTGTGGTGACCCTCAGATTAAACTACCACCAGTCATCTTTCTGCCTGAGAGAGCTGGATTATGGCAACTTTTAGCTAGGTAATTATTGTTAAAGACAGTTCAGGCTTTCTGATAACTTGGGTCTACAGAACAGGTAAATTGGGGAAATCTGCTCATTTTTATAAAAATCTTCTGTGATGACTCCAGAAATAGTGGGACTTGATTTCCAGCACAGTGAGGCATAACACCATTTTACAAAGCCCATGGAGAAATAGGTTTACATATTCGAAAACTGTGAATGAGTGGTTATTGTGCGGTTTATTTATTTCCTCTTTGATAAAGATGCCATTCAGATAAACTCGTGAAGCAACATCTTCACCCAGTATAGAACTCAAGCCACACTGCCCTTACAAGTTACCCTGTATAAACAAAAGAAGGCTTTACCTTCTGGCCTTCATTATGTAATAACTGAATTACTTCAAAAAAGAGAAGGAAGCAAAGGAGAAAAATGTGTTTATTGCTGCGGTTTTAAGTGAAACAGTCTTCTCTGTGCAATCATTACTTTGCAAATTTTTAAATAATATTTCACTTAACTCTACTAGTCACCACTGGTTGATTAAATCATCAAAAATATTTACCTGTACAGTTGCTTCTTTCCACTGCTTTTAAAAAATATTAACTTGTCTTACTACATTGTGCAGCCGTCACAATTATGTCAGAATCATAGAATCAGGAACTTAAAAACTGTAGCAGGAATACAACACATGCTCTCTGCTGGCTGTCTAAAAAAAAATCCATTTAATCCCATCATTGTGCTGTTTACCCCCTGTCTTTTTTTTTCTCTCATTTCAAATATTTATTCATTTCTCTCTGAAAATCTCTAGTGGATTCTGGTTCTATCATTGCATCCTTGTAAGGAATGATGTGCCTTACTACCCCACTGCTTTATATAAAGAAAATTCCTGAAAGCTCCTTTTTTTTTTGGTGAAGACTTTCATGTAAACCCTCTAGCTACCTTTTAGCCACCTGGCAGAAATTCTACCATAAATCTGAACATCCTAAATTCCTCCTAAGGCTTAAATAACACATTACTGTGATGTCATTGAAACTGAACCTAAGTGCATTAGAAGGGAATGTAAATTGCAATTTATATTTTAAAGAGACACTATTTTTATTAAATTGTTTTTCAAAATCCTTTTTACATTTGAAAATGCACCATAAAAGGTCACATTAGATCACATCGCCATGACCCTTCTTCATTGTAATGTAGAAATACCGTGTAGTTCCATGTCAGGAAGTTTCTAGTCTGTTTAGTCTTGTGTAATTTGTTGGGATGTTGTGAACATATTTCAGTTATTGATCCTTAAAAGTAAACGGTAAAAAAGCAGAATGAACTCCATTTGATTGTATTCTGCCCCATCTTTAAAAATTTCTAAGAAGATTTATGCAACAATAAAATTGTGGAGTAGAAAATTGTTTTAAAATTCAAGGCATCTGGTACTTTGAAACTGCCAGTGTGACATGCGGATCGGTATTGTGGAAATGACTCCATATCCTAACATAGTAAGTTCCCTGTCAACTCAGTGTGGAGCTGGGGGAACACAACAGGTCAGGCAGCATCAGAGGAGCAGGCAAGTTGTCATTTCCGGTCAGGACCCTTCTTCAGTTCTGACGAAGAGTCCCAATCCGAAACTTCGACTTTCCTACCCCTCTAATGCTGCCTGACCTGCTGTGTTCCTCCAGCTCCGCACTGTGTTGACTCTGACTCCAGCATCTGCAGCTCTTGGTATCCTATAGTAAGTTCCCTGTCTCAACTATGCAGTATGGAAAAGCACTGAGCCACACTAATCCACTGGAAGGAATAGATCAATTGAAGGGGCAACTAGATCAAAAATAAAGATGCTAAAGGCAAACCTTCATCAAACTCCTATCAATTCAAATGAGGTGAATGGCCGTGAGACTCCACAAGCAGAAGACAGAAAGAATTTGTTTAACATTCCAGATACTTTAAATTGCATTCTCTTAGTTACAAGAAACACTCCCACCTTGGAGAAAAACACAGATTACTGAAGAAGCAATTGCCTGATGCTAAAAATTTAGTTTTGAATACTGCAACAAAAGGAAAAAGAGCAAACAGATTTGAATTTACTTACAATCTTTCATTATTGCAGGATGCCCTGAAGTGGTTTCCAGGTGACCGAATATGTTCCAAGAGTAGAAACTGCAGTAAAGCAATAAAGGTAAGCAAGATTTATATTAGAGTGGCCAGAAGCTCTTGAGGTGCTAAGGGGTGGAAGTTCATAGTGAGCTTGTTAAGGATGCTCACTGTGCAATATCATTGTGGCACAGCCTTTGTTTAAGTTTGCAACTGAATTTTCGAGTGGTGGGTTAACTACATACACCCCATGAAGTCCAGCCTGACATTTGTTTTTATTTTACCTTTTGTTAGCAACTACTGATTAGGCTGCAGGACTACAGAAGAATGGCAAGTGACTAAGAGCAAAATCCGATTTACGTAAGGGGGCCTGAAACATGTGGCTCCTCCTTTACACACATATGTAACTGAGTGTCCATTATCAGGGCAAACCCAATTCCAGGTCAGAGCGTTTTCAGATGGCCTTGCACCATGGCACTTTGACACTCAACAATGGGCATCTTTGTGCTGACTTTACAGCCATAAAAAAGGCATAAAAACAACAAATGTTTCAAATGCTGAGCAAGTCAGGGAGCATCTATGGAGAGAAAAACAAAGTTACCTTTTTGGGTCTGTGCTGCTTCCATTCCCAATGATCCAGTTTTTATTGCAGTTTACACTTAAGAAACTTAGACTAAACAAAAAAACCAAACTATATCCAATGCAAATCCAATAATGGGAATCCGTAGCACTGTCAAATAATGGAACATCATTAATGTAAGCCACATATTACTCATCTAATCTATTTCATATTAAATAGTCCAAAGAAAATAGACAATTTGTAAAATCAACAATACAAAAAAGTGCTTGCAGCACAGAGCCTCGTCAGTTTGGAATTCAGGCGTGGACCTCTGGTAGTAATGGATGGGAAATCACGGGAATCAACTGCCTCTATTCCCAAAATAAACTCCCAGTAGGTAAGATTCTGTGATTTAATAAAGTCACTCCTCAAATGTCAGACTATGAATTCACTAACAGGCTACAGTCCAGCAAGTGAAGTATTAAGAAAATATGATCCCTAACCAGGGTGAAGTGACTCATGTACCGAAGATCCTGGATTGCCTGCTGTTCTAATTCATATATTCCACAAGGTCTAGCTGGAGGGGATTGTGTGAGATAGAGGATTGCCGAACAAATCATTTCAACTGACCCTATTGTGCCCTCTGGTGGCCGATAAACTTAATTTAAAATATATCTATACGTAACAATTATTTCACCATCGCTTTAGCCCATTTTAGGGATTTTATAGTTAAAATTACATTCATGAATGGTGTTGCAAACTCAATATTGCATCCTGCTGTCAAGTACTCAACTATTTAAGTAAAAGATCTTTCATTACCATAACTGCAGATGAGTTTTTAAAGCTGTGGTTTGGTCAGTGACATAGCTCTCACATAAACCTCTCAGTCTCCATACAGCAAAAAGAAATTATAACCTATTCCAATATCATCCCCTTCAGGAGACAGGTCAAAATCAGTTATGAAAATTTGGAATTTTTGATCCTGTAGAATGTAATGTTGAATCTATATAAATCTGATTAAGAATATAGTTAGAGCATTGGGTGCATGCTTGGGCTCCACACAATTGGAAAGGCATTGAGGCAATTGACAGATTTTTAAATTGGCTCAGACACTGGCACGGGAAAGTGCAAATATAAAGAAAGATCGTTTTGTAAGAACAGTGAACGGGGAGAAAGTTGTGGAAAAAAAGACAGATTAGTACATTAGACAAAACAGACAATTTCCTGCAGCCAACAAGTCCAGCAGAAAGAGCATAGACATATGGTTAAACACAAAGAATTTAGGACTGATAGCCGGAGAAACAATTTTACTCAAGGATCGTGAGGAGAATGAACTAGCGATTGAGCAGAGACGATGGGACTGAGCAATCCTCCATGTAGTGCGGTCAGCCAGTGTCAGTTCACAAAGACATCTAGCCCTTTCTGAGTGACACCTCTCATTGACATCCAGCCAATGGGTTTTAGGTGGAACACAAGCACCCTTTGAGCTATTGTTGCAGCTTTGGGCAACCTCTGACCTCCAAACCATAAGAAGCATAAAGCTTGGGAGTAGGAGGAAGCATGGGCAAGGATTTTCATAGAGAAACAAATGTTTGTTTTGTTGAGATTCCAGAGGAAAATGTTCCTTCTGGGATCTTCCTCGGCTGAAACATGGACACAGCACCTAATGGAGCAAGGTTTTTGTCCAGTTGAGGCCTAAAGTAGCAATTAAATGATGTTGTAGTACAGCAGCGTGGGTAATAATGGGGGCCAATCGCCTGAGTCAGGCAGGCTTTCTGATCACCTAACAGGAACATAATGTGGACCGCTACGTATTTCCTCCTAGCCAGCAGCATGAAATTACCCCTCAATGTCAACATGTAAGAATAAGTTAAAGAGAGACTAAGGGTGAAGAGATCTAGTGATATGGATACAGAATGGGTCTGGGAATGTGTGCCTACTGTTGGGAGAATAAATTTCCAACATGGATTTATTGCACCAAATGGCTTGTTACCATGTTGTAACCTCTGCTATTCTGTACAGTGATATGAATGAATTCGGATCATAGTCCAGTTTCATCTCATTGACTCTAATTCAACAAGACTAAGGACATTGCCTTGCAGGGAGCTTTGTTTAGCCAGGTAGTGAAGCTACCTCACTTCTGCTGCACCGTGACTGTATAAACAAAAATGAGAAAAGCAAGTCAGCAGAAAAGGAAAAAACTCACCGTTCATTCCATCAACCACCATCCACAAAATATCCATGGGCTCTTCAACAATAATTTATAGCATTTAGGAATTTTTGTCAGCACCACTCTCTACAGAGAATCTGTTCAATCCGACAGTTGGAGGCCATGTTGGTGCCCAATGAGCAGTGGTAGATACTGGCCGGTCTTGTAAAGTACAGGCCTGAATTAAATACAGGATGGTGGTCAATGCTACAGCAACCATAGAAACATAGTAAATAAGAGAAAGGGTAGGCCATTTGGCCCTTCAAGCCTGCTCCACCATTCATTATAATCATGGCTGATCATCCAATTCAACAGACTGTTCCTGGTTTTCCCTATATCCTTTGATCTCTTTAGCCCCAAGTGCTGGATCCATCTCCTCCTTCAAGACATTTACTATTTTGGTCTCAACCAATTTCTGTGGTAGAGAATTCCACAGGCTCAGCACTCTCTGCGTAAAGAAATTTCTCCTTATCTCAGTCCTAAATGGCGTCCCCCAAATTTTAGGATATACCTCCTGGTTCTGGACAAACCTGCTATCAGGAACATCCTTCCTGAATCTACACTGTCTAGTCCTGTTGGAATTTTATAGGCTTCTATGAGATCCCCCTCATTCTTCTTCCTCATTCTAACTCCAGTGAATATAGTCATAGAATCCCTACAGTGTGGAAACAGGCCCTTCAGCCCAACAAATCCACACTGACCCTCAGAACATCCCACCCAGACCCATCCCCCTACTACATACCTAATCTACACATCCCTGAACACTACAGGCAATTTAGCATAGCCAATCTAACTAGCCCTGCACATCTTTGGACTGTGGGAGGAAACCAGAGCACCCGGAGGAAACCCACGCAGACACGGGGAGAGTGTGCAAACTCCACATAGACAGTCACCCAAGGGTCCAGGTCCCTGGCGCTGTGAGGCAGCAGTGCTAACCACTGAGCCACCGTGCCATCACTTAACTCTAATCAATTCAATTATCAGGCTCTGGAGATTTGTTGGCCTTCAATCCCATCAATTTCCCAACACCATTTCCTTACTTATACTGATTTCCTTTAGTACCTCCCTCATAGTAAAGCCTGTGTTCTCCAACATTTCTGGTATGAAATTTATGTCCTCCTTTGTAAACACAGAGCCACGTATGTAGTTAACTAGTCAGCAATTTCTTTGTTTTCCCAAAATAAATTCCCCTGTTTCTGATAGTAAGGGATTTACATTTGTCTTCACCAATATTTTTCTCTTCACATACCTTTAGAAACTTTAACAGTCAGCTTTTATATTCCCACAATTTTACTCTCATACTCTGTCTTCCTTTCTTAGGACAGAGGGTTTGTCCTCCTATACTGAATTCTAAACTGCTCCCATTCCTCAGGTCTGTTTCTTTATCTGGCCAATTTGTATGCCTCAACTTTGGGTCTAATATTGTCTCTAATTTCCCTTGAAAACCATGATTTGGTCATCATTCCCATTTTACTTTTGCACCAGACAAGAATGCACAATTGTTGCTTTTCACCCATGCGCTTTTTGAATATTTGCCATGGCCTCTCTATCATCATCCCTTTAAGTAACATTCCCCAATCCATCATAGCCAAGTTGCAACTCAGAGTTTCCTCTATGTGGCTTCAGGACCCTGGTCCCAGAATCAACTATGTCAGTCTCTATTTTGATGAAGAATTCTATCATGCTATAGTCTCTCATTCCCAAGGGATCTCACACAACTAGATTGTCAATTAGAGATAGTAAGAACTGCCAATGCTGGAGTCTGAGATAACACAGTGTGGAGCTGGAGGAAGACAGCAGGCCAGGCAGTATCAGAGGAGCAGGAAAGCTGACATTTCGGGTCGGGACTCTTCTGCAGAAATGGGGGAGGGGAAGGGGGCTCTGAAATAAATAGAGAGAGGGGGGTGGTGATAGCAGGTAGATAGTGGAGCGGATAGGTGGGAGAGAAGACGGACAGG
>NC_063336.1:33306338-33390795 GCF_021869965.1 Rhincodon typus
CCCACCTACCTCCCCCAGCCCCACCCCTTCTCTCTCTATTTATTTCATAGCTCCCTTCCCCCACCCCCCTTTCTGAAGAAGGGCCCTGACCTGAAACATCAGCTTTCCTGCTCCTCTGATGCTGCCTGGCCTGCTGTGTTCCTCCAGCTCCACACTAGATTGCCAATTATTCCTTTCTCATTACACAATACCCAGGGTAGGAGGGCCTGTTCTCTCATTGGTTCCTCAAAGTATTGGTCCAGAAAATTATCCCATATACTCTCCAGGAATTCCTCCTTTATGGTATTGCTACTAACTTGATTTGCTCAATCTACATACAGATTAAAGTCACCAATAATTCCAGCTGCACTGTTATCACATGCATGAGTAATTTTCTGCATACAGGCCATCACTGTTTTTCTTTTCTTTCATTTTTTTGCTTTGGAACTGTGAAGTTAAGAATTGCACTTTGAACTTTGAACAACAGCTTGTTTTAAAAGACTGATGTTTTTGATTGGGAACCGACTTGAAAAGATATTGCAACTTAATTACTGATCTAAGAATACTGTAGATAAATTGCCACAGAGCTATTGCTATGCTCAGGGCTAGCAGCTAGTTGGATGTTGAATTGGTCAATCAAAGAAGACCAGTGCTAATCAGCCAACCACAGAGAACATTGATTGAAAAGAGGAAAAACTGAGAGAAAAATTAGTTTGACTAGATTGGCAGGAGGTAGTATGGTTTTTGGAGATTTATGGATATGCTGCAGCTTTGCTTTCTCTCCAGTAATTGAGCTGTTGAATGTTCTGAAGAAAGAATCCCTGTCCGTGAGAAATAAGTAAATATTTCTCGAAGTCTGCTGAAACTATTTGCATTAACCAGTGGTTTTGGAATTCAAGCAAGACATTCCACTTGGCTGTGAACAACCCATTGTCCAAGGATTTCACAAAGGCCTGGTATCTATCAACAGAACTATTTATTGAACTGGAAAATTGCAGTTGTTCTATTTTCTTTTTTAATTTATCACTTAACGGTGTCTGTTTGTCTATCTGTATGAGAGGGGGATTGTGGGTTATGGTCAAAGAAAATTGGGCTTTAGATTGTAGATATTAATTGGATTACTTTATTGTTTATCTGTTAAAATTACATTATTAATAGTAAATTATTATTTTTTTTAAGTTATAAACTTGGTATCCAATATCAGTTATCCACAAAGTGTGGTTAGGAATGTTTGGGCAGTTTGGATGTTTTAATTTCACTGTGTTGAGAATCTAGTGAGGTTGATTTGGTTCAATTTGCTATCCCTGTTTCACAAAACTCATTTAGAGAAATTCTCGATATCACACCGACAGTTTGAGCTCTACATACAATCCCCCACCAACACTTTTTGCTCCTCAGCTCTACCTATGTAGATTCCACAGCTTTGGAGCTATTACCCTTCCTCACTGTTGTGTTAATTTCCTCTTTAACCAGCAATGCAAATCTACCACCTTTTTGTCTGTCCTTTCTAAATGCTGAGTACCCACATTCCCTTGTGTAGCAATGCCAATTGTGGTGCAATGAATTTGGCTGTTGACTGCTTTCCCAAGAAATCGTTGCCCTCAACAATATCGACAGCAGTGTATTTGTCTTGGCTACAGGAGATTCCTGCACTTCCCATCTCATCCTCTTGCTTTCCCTGGTGGTTACCATTCCATTGCTGCATGTGGAATCTTAGCCTTGGGGTGGGAGAAAATGGTGCCAGAAACTTGTCAGAGGCTGAACTGGAGGAATAGGGAGCAGTGCCACAAGAGGTTTAATGACTCTATTTGTTCTGGCAATCCAAGTCCAATACTAGACATAGATAGTGGACATCCAGGGAAATCAGAAACCCTTCAGCAAGGTGTGGACAACTTGGAAAGACCTGGCAGCACCAAGACAAATAGTTTCTTATTTAAATGAGCGACTGGCATTGGTGGGAGAGGCCGGACTTGCCTCATCTTTCTCTCCCAAGGAGATGTTCTTCCCTGTCGCACATTATGCCAGAGCCTCATCGAGAAACCTCAATGTTTCAAAGGCATCCATTGTCACAGGGCAAGACATCTATTAAGCATTACCCTCTCTTTTCTGCTACTTGACTTATTATATATCCATGTTGCTATTACTCCTTTAATCCACGAGTTTCAACTTTGCTCACAAATTTCTTGTGCGCCCTTTGGAAGTCCATTGTACACCACAACAGCATTACCCTCATTCAGTAGATTGGAAAAGCCTAGTGTCTGTGCATCCCAGAAATTGGTATCTGATTAACTCCATTATACCAGTGATCTCTACCAGTCTGATTATCATTCCCATTGCAAACTCCAAGCCAATTATTTCTAGTGTCTGTCTACCTCCATCTTCATGTTCCATCACAGCTATTTTTCAAGTGGTTTTTAAAGAAGTTTTTTTTTTCTATTCTCTCCTTTCTTTTTCTGTAATTCAATCTAATAAAATCATCTGTTTTAAACAAACATTGTAAAATTATGTTGCACATATCTTGTTTCTACCTTTCAGTAAAATAACACAAAATAAAAATATTTAAATATAAATAGTGCAATCAAATAATGCAACCATTCCTATTTAACCATTGAGAAATAAAGCATAAAATAGCAAATTTTATGAAAATTACCAGAATTTTTCTTGAATCTATTCCCACACAGCTTTGTAAATTCATCAGACATTGGGAGAAAGCTTTATTTGTAGAAATAAGGATTTCTCTGTATTTCGAACAAGGTTATAAGGGAAAGATGTGATTGATTCCCAGGACAGTCTCAATATTTCTGAGCTTGTGTGTTCCCGAGGCCCATTTTCTACAATAGTTCTGTTACTCTCTTTCCTGCCTAGAATTCTGCAACTCACATCCCATCATACATTTTCCACACACATTTGTACTGCCAAGCAACTGTTTTCTGGTGTGACTCATTGATCAATCTATTCACTGGTGGATGATTACTATTATCTAACTGCTACATCTTTTCCCTACAGAATCCTTAGGAACATCAAATATCTTGAAGCTTTTCCAAAATTTGTTCTTTCGGGACATGGACCACAGTAATTAAAGATGGGTCAAATAAGGTTTGCAATTCTGAAACCCCTTTTAAATATCTTTTGGATATCTTTCCATAACTTCAGAAATGAGGGAGCCCGACATCATTTGAGAATTATTTGCACCCGGTACCTTCCTCCCTCCCACTTCTGTCCCAGCCTATATTGGAACAATTTTCAGAAGTCTGGCTCTCCTGCACATGATTCAAACAAATCCAAAAAAATGCAGTGTTTTTTTGTTTGAGAAAAATACTGCACAAAATGTTTGACGAGTAACTCATCACTGAGCAATCAAGGCCAGTACTTCAGCAATAGTTTTACAGGCAAGACACCACTGTGATTCATCTCTCCATTCCCAGTGTCAGGAAAATAGCAGAGTCAATCTTCCTCAATATAAGAACAAGGAATGCTTGAGGAGGTGAAGACTGGTCATCTCAGATTATATTTCTCATTGCATTGCCAAAGGTTTTCCTGGTCTTTCTCAGAGAGATGCAAGAGGCTCTATACTTGCAGTAGGTTCAGGCCCATTATGACTGTAGAAATGAGGTGTGTGCGGTGGGGTTTTGAGGTGTCAGTGATGCAAGTTGGCAGTTGGTTTACAGCTGGATCTACAACTACACTTGCTTCGATTTTGATCCATTCATCTGGACTCAGAGCCCTGCTTCCTCCAATATTTCAGGCTTGTCAATCACTACATTCTCAATGTTTTTTTTTATTAAATATTGTATACTATTTCTCAGGTCATTGATGGTGAACTGTGGAATGTTTCATAGTCAACTACCTTGTCATACTGAGGAAGCACAAAGAGGTGGATCCTTCTACAAACCCTCCAGCCAAACCTTGAGAGAAAAGACTGGTCTAGTGTAGCTTTCCTACCGGCAATCAAAGGCCCTGAAACATTTAATAGCTGGAGCAAAGTCAGGCAAATTACTCTTTGGTCAGCCCTAGATTGAGGTAAAGGCCCTCACCCCAAATTTGAGGAAAGCATTAAGAGTCACAAGAGACAGATCTGGATAGAAAACCCAGTGTGAGTCTGCAAGATAGTAAGGTCAGCACTTGACTTGAACCTTCTCTTTGATTCTTTAGAATCAAATCCCCTGTTCCCCTTAATCCCAATCTTTAGAGAAATGAGTCCCCAAAGGTTTGGGTCCCAAGTCTTGGATGGACACATCTGTATCATCTCAAAACCTGAAATCATGCTGATGACTTTGCTGCCAGCATTAACAGCCAGACTACAAAGTTCCTGAGGCCGGATAGATTGACAGACATGATTTCCATTGCAGATAGTGGCAGGTGAGGGGAAAGGCAGGCATTTAGGATAGAACTTGGTTCTGTTGGTGTTTGATTCCATTGGCAGTGCTGAGCAAGACAGGCCATGGGGCAATCTTCCCAAAATCATTGGAAAGAGTTTCTGAGGGTATTGTCTTGATCTCCCTCGGGAATGTCAAGGGCAGAAAATCAACAGCTACCCAGGTGAAATGGTCCAAGCAAACTTTTATGAAATTCCTCAGGTTTATGCTGACCGTGCAATGGTGACCAAGGAAGTCACACAGGAATTCCGTACCAAAGTCCCTGTGGACTGATGACCTGTATTGACCTTGGTGCTTAGATTTTGGAAAAGATCTTCCACTTCTTTGTGCTACAGACCATATATCAGGATCATCTTCACAACATTTGCACCAGCACAGACTCCAAATAAACTGAGATTTCATCCTACAATCATAATTTTCCTCAATTTGTGAGAGCACAGAATGAGAAAACAGACTTTAAGATAATATGATAAAAGTATGGTGAGAGAGGCTTTATGCTAAGACATTGTCTAGCAAATAGCACAAACGCAATTGTCATAGCTCCTCCTCTCTGTGAGGACTGAAATAAATGCAGATGTCAACCACAATAAAGACAGGGTGTCCTAGAGAAGCTCATCAGGTCTGGTAACATCTTCGAAGAGAGATGAAGAGTTAATGTTGCGAGTCCAATATGACTCTTGTTCAGAACTGAAGAGGGGTGGAAAAGTGATGGGTGAAAGTGATAAACCCCATCACTTTTCCACTTCTCTTCAATTACAAAGAAAAGTATTGTTAGAATTAAAAGATCAACCCTGGTTCTCTCCCTACAGCTGCTTCCACACCTGCTGGGTTACCCCAGCACACTGTTTTTATTTCAGATCATCAGCGTTCACGGTATTCTACTACTAGTGCTTTCATAACTCAAGTCCTTATTTAGGAGTCAAACAGATATTTTCAAGGCCCAAGTCATCATGCTGGCTTACATTTTGTTCAGTTCCAAGTTGCTGCCATATTTTAAAAACATGAAAATAATTTAATACTTTCCTTATCTTTGTTTCTTCTAGAGTAAATAACCTTAACCTTAAAGAAGGGAGGCTGGCCTAATGTATGGGTGCAATTTCACTTGTACAAAAATATGTGTTGTTTCCAGAACAGAACACATTGGGCATTGGTTCCGAAGAAATTTATCTTTACTTTATAAAATACACAACTAAGCATTGTTTATTTAAATTAGCTTCAAACATTTTCTTTTTGTGAATCATTTGCTGATGTACTCCTTCGGAAGTCTTTTCTTTCTGGCTGTCCAAGTCCTCTGGGGAAACCCCTCCCTTTAGATCTGCAACACAGATGTATAAGGTCTTACATAACATAGAACTCAGAGGCAAAGCCATTCATCTGGCTGATGTTTCAATTCATCAGTAAAGTAACCACGAGTATATTAAAGAGATGCTACACGTATACAGGTAGTTCTGCTATAACGCGTGTTTCGTTAATGCGAATTGGCTATAACGCGATTGATGAATGGTGGACGCTGTTTGGATAACGTGAACTTTCTGCTGTACAGTATAACAGTCTTCTATAACAATTTCCCTATAACACGATTTTCTGTGGCAATTTTCTATACCACAGTTTTCTATAGCATGTAGTCACGCAAGAATGCAATATCACGTTATAAGAGAACCACCTGTACAGCATATATTGGCGGTCCAGCAGCAGAATGACGATTTTGTTTGTGCACCGAAGGTTTATGCTAATCATTACCTTAAGTTGCATATTTGATATTTGATAAGTTACAGTAGCAGTAATTCATAATTCAGAGCACTACAGGAAAGAATTTAAAGATATTAAATATCAAAAAGTAGCCTCACAAAGACATGAGCCCTCTTTTTTATTTTTTCGTGGGATGTAGACATTACTCGATTGGCTGGCATTTATTGCCTATCCCTAATTTCCCCAAGTTAGGGGTCAACCACATTGCTGAGAGTCTGGAGTCACGCAGGCAAGGATGGCAGATTTTCTTCCCTAAAGAGGCAGACATTAGCAAGCCAGATGGGTTTTTCCAACAATAAATAATAATTTGGTCATCATTAGACTCTTAGTTCCAAAAGGTTTTAAAAATGGAATTTAAATTCTACTGTGGCAGGATTTGAATTACGTCCCTAGAACATTGCTGGAGTTTCTGGATTAATAGTCGTGTGTTAATATCACTAGACCATCAGATTACATTCTTACATTGATTTAAGAATTGTAAGACTGTACACTTTTAACAAATTAATCTATTGTGGTTAAAAGGAGAAACATACTTCCATATAGGCTAATTGTAAGTTCTAATGTATGGTGCACCTTCTATGTTCTAGGCTGTATAAAGATGTAATAAATGCCAGTGTTAGACCACTTAGTCTACCTAAAATTGGTAGGTTTCTTTTGACAATTGAAATGATTACACAGGAGGTAGAAAAATACCAATCTTATAAATGCATAGAAAACCATAAAATAAACTGCATTCTGGATCTAAAATCTTCTTGAGAAGATTATTCTCACAACCTCTAATTACTGGAACATTTTTGAAGACAGCAGATTTCAAACATCGGATTTATTAATGAAAACACTGACTCCAGCACTTCTGTCAATATTTCTTCATCTCATCTAAGGTGGTTAATTAATAATTTGAAAACTTGCATTGGGCTGAATCTTACCACATTTTGGAAAAAGTGACACTTTTGTGGAGTTTTACAGAGGGTCTCGTTCCATGAGACCTAGCAAGTTTTCTCGCTGTATCATCTCAAATTTGCCTCATTAACTACTTACCATAACCCTTGACTGATGCCATCCCGATTCTAATCATTTAGCATAGCCAGAATAATTCATTATTGCTGGGATGTACCAGATCATGCAGGGTACTTTGTCCAGACTATATTGCAGAACCCCTCCACAGACTGGTCCAAGCAATGGAACCATATCTTCAGCAACCCTATCATTGCTCCATTGCAGCCTTGGAGGAAGAACAGGTTACACTATCTGCAGTCCGCCTCAGCCAAGGGCTTGCAATAATGGAGTCATTAGCCATGGTTGCAGTGGCTAGCCCTTGTGGTCCAGTAACCTACCTTGTAAGGCACCTGGAACCTCAATGCAGGGGTAACACAAGAATTCTCAATGATCTAACAGTCATGGTAGATCACACTGTACAAAGAGATACCAATGATCAAAGGTCATTTGCACATTGATGGCATTTTTTGTTATAACACATTACGATATGGCCCTCAAAACACGATGTGTGTCCAGTCGACGATGCCTTGCACCTGTGAGAAACCAGCCATGTACAGCGTCACTGAGCTCATCGTTGGGAAACAAAATGATCCAATGTGGTTGGGCACAAATCACCTCAGTCACAGGCTTGATGTATTTGTGGCTTGATGGTTGAGAGATCCCACACCAGCCCCCATGGATCCATGGAAAGAACCAATTACATTAATGTTTACCGTAGCTATCACTTTGACAGCTACTAGAGTAGGATGATCAACCATTCCTTCATGTCTCAGATCCCACTCCAGTACATTTCTGTGATTGTGCCCCAGGTCATCCTCAACGTGCCTGATACAGCACCTCACTATTCGGAGGAAGTGGCATGGAGGTCAGAAGATGCTGAACTCTCTGCATCTCCGTCCTGAGATGCTCTTTAGCGCCAACCTCTTCATGTGGTGTTTGTTTTCCTTAGCAGGTTGCTAGCACATCTGTTGCTCCTTGATCTCCTTGCACCCTCACTGGGTAACAACAACCTCAAATGACTGCCCTTAATGGGAACTAGAACACATGAGTTTGGCTATCAAATGGACACTGACTCCACCCACTCTGGGTGTGACCCCAGGCTGGGTGGATGGTTGCATCAGTCTTGTTGCAATGAGCCTGGTCAAGAAAATGAGGAATACCACAAGTTCTTAGCAATAAGAACAGCCAACAGGCACATCCCTTAAAAATGACAACAACAGTCTCTTCCATAGAGTGAGAGATGAAGCATTCTGACAAGGAGAACAGTGTACCTACTCACCCTGACACTGACATAGGGCCCTATGTCAATGACTGCTCCATCAGTCATGCAAGAGGAGTTGGGGTTGGGGGGGCGTTCAGTTAGCTCTGTTGGCTGGATGGCTGGTTTGCAGCACACAGTGATGCCAACAGCGCGGGTTTAATTCCCACACTGGCTGACGTTGCCATGAAAGGACTCTCCTTCTTACCCTCTCCCTTTGCCTGAGATGTGCCAGTTGTCTCTCTCTAATGGTCTGGTAAGATTATGGTGGCTTTAATTTTAGCATCTAGATAGCAGTACAGTCTAAGTACCGCATTTGTACAGAACCCTTCTCCTCCCAGACCCACATCACCCACAAAGGGCATCATTTTATGTAAGAGAGTCTTGCATTATACATTGCATTATACATTATACAGAGGTTGGCGCTAAAGAGCATCTCAGGACGGAGATGCAGAGAGTTCAGCATGTTTAGATGGAGAGGCAATGCATTCATAGGGACAGACTCCTTAATTTTGGCAATCAAATGCACATTGTCCCCATCTGCTCCGAATGTTGTCCCAATCATTCTCCATTCGCAGGTGGCTTTCAGCAGATTACAGTAGACACCATGAATACCAGGTTCAGCCTAGTCATCGAATACCATGCCCCACCCCTTGACTCAATGTCCTTTCCTACCCAGCACTCCCTGGATGGCTCACCTTGACCAAACACCCACATGTTCCAGCCCACCATCTCAAATTGAGACTCCAACTTCCTTCCTTATCCCCTGAGCCACTTCACTACAATCTGGTCATCTCCCACATTGAAGCCACAGCCCATCACCCACACTCCCCGAGTATCCCATGTCCTCCCATCTCCCCATCTTATAGGCTGAGCTTTCACTGTCCTTGTCCACTGCACATGCCAGGCTGCTGCCTGCAATCCTAAACACGGAGTCTCTCTATCTCCTTACTGTCCCCTGAAACCTTCCCATCCCGCCAAATCCCCAAATACGTGCTCCATTTTTCCGTGTTTCCAGCTTTTGGTTAACAGAGTGGTAACCATGAACATAATTCCAGTGGGCTGGGCTGTGAATGAGCACTCATGACAATCTATTGAATAAAAAAAGATGTTCCCACTGATGATAGTCAGGAAAGTCGACCCACCCGGCAAGTTCCGAAAACTCAAGACCAAAGATTTAGCCTGATGTCAGGAAAGAGATATTTCTGCCTCGTGCCCAATTTCGTTCCCTTGCTTGTCATCCTGAAAGCTCTGGGTAAGTGTGGAAAAATCCACCCATCAGTGCCACGTTGGTCTCCAGCAAAGACATAGGCCTGACACCTGCCCCCCACAGCACTTGGTTTGCTGAGCAGTTGGCAGAAAGCTGGATCCATTATACCAGGCATTAGTGGTACTAGCTCATTCACTGGCTAAAGCAGAACAGAATAGCGGACAAAAACACATCCTTCTCTGGCGCGCTCGATGCTTTTTACACTCAGTTGGAGAAGAATGCCAGTGGAAGGGTGTCACCTGCCCCAACAGCCCCACATGCACCTGTTCCCTCTGTCATTGCTGCAGATGTCAGATTGGCCTTTGAGAGAGTGAACATGAGGAAAGTGACTGGCCCAGATGGAGTCACCGGCCATGCACTCAGATCCTCTCCTTGCTACAATCTGAAGTCCCCACCTGGTACCAAAGAAAACACAAGCAATGTGCCTCAACTACTACCGTGTGGTGGATCAGCCTCCATAATTATGAAGTGCTCTGAGAGGTGAGTCATGGCTCACATCAAGTCTAGCCTCCCAGCCTGTCTCAATCCTTTGCAATTTGTCTACCCGTGCAACAGGACTGCAGCAGATGCCATTTCCCTAGCCCTACACTCATCCCTGCAAAATTTTGATAATAAGGATACCTACATCAGGTTTCTACTTGTCGACTACAACTTCTTCCTTCAACACTAATCTCCAAACTCCGAGAACTAGGTCTCGGCTTTGCTCTCTGCAACTGGATCCTCAGCTTCCTGACCAACAGACTACAATCAGTGAAGTCACACAACAGCACCTCCTCCACAATAGTCTTCAACACAGTGCCTCACAAGGATCCATAGTCAGACCCCTATGTATGCCCTGTACAATTCATGATTGTGTGGCCAAATTCTGTTCAAACTCCATTTCCAAGTTTGCTGATGACATCACCGTTATAGGCCGGTTATCAAACAATGACAAGTCAGAATAGAGGAAGGAGATAGAATGCTTGGTGTCGTAGTGCCCAGGTAACAATCGCTCCCTCAATGTCAGCAAAACAAAAGATCATCAACTTCAGGAAGAAAGGAGGAGGCCACGCCCCTATCTACATCAATGGAGCTGGGGCGGAGAGGGTCGAGAGCGTCAAGTTCCTAGGAATGACAATAACCAACAATCTGTCTTGGACGTCCCACATAGATGAAACTGTCGAGAAGGCACAACAACATTTCTTCTTGAGGAGGCTAAGGAAATTCCATAAGGACCCTCACCAACTTTTACAGATGCACCATAGAAAGCATTCTATCTGGGTGCATCACGGCTTGGTATGGCAACTGCTCTGCCCAGGACCACAAAAAACTATAGAAAGTTGTGAACATAGCCCAGTCCATCATACAAGCTAACCTCCCATCCATGAACTCCATCTACACCTCTCATAGCCGCAGAAAGCCAGCCAACATCATCAAAGACCCCTCCCACCCCAGTTATAATCACTTCCAACCTCTCCTGTCATGCAGAAGGTAAAAAAGCATAAACATACGTACCAACAGATTCAAGAACAGCTTCTTCTCTACTGTTATCAGCCTACTGAAAGGAGTTCTCCAATTTCAAACCTAATGCTGATCTTGTTTTTGTATGCCTCCTGTGCAGCCCAGTCTTTGCATGCTTCGCTCCGTTCACCCTATGATCTGCCTGTACTGCACACAAAACAAAACTTTTCACTCTAGTTAGGTACGTGACAACAATAAATCAAATCAAATTCTTCACTGAGCTGTAACAAAACTCCAATTTGCATGGGCAGCAGCTAAAAGTGGCACTAAATCACCAGCTGATTAATCTAAATAATGCAAAATCCCATATCCGTGATGATCTGCTGAAATCTTTTAACTTCTTTTCCAAAATTCTTTTTTTTTTTAAATAAACCCCAAGTTACTGAGGAATCCTTCAGTGATGTCATTTCCACTGACATCTGCAGACATATGAGCTGCCAGAGTCCCCAACTTTACCAATGTCAGTCCTATGAATCCCACCAAATACTGAAAAGAATAAGAGGCCCCAACAACACTGTAGGCGTAGTACTGAAGATATGTGCTCCAGAATTGGCTGTGCTCTTCGTTAAGCCACTCCAGCACAGTTCCAAGACTAGCATCTGCCCATACATGTGCAAAATTGCCCAGGTACATCCTGTCCATAAAAAGCAGGACAATCCGACCTGACCAATTACTCAGTCTACTCTTCATCATCAGCAAAGTAATGGAAGGCGTCATTGCCAGAGTGATTGAATGACACTTACACAACAAAGCCCATTTCTGAAGAAGGGTCCTGACCCAAAATATCAGCTTTCCTGCCCCTCTGATGCTACCAGGTCTGCTGTGTTCCTCCAGCTCCACACTGTGTTATCTCTGACTCCAGCATCTGCAGTTCTTACTATCTCTGAGTAAGTAGTAACCTGTTTACTGTTGCTCAGCTTGGGTTCCAGCAGGACATACATCATTAGCCCAAACATTTACGAAACAGCAGAATTCAAGAGATGAGATGAGAGTGATTACCCTTGCCATCGAGTCAGAATTTGTCAGAGTACGGCAAGAAGGTGTCAATGGGAATCGGGGGAAAGCTCTCCAGTGGCTGTTTGCAAACACCTTCTGAAAATCCAACTATACTACATCCAGTGCTTCCCCTTTATCTGTCCTGCTTATTGCCTCCTCCAAGAATTCTAGTAATTTTTTTTAGGCATGATTCCCCTTAGTTTAGCCATGCATATCTGCTTTTCCAATCCTCTGGGACTTTTCCAGGATCTAAGGATTCTTGGAAGATTACTACAAGTGCATCCTTTATTTCTGTAGTTACTTCCTTTAAAATCTAGGACATATCCCCTCAGGTCCAGGGACTTATTGGTCTTTCACCCCATTAATTTCCTGAGCACTTCCCCTCTAGGGATAGTTACAATATTTATTTATTGTTTCCCTTTTGTCCCTTGATTATTAGTAACTATGGAAGGCCATTAGGGTTTTTGGTGAAGATTGATACAAAGTATTTATTCAATTCCTCTGCCATTCCTCTGTTATTATTTCCTTAACTTCATCCTCTAAGGCGCCTATTTTCACTTTGGCTTGTCTCTTTCGTTTTACATAATTAAAGACATCTTGCTGTCTGACTTAGTATTACTTGCAAGTTTACCCTCAAAGTTTATTTGCTCCCAATTTATTATTTTTGGTCATCTTTCATTGGGTTTTAAAAGTTGCCCAATCCTTTGGCATATGATTAATGTTCTGCCAAATTACATGTTTATATTTACCATTGCTGAATCCCATACTACCATCATCCACTGATCAGAAACTGAACTGGACCAACCATATAAATACAGTTGCTAGAAGAACCAGGGAATTCTGCAGTAACTCAATTCATCTAAAGGGATAAGTCAGGAGTGTAATGAAATATTCCCCAGTTGTCTGAATGGCAGCAATCTCACTGATACTACAGAAGTTTGACACTATCTAGAACAAAGCTGGCTGCTTGATTCCAGTCCCATCCATGACATTAAATATTCAACACTGTGCACCATCTGCAAGGTGAACATTAGCAATCCATGACCTTTGCTACCTGGAAGGACGAGAGCAATAAGTTGATGAGTACATAGCCATATCCAAGATAAAAACTATCCTGACCTGGGGGTATATTGCCTTTTCTTCATTGTCACTGGGTCAAAGTCTTGGAACTCCCTCTCTGACAGTACATGATCTTCAACCGTTCAAAGATGGTGGCTGTCCTCCATGTTCTCATGAACAGTGAGGGATGGGCAATACATTGTTTGCAACGCCCATGTTCGTCGAACAAATTTTTAAAAAACTGTAAGCACACAATTCACTGGTAATCAATTCCACATTACTTTGTGATTTACTCACTGCCATGACATAATATTCAGTAATTCCCTGGTGTGAGCTTCAAACAAGCAGAACATGGACAGCACTAACTGTTGGCATCCACTTCTGGCACTAACATACAAAATTTGAACAGCTTATATCATAATTAATAACATACAAAGGGAGCATGCATATATTGTAATTAATAACGTTTGTGACTTCAAGGTTATAATTATACTCATGATTCAGGCAATGAATATGTGCTTCACTTCCCACGATGAACACTTGGCATCATTTGATGCTCTTAGACTCTTATCCAATTGTCCTGTTTTATGATTAATATTTGTGGGTTGGCACATGGGTCTCCTAAAGAGGAGGAATGTCAATTTAAACAAAAACGTTTCAATCAGAACCTTTGGCAAGGAGGAGACAAGCAGCGCAATGGGCACGTTTCTCGTGCTCAACTTCTAATTGCTGTATTTTACACCCTCCTGGGGCAATTAGGCACCAGAAGGTCCCCCTGCCCCAAGCCCCTTGGCTTCCTTCTGGGAACACTTACATAATCCACCCAACATAGTCCACAGGATCCAGTAGGGAAGGTCACTGGCAGATACATCCCCAATAATAACTGTTTGCATTATTAGACCATCCAATTTGAACCCAAAATTCCAGTTAGTAGCCAGAGGTCCCATCCTTCTTAATTGCTTGATTAAACCTTTTTGTAACCACCTACCTCATCACTGCAAGATGATACACAGTTGTTGTTACAGACCAACATTTTCAGTTTATTTAAGCAGAGAAAAAGCATAAAATTTTAATATTCCTGCTATTGCTCTTCATAGTCTGCTGTGGTTAAAAGAATTGAAACACAAAAGCACCCATTTGTAAACCATTATGAATATGTTTCACTGAACTATGTATGAAACATTGTACTCTACACATAACAATTCTATAATTTGATCCTCATGTTTAAAAACACCACTTAATGACCAAATTCGACTCAGATGCATAATGCCGTCAGCTTTCCTGCAAACACTTACCCAGAAGTTAGATCTCGCATGATATGAACACAAGAGATGATTTTTTTTTACAAGGCTTCTCGTGATCTGCTGTCATAACTTCAGCTGAGGCGTTCTCTCCTGCTCCCCCGCAACCCCCCACCACCGTCCCTACCATCCCCGCACCATCTCCCCTTCGCCAAAAAACATGTTTACTGTATAAAGAACATGAGAAGAAAAGATTCTGCAACACAACTCTCCTAAACTGAGCAAATTCACATTACGTTGCCAACCTTGGCTCCATGATTAACACTTTCTTGCACCTTCTAACAGACCTTGGGATAAAATGTTGACTGATTTCCCACAATGTCAGAGGTGGTGCTCTCTTTTGGGTGAAACCTGAATCGGAGGACCTGCCTGCTCCCTGAGGTGAATGTTAATGTTGCCATGACATTTCTGGTACCAAGGCATTAAAGGTTATGTGCCAGGTGCTGAAAAATGGGATTGGAATTGTTAGGTGGTTGTTCTTGACTGGCATTGACACGATGGGTTGAAGACCTTTTTATCCTGTGCTGTAGTTCTCTATGATTCTATAATCTCTTTGGGATTGGGTGGTGGATAATGAACTAACAGGAGGAGGCTTCATAAATACTACCAAACTCAACAATGGCAGAGCCCAGCACATTAGTGCAAAAGACAGGGCTGAAGCATCTACAAGCATCTTTAGCACAAAATGCCGAGTATATGAACCAATTAGGCCTCTTCCTGAGGTCCCAACATCACAGATATCATTCTTCAACAAATTTGATTCACTCTATACAAAACCAAGAAAAGACTGAAGGCACTGGATACTACAAAAAAAACTATGGACTCTGACAAGATTTTAGCAATAGCACTAAAGATTTGTGCTCCAGAACTAACTGTATCCCTAGCCAAACTGTTCCAGAACAGCTACAATACTGATATTTAGGCAACTATGTGGAAAATTGTCCAGATATTTCCTGTACACAAAAAAGCAGGACAAAGCAGCTCCATCAGTTATTCTCGATCGTCAGAAAAATGATATGAGTTGTTGAGGCTCCAATCAAGTGGTATTTTCTTGATAATAACTCATTCAGTGACACATAGTTTCGGTTCTGCAAAGGCCAGTCAGTTCCATATCACATTACAGACTTAATCCAGGCATTGATCAAAAAAAACTGAATGCCAGAAATGAGGTGACAGTGACTTCCTTTGATATTAAGGCTGCTTTTAACCAAATATAGCAAAAAGAAACTGAAATGAAACACAAGTCAATGGGAACTGGTGGGAGTAAGATCCATGTGTTGAAGTTCCACCTGGCATAAAGGATGATGGTTATGGTTGTTGGAGATCAAATGTCTTGGTGCCAGGTCATCTCTGCAAAAGTTCCTCAGGGTGGTATCCTGGGCCCAACCATCTTCACTGGCTTCATCAATGGCCTTTCCTCCATAAATTCTTCATAAATTTCCTTTATAAATTAGGGTGGCACGGTAGCTCAGCAGTTAGCACTGCTGCCTCACAGTGCCAGGGACCTGGGTTCGATTCCATCCTTGAACGACGATCTGTGTGGAGTTTGCACATTCTCCCTGTGCCTGTGAGAGTTTCCTCTGGATGCTCTGGTTTCCTCCTACAGTCCAAAGATAGATTAGCCATGTGAAATGCAGGGTTACAGGGATAATACAGGGTTATAGGGGATGGGTCTGGAGGAGATGTTCTTTGGAATGTCAGTGTGACTTGATGGGCTGAATGGCCTGATTCCACACTGTAGGGATTCTAAGAAATTCAGAGGTGGTGATGTTTGTGAATGATTGCACAAATTCAACAGCATTTGTGACTCCTTAGATACTGAAACAGCCTACATCCAGAAGTATCAAGATCTGGACAATATTCAGGCTTAACCAATAAGTGGGAAGTAACATTCATGCCACATCAGTGCAGGTACTGACTGACACAAACAAAAGACAATCTAACCACTGTCCCTTGACATACAATGGCATTACTATCACCGATTCCTCACTATCAACATCATGGAGCTTACCGTTGACCAAAACTGAACTGGGCCAGCCACATAAATACTTACTGGAGCAGGTCAGAGGGTGGGAATACTGCGATGAGTAATTCACTGTCTGACTCACCAAAGCCTGTCCACCTTCATCATGCATAAGTTAGGTTTGTGATGGAATACTCTTCACTTGCCTAGATCCAACAACACTCAAAAAGCTTGACAATATATTGAACAAAGAAACCCTTGGATCCTTCAACAGCACTTTCTACCACCTAGAAGGATGAGGGCAGTCGATGTAGGAGAGCACCAGCATCAAGTAACCCTCCAAACCACACACCATCTTGTCTCAGAGCATTATTACTGTTACTTCACTGTAATGGAAAGTAAATGAAGAAAATCAGAATGGCTTTTTGCCTTTTAGTACATGTACTGATGTCAAATATTGCTCATTGAATTCTGTTGCACTTTTCAGAAACAAAGTTCAGCACTTCACAGTTACACAACCATTAGATGACGAAACCTGTGAGGAAATTACTGTATGAGCAAAGGCCACAAACTTGAGCAGCAACTTGATCAATTGCTGTTTGTTGTCACTTGAATTTTCCTAAAAGGGAATCATCTTTGTCAATATTCAATATAACCTGTTACTGCCCTACAACCACTGAGTCCTTCAAAAGGTCCCTCTTTCAAATTCATAAAATATCAAAGTTGCTATGCTCAAATGATTCATGAGTTTTTAACTGATTTCAAGAAACATTGAACAAGAAAACATGAAAGTTAGAAAATTAATTATGCAAAACAATGAGAATTCAAAACCAGGAAAACAAAGAACACTAAAAACCATTTGTCATGTTTTGTCAGTTGCCAGTTGACTACAGATCTCTGTGATTGATTCAACTATCAATTTTTATTTTTTACCTTGGCTTCATCAATACAACAAGTTCTCTTTTGTTCCACTTGCCTGTTGTTTATCTTAAGCTTTCAAAGTCCTGTATTTCATCTCAGCTCAGCCTTACTTAAAACTCAGTCTTTTGTTTTAAGTCATCCCTTCCAACATTGATCCTGCAGAATGTATTTCTCAGTTCTTTGCTTCCTCTTGTAATACTCAAGAACCTTGACACGGTCCAAGACAAAGCAGCTTTCTTGATTGGCATTACATTCACAAGCATCCACTTCCTCCACTACCAACACACAGTAGTAGCTGTGTGTACTATCAACAAGATGCACTACAGAAGTTCACCAAAGATCCTCACACAGCACCTTCCAAACCTACAACCACTTCCATCCTGATGGACAAGGGCAGCAGATACATGGGAACACCACTGCTTGCAAGTTCCCCTCCAAACCACTCACTATCCTGACTTGGAAATATATCACCATTCCTTCAGTGGCACTGAGTCAAAATCCTGGAACTCCCTCTCTAATAACATTGTGGGTCAACCCACAGCAGGTGTACTGCAGCAGTTCAAGAAGGCAGCTCACCATCACCTTCTCAAGGACAATGAGGGAAGGGCAATAAATGTTGGCCAAACAGTGACATCTACACCCCATGAATAAATAAAAAAAATTGCCAGGCTTATAAACCCCAAGCTTAGATCTTGGTGGTGCATTAACCCTTTTCCTAGGTATCTCAATAGTAAAAGATATTTTGGTTTATTTTTTTTTGCTAGATGTTTTTGTATTACATTTTCCTATTAAATCCTATAATTCTCCTATTAAACCCTTGTATTCCTAGATTCTTAAAATCTAAATAAAGTATTCAACAAATTGGAATTGTTTTATATCTTTTCTGTTTTTTCTTTGTTTTCTTTTCCATGGATCTAGTTCCCTCTGTAGCTACTGGCATGCTTTTCCTTGCTGCATGCTGAATTTTAGTGTACATCTTTAGGTACTCAATGTCGGTACAGATCCCTTACTGAAGTAAGCAGAGAAATTCTTTCAGTACAACAATATCTAAACACTGTGGATGCCTGAAATCTGAAATAAAAACAGAAACCACTCTAAATACTCAGCAGATTTGAAGCAGCGGAGGAAGTGTTACCATTTTGAGTCAAATAGGATTCTTCTGCGGCTTGTTTCCAGCATTTCCTGTTTTTGATTCTCCATTCTGACTTAGACATTGTAATCCTCTCTCTACTCTGCTTCACATGTATGGAGGAACCCTCTCTCCATTTTGCAATGAGTGCAAAGAAGTCTTCCTTCCAATCTCTTGCAGACAAGAAAACATCCCAATATTTACCTGTAATCCTGACCTAAGCAATGTGCGTGCAACAACAAGTTTTAACAAAAACTGAGGGTTAGTAGGGAAAACAAAGGATGATTCCGTTCTGCAGTATGCAAAAATCCATGATAATCTGTCAAAACAATAGCTAAGTGAGTTGAAAGTCTGTTAATTAAATGTCTTTTCACACTAAATGCATACCTTATTTTGCAAAATTCTTTCACTGGACTGTGAATAGGTGCATAAAGAAAATTAATGCCACTCTAATTTATCGCATTCACTAGACATCCCAAACTGCTCTAGAACCAAGACATTGCAACACAAATTAGCAATCACAACAACTATATAAAATAAGGTTAAATGATGAGTTAATCTTTGTTTTTTTGTGCTGTTGCCCAGTTTGTGAGCGAACGTCTCCTTTCCTATAGTGAGGAACATCCTCTAGGGAACGGACTACAATCCCATTTCCTCTCCATGTGGTTGTTCAGTTGGTCCTCTCGCAAACCCGAAACTCATTTCTCTGGAAAACTGCAGTGGTACATCAAAGTACATTACAAAATCATCATTTACACTGATGGCAAAGTGTACTGGTGTCATTTAAGCTTGTTCTAGATGTTTTTCCAAACATGAAACAAAAAAAAAACCTTCATAGGCAAGCTGTCATTCCAAAACAAAAACATAACCTTCCCAGTAAGGAATCTGGTATGGAGTACCATCATTAACATATCATGGCTACTGGTTATCATGTGAGGATCCCACTGCCTCTCATCAGCTTGAAAATCAAATAATATGAACTACATCAAACACTTCTCTTAAATTATTAAAGATATTCATGGATGGCCAACCACAGAAGTTGTGAAATAAGCAAACTGTGGAATATTCAGATAGAGCCATCTGGTGCCAATATTTAAATGTGACAAACTTGTTTTATGAGATTACTTGAGCCTCACAGCTCAAATACAATTTTAGAGAATTAGCAATGATTCCTGTCCCAACATAACTCTGTAGGCAGAATTTAAGAGGTGTACACCCTTAATGAAATTCCTTAAGTGGTGTCTCAGTACAAATGCCAGCCAACTCCAGTATTATGCAAACAAAATGTAATCATATATTTTTGTGTTTTATTCAAGAGGACAAAGGCAGCATGTGCATAGGAGCACAATTAACTCAGTCACTCTTTTTTTCCTGATATGGATTGCATCATTTAATTATTCTTGCTGGATCCCGAAATCTCAGAGCTCTTTACTGAACGCTGTTACGGACATTCCTTTACAGACTACAGTAGGAATAGGAACGTTCACGTGAGAATGGATAGTAAGAAGCCATCCTGAAAAAAAATCAGAACAAAAGTGATCAGGAAAGCTGCAGTCTTGCTGTAAGTAGTCTGGTATGGTTCTTTGTCACTAGACAAAAAGTATTAATCAAACAACTGGGTCTAAAGGCAGACACATCGATTGAACCTAATGGTCTGCATTCTGGGTCTTAAATAAAATGGCTGCAGAGATATTATCAGTCTAAGATTTCCAGTCAGTCTTGGAATCCCTTTAATTGAACTGAACATACCAAAGAAAGCCAGCTCAACTTTCTCCAATTTCCTGTCTAGGTTTTTGATGTAGGTATTTGCAGGGTTGGGAGGTTGGCACAAGGGGCATCTGTCGTATAGTTACCCTGATGTTAGACTAAAACTTTATTGGCTAACAGGCAGTGAATAACTATCCAGGTCAGTCAGCACTTTCTAAGTCTCTGAGTCAGTGACTGCCTGTATACATCATGTAATCACTTCCCTTATTGCCCTCTCCAAGATCATGACCTCTCCGTTTCCTGCATTGAATTCCATTTGCCACTGCTCATAGAAGCCGTACGGTGCTGAAAGAGGCCATTCGGCCCATTGAGTCTGCACCAACACTCCAAAAAGTATCCCACGTAGATGCAAGCCCCCTCCCTATCCCATAACCCCACATTTACCATGGCTAATCCAACAAGCCTACACATCGTTGGACACTAGGGGCAATTTGAGAACATGCATACTCCACATCAACAGTCACCGAAGTTTAGAATCAAACTCAGGTCCCTGGTGCTGTGAGGCAGCACCACTAACCACTGTGCCACCTTTTTACATTAGTGAGCTCTGCCCACTTAACTGGTCAGGTTGATATCTCCTGCAGCTTATAGCTATCCTCTTCATTAATTATAACTCTATCAACTTTTGTGTCATCCATGAACTTATTGATCTCACTCCTTTATTTACATTCAATTATTATTGTACACCACTACATTTAAGACAGAGATAATATACGCCATAATATTATGACAAATTGGGAGAATTTCTTCTGAAGCTCATGAATCTTCGGAATTCTTTTGGCTGATTAACTAAAAAGCTGAAATGACATAACTATAGGGTAGTCAAAATTGATGGGGTACTGGTGGGAGAGTGTGGTCTCCATTCCAATCAGCTTAGCCATGGTCTTATTGAACACTGGAGCAGACTCAATTGGCCGTATGTATTATTCCTTATGTTTTAACATCCTTCATGAAAGGGAACCTACAACTTCTACCTCATCTGGTACATATAACTATTCTTGTCAATTGTGCTTTTAATCTCACTATCCTGTGCATTATTGTGTACCATGCCTTCAGAAGCCTCCCCGCAAGGCTTTGGGATTTCCTCCAGCACCTTCTCTCTTCTTCTAAGTCATTTCTTAAATGAAGTCTCCTGGTTAAAGCATTTGGATATGGGTTTTGAGATCTTCACCTTGGTCAATAACTAACTTCACCTGGCAACCTATTTGTTAAGGGAATTGGGATTTTTCTGTTTCTGTTGTGGAATGCAGGTGTCACTGGCCTGCTAGCATTTATTGCCCTTCCACAAGCACAGTCAGGAGTCCATCACACTGCTGTGGGTTTGGAGTTACATTCAGCCCAAACAAAATAAGGATAGAGATTTCCTTCCTTAAAGGGCATTCATGAACCAGATTTTTCTTTATGACAATCAGTAGTGGTTACATAGTCACCACTAGACCTTTTATTCTGCATTTTTATTGAATTATTTCACCATTTGCCATGGTAGAATTTGAACCCATGTCCCCAGAATATTAACTTGGGTTCTGGATTATTCAGCAGGGGACATTAATATGGAAATGAGGTGGTGGTGGTGGAGTAATGGTAAAGGCACCAAGTGGTAGTAAGTGGTCTAGCAAATTGTCAGAACTACATTGGACAAAGGTAATAAAACTTCGCTAGCAGATCCCATATCTAACAACAAATTAAATTTATCTGCATTTATTTTCAGTGCTCTATCTTTCCTCTCCGGAAACATTTTCTTTGCATAATCATTTCCTTTTCATTAAACCTCTGTTGCATCAATGCTTGTTAAGATGGAGCAAGAGCAACTTTTTGTTTGAAGTAAAGATGAATAAGTGACCTCCCACATGCCTGTGAATAACTTCACTTTTGCAGGCAATGTGAGTTTTTAAATTAACTGTTGCTTTGTAAGTAGTGTAAAAATAATTACTGTAACTTTATGCATATATGACATATGCAGAGCTGCTGTAAGCTACCAAAAATGTTTGAAATGCACAGGGACAATCATGGCAAAGTATGGCCGGATATTTTTGTGATGAAAGTAGAAATCAAATAGGTTATACAAGGCTGAAAATATGGTAAAATTAAGAACTTTTAAGTTAAAAATTTAAAGTAAATATTTATAGAAATTCCACTGCACTTCTGTAAGAAGATTAAATATAGTTTTAAGTTTTTTTTTTAAAAAGTCCATTCCTCAGTGATGCCAGAATCAGCGGTAGCAGAAAAATAATCTTATCAATATGGTGAAAATCTTGTAAAGTAATAGCATTTAAGTGCTTATTTCTTTTTGGATGATAGACTTCATTGAAATATTGAAACTGAATGAACAGGAAAAGTCAATTACATCTGTTAATAAAGCAGAAGGAGCATTTATATAGTATTGTAGTGAAAAATATCTCACATTCAAGTCAAATACACATTTATTGCTTTCATTTTTCCAGCTTGCCACTTGTCATGGCTAAACTCCATGAACATGAAAATATTTTCTTTTAAACAACAAAGGATCATGTACACTGCAGCTTAAGTATTACTTTTGCTTGCCCATTCCCCCAACACATCTTGTACACAGTGACACTGCTTTCAAGTGGTTATGTTTAATTTGCCAAGTTATCCATTAGCAGTAACAGATGTTTTACTTGCTAGACCCAAAATCACACTAGCTTTGACAAGGGTACAGAAAAGTCAGCAGTTCCATTCTCAATTGTGCAAATGCATACAAATCAAGCACAACCAACACTGCCCAATCACACGGCTACAATAAAGGCCTTTCAAGCATACGCACAAATATCATGCTGTTTCAAATAATGTACATATTGGGCAGAGAATACACCTAAAAATTAAATCTAGCAGATTGCATTGCGTTCAAATTGACTAGTGACTCAGTATAAGTTCAAACCTTCAACTGTGCATCAGCAATAAAAAAAAATTGCTCAAGATGTTTCTGTCTGATTCATGCACAGAATTATTTTGTAACAGTTTTCTCATTAGATTTTAGCACTACAAAACCAACGCAAATATTTGAGCTGCACTGGAACAATAACATATCAACTTATGATAGTTAGCAGGGATGGATCCAATTGCAATCCAAGCCTGTTAAGTTTCAAAAAGAAAAGCAAAGCAACTGCTGCTTGCAGCATCACAATTGTTCAAGAGGGGACTTTCATTCAGAACTCACTAATTTCACCACTGCCAAGTATAAACAGCAACCATGCTGGTCATCATGTTAAGGCCTACCACCTCAAGTCTGTCCACAGATTTGACTACCAGCTTAGCTGGAGCCAGACCTAAAATGAAGATGACAAATTTGGTGCTCGAGGCCATTGATTGGAGCTTTATCTAATTTTTTTTTAAATAACTACAAGGGAAAGAACAATGTGACGTTGCCATCGGCCTTGGATTGGCTGTGTAAAAGGAAGTACTGACTTTCTGGAGATTGAATGTTTCTGGATAAGAAATTGAATCTTCCTCATTTCTGACATTACAACAAGTCTGTAAATGACAGTTTAAAGTAATATTTCATGTGGGTCATGTACTGCAATATTCCAAAATCAGCAAACACTGCTGAAATTAATAAATTAATATTAAATTAATATTTCATGTGGGTCATGAAGTGCAGTACTCCAAAATCAGCAAATACTGCTGAACCTCAGTAGATTTTGAGAGTTTAAATATAGTTATAAGCGAGTCTACAATAGTGTCATTGTAGGATCATTATGACATTGCTTCCCACTTGCCTTTAATCAGACCCCAATTAAGACAACTGTTTACTTGCTTCTAAGCCACCATCATTCCTTTAAATATCAAGACAGTTGACTAATTTTCCTCTTTGTGGACAAGTAATTTGATCTTCACATCTCCCTGTGACAATCCCTACTAAATTTATGAATCAAGCTTGTGTTTGTTCTCTATCTATTTAATCTATTCAATATGTTACAACTTTCACAAAAAACAAAAAAAAAAAACATGCAGGCAAGGCCCAAAAATAACAGATCAAATGTTCCTCTCACTCGTACTTTAAAAAAGTGTAGTTGCTCATTGAAATAATTTTGATTTTAATAACACCTGGCTTTCTAATTGACTCCAATCGGGGCTTCAGCTTCTGCTCCCCAAAACATTTATTCATTTTTCATGAAAAGAATTCTTTGCCAGCAATTTAGCATGGCTGCATTCAAAAGTATACAGTACTCAAAGTACATGTGTGGAGTGGGTAGCGGGGGAGAAAACAAAATCAATATCTGACAGGGAATTAATATATAAAATTCAAATTTAGCGTGCCAGTGAAAAAGGTTGAAATGATATGTATTCCAGTTAAAACTATGCCCTTAACAGCACTCTAAGGTCAAACACAATAGCAGATCGAGAGAAACAACCAATTCTTTGCTCCTCTGCTCTTGAAAATTCAGCCTTTTCAGAATAAACACTAACCAAGTTAATTTCATAAACAGTGTTATGGTTAATAGTTGATATAGCTATAATAATCAGTGTTTACTCCATATTGGGGTTGCAATGGGCCCTTGTGGTGATCTATCAATCATAATAAACTCCTCAGGATTGTTACAGGCTCGATAGTGGATTAGCAAGTCCTGGATAGCACGTTCTTCAATCTGAAAATAGAGGATAAAAATTATTTCATTTTAAAAGTTGAGAAAATACATTACAGTTCTTTCTAAACTCATATAGAGAAAACAATGGGGACAACTATCTTGCCTACATTCTTCACTAAAATATGCGTTTTTCACGTTATTCACCGAGAAAGGTAGCTAGTTGACTTAGAACTTCATTGTCATTGGGTCAAATCATGAAACTCACTTCATATCACCCTGACGTACAGTAACTAGACCACAATGACTCTGGTGGTTCCCTGGAGTAGGTGTAAAGAATGGCCTAATGGTGTTATCATGAGACTACTAATTCAGAGACCCAGGTAACAGCAAATGGTGGAATTAAGATAACAAATGAAACTGTTGTCGATGGTCAGAGAAAACCATTTGGTTTACTCATGTCTTTTTGGCAAGGAAACTGCTGACCTTACTTGGTCTGGTCTACATAGGACTCCTGACCCACAACAATGTGGTTAACTTGTAACTGTCCTCTGGGCAATTAGGGATAGGCAATAAATATATCCCAGCCAGTGATGTCCACATCCCGTGAATGAATGAAAAAAAAACCTTCAAGAGAAATTGGAGATGGGCAACAAACACTGGTGTTGCCAGCAATGCAACACATCCCTTAGATGAATTTTCCTGTTTAAAATGAATACAGAAACATCAGAAAACTTGGGCTCCAGAGGTTGGCAACAGATGAAAATGCTGAAACTGTACTACTAGAGAGGACAAATTTATACATATGAAAACTGCGGTTATTTCAAAAGTATTGCACTACCAGTATACAGGAGAGGAGAGCAGGTGTTTATTGTTACTGCCATGCTCTATATCTGTTGGAAAATGGAGTATGGAGGTTGTATGCACTGCCTCTGACTATCAGATCATTTTAGTTGCATACGCTTGTGCATAAGTAAAATAAAGTTTCGGCAACAACTATTAATGTGCAACAAAAACAGAAATTGCTGGAGAAACTCAGCTGGTCTGGCAGCATCTGTGGGAAGTAAGCCCAGACTTGAAGTGTTAACTTTGCTTCCTTCCCACAGATGTGCCAGACCTACTGAGTTTCTCCAGCAATTTCTGTTTTTGTTTCAGATCTCTAGCATCCGTAGTTTTATTTTACTATTATCGTGCAGTTGTTAGATAATTATGAACACTTATAATGTGGAGCTCCCAACAATACGTCTCAACTTCCATATTTCAGCAACTGCACTAGCTGACTGCGTATGACTCCCTCAATAGACTGCTATATGCATGTCAAAATCCAAATGCTCAGCATATATGACAGTTTGTTAGTGGTCAGTCTTGTTTCTTTTGGGCTACATTTATCTTGAAAACACAAGTCTTAAAAAGTACTTTTGATCTATGACAACTTAAAGGACAAATGTTCCTGCTGAGAACGTAGGAGGAGGAGGAGGAATGGACCAGAGAAGTACAGGGCAAATAAAAAGTTCAAATATAATCATGACGTGTCTACACAGGATAAACATGCCCCACTGACAGAAGGGTCAAGGACCAGAGAATAATGATTCACAATAAAAGGAACAATAAGGTGACATAAAGACGACCCCTGTAATGTAGAAAATGGCTAGATTTTGGAATACATTGCCTATAGCACAGGCAGATTCAATTGTGGCTTTCAAAGAGGATATATGCATGCACCTGGAGTATCAAGAAAGCCAGGTTACAGGGAAAGAGCAGCGGAGCAGGACTGTTGAAAACTGACATCGACACAAGGTTTCAACAGTATTGTTCAACTCTCAATTATTGTACAGTTCTAGATAACTCCAAGTGCACAGCCAGCACTGGCACAGGATCAACAGGTTGAACAGTCTCCTTTTGTGCTGTACTAATCTAAGTTTCTACATGGTCTTTGCCTCAAAATGTACATTCAGACAAGTCTAATCCTTGCACGAGTTAGACAATAGTGTAGTGTGCTAATGAGGAACACAATTAAACCATCAAGTTAAATGTGGTTGTCATCGGTGAAATCCTTTTTTCCTGAATCTAAAGCATCAGTGACTTTGGCAAATACCTAAATGCAGTTAATTTTCCAGAAAAAATTTCTGAATCAGTTAGTGTACAGAAGAGTTCACAATTAGTGTTACCTGAATCAAAGCCAATGGTTTCTCTCTGCTCTTCACAAGTGCAGCTTCTTGCTTACGCTCTTCCTCCACTATTGCCGCAAAAGTGACTGGGGCCATTGCTGGTGGACTTCTAGCAACTGTCATTAACCAAGGACTGTTGGGAATTAAAGATTTATAGTTAACATACATTGAAAGCAATTAATGCAGCCTCTGGGAATCAGCTACTTTTTTGTGTTGACTTCATTACGAGCTGCGAACCATGGATATAAATGAATTTTCTGTTGTCCAGTTTTTAATACAGTCAGAGTTATAGAGGTTTACAGCACAAAAACAGGCCCATCGGCCCAACTTGCCCATGCCATCCAGTTTTCACAACTTAACTAGTCCCATTTGCTTGTTTGGTCCATATCCCTCCATACTTATCCCATGCATGTACTTGTTTAAATGTTTCTTAAGTGACAAAATTGTACTTGCTTCCACCACCTTCTGTGTGAAAAAATTGCCCGTGGACACTTCTGTATCTCCCTCCTCTCACCTTAACCCTATGTTCCCTAGTTTTAGAATCCCCTATCCTGTTGCTGGAATTATAATAACGGCTTTACATTACATAAGAAACTCAAAAGTAGAGTTAAAAATGTTTTCTTTAACAAGTTGGTTTCCTACAGAAGAGTTACAAGTAATTAATTGACTCTTAGAAGTTGAGAATCTAGCTGTGCAAGGCCCCTTGGGGAAGGGAGACCATAATATGAAAGAATTGTTCAATGAAATGAAATGTGATAGGGCCAGAATCTAAAAAGAGGCAATTGCAATGGTATGAGGTGCAAGTTGACTATGATAATTTGGGGAACGTTACTTAAAAAAGGATGACAGTGGATAGGTGATGGAACATATTTAAAAAAAAAAAGAGTACTTGGAGGGACTTGCAAACAGTGCTCATTCCTTTCTGGCACAAAATTAAAATGGGAAAGGTGGCCCAGCCATAGCTGACAAGGGAAATTAGGGACAGTATTAGATCCAAGGAAGAGGCACACAAACTGGCCTAAAAAGAACAGCAGATCTGAGGATTGGCAGCAGTTTCAATTTCAGTAAAAGGAGAACAAACGAGTTGATTAAGAGGGTGAAAACAGACTATGAAAGAAGGCTTATGAGGAACAGACAACCTGATTGTAAAAGCTTCCATAGGTATGTGAAGAGAAAAAAGGTTAGTGAAGACAAATGTAAATCCCTTACTATCAAAAACAAGGGAAGTTATACTAGGGTACAAAAATGGTAGACCATTTTAATTTTGGATCCACCTTCACAAAGGAGGACTCAAATAACATTCCCAAAAATGTTGGGGAAATGCAGGGTCTAAGGACAGTGAAGAACTAAAGGAAGTTAGTATTGTGAGGATATGATGGTGGTGAAATTTACGAGATTAAAGGCTGACATTTCCCAGGGCCCAAAAGCCTAGGCCCAGAGTACTTAAGGACGTGGCCCTGGAAGAAGCAGCATTGGTGATCTTTCAAGATTCTAGAGACTCTGGAATAGCTCCTACAGATTGGAGTGCAGCTAATGTAACCTCACTATTTAAAAAAGAAGATTGAGGGGAAACACAGAATTATAGACCTGCTAACCTGACATAGATAGTGGAGAAAATGCTAAAGTTCATTATAGAAGATTTAATAACAGAGCAACTGGATTGAACAGTCAACATGGATTGAAGAAAAGGAAAATCACACTTGACAAACCCATTGGAATTGTGAGGATGTAACCAGCAGAGTTGATAAGGGGGATCCAGTTGATGTGGCTTATTTGGCCTTTCAGAAGTCATTTGATAAGGTCCCACTGAGAGATTAGCATGTAAAATCATTGTGTATGGGATTGGAGCTAGCATACTGACATGGATAGAGAACTGGTTGACAGAGAGGAACCAAAGAATAGGAATAAATGGATCATCTTTGGAATAGCAGCCAGTGATGAGGGGAGTACCAAAGAGATGAGTGCTTGAGCCCCAGATATTCGCAACATAGATTAATGATTTAGGTGAGGAAACTAAATGTCGTATCTCCAAGATTGCAGACTATACAAAGCTGGGTGGGGCTGAACTGTGAAGAGGTTGCAGAGATGCTTCCATGTGATTCAGACAAGTTAAGTGAGTGGGCTAATGCATGGTAAATGAAGTACAACGTGGATAAACGTGAGGCTATCCGCTCTGATACTAAAAACAAGACGACAGATTATTATTCAAATGGCCACGGATTGGAAAAGGTGGAGATGCAATGAGGCCTGGGTGCTCTCGTACACCAGTCACTAAAAGGCAGGCAGTGAAGAAGGCAAATGGAATGTTGGCCTTCATAACGAGGAGGATTTGAGTGCAGGAGCAGGGATGTCTTGGCTCTGCACAACTGCAGCTTGGTGAGACCACATCTGGAGTTGCATGTATAACTTTGGTCTCCAAATCGGAGGGAGGATGTTCCGGCTAAGGACTCATTGCAATGAATGTTCACCAAACATAGTCCTGAGATGGCAGGACTGACATGTGAAGAGAGACTGGATCAGTTTGGTTATAGGTAGTTAGATCTAGTTCTGAGTTCTAAAGAGAACAAAGGGGATGGGCGAAAGCAGGAACAGGGTACTCGGTAGAATGATAACCATGATTGCACTGAAGGCTTGAAGCAGGCTCAAAAGGCCTATTCCTGTTTTCTACGACCATGACTTCCAATTCTGGATGCCTATTCTAGGATTTTTAAAAGGCTGAATTATGGCTAGCCTGAAGTTCAGACAATGGGCTGACTAGTAACCTGCAGAGAAGAACAACTTCTAAAACGTGGGAAAGAAAGAAGTCACAAAAAGGAGTCTGGTAGGATGAAACAAAACTGTTTTGACATACACACAGACAATGTCCAAAACACAAAATGATACTCAAATTGTGAAAACATTTTTTTTGACTTGCACAAAGATCATTCACACATAGCACTTCTGATCAAAATGACTTGTCTCAAATCAAGACATTGAATGACGTATATATTCTTTCATTTCTTTTCCATGACAGTGAGAGAGCTACTTTAACTGGAAGATTGTACAGGATTATAGAGAGAAGGCAAGAGAATGCCACTAAGTGAGCTGCTCATTTGGAGACAACAAGGTGCAGGGCTGGATGAACACAGCAGGCCAAGCAGCATCATAGGAGCAGAGAGGCCTTTTCTGATGAAGGGTCTAGGCCCGAAACGTCAGCCTCTCTGCTCCTATGATGCTGCTTGGCCTGCTGTGTTCATCCAGCCCTGCACCTTGTTGTCTCGGATTCTCCAGCATCTGCAGTTCCTACTATCTCTGCTCATTTGGAGAGTTGGCAATGGTTACAATAGACCAAATGGCTCCTCCTGTACTGTAACAATTCTGTGATTCCGTTATGACATGCTGCAAAGCTACATTCAGTAAACATACCACTCGAACAACAAAACTAACTGTCTGGGAAAATTCAAACAAAACTACACGTACTACACAATAAGAAACCTATCCAGTAAACACCTTAATCTTTCACGCTGTATTTTCTGTAAAACATTAAAATCACAAACACAAAATCACCCATAGCTGTCCATTCTATAACAATGCAAAAGCCCTTCAGAAAACAAAATCTCCTTTAAGCTGCAGAATCCAATTTTCTGTGCAAGTTGAGTACACAGGTGTGCAAAAAAGTTTAAAAGCCTACACACACACAAACAAAATTGGCCTGTACTACAAAAAAATCTAGTGTACATTGGTCTTCACCACCTTGAACAAATGCTTCTCGCCACTGACATGGTTAGAGCACATCAACAGTAAAGTTAACTACATTGAACTGATATTGGTAATACTAGTTCCAAATCCAGTTTCTGTTGGCGACAACACAGCTGACAAAGGCAGTGCAAAAATTAGAGCAGAGAGACCTACAGCATAGGGGTCATATGGCCTTTGCTACAAAATGCAAAATAAATTGTAGTGCCCAATCTGTCACAAATTTTCTTTAAAATGGGCATTGATCCAATTCTGACCATACCATGCAGCAATTCTACATGCCAGTACAGACGATTCAAAACTGTGGGTGATGATAGATGGGCATTGTGTCACACACCCAAGGCAGGAATGGATGGGGCTGTGAGACAAAGACCCAGATTTGACAGCCCTGGGATCTGCTGTGGGATCTCTGTAATCGTGTGATTTTTTAATTCAATATGCTCTGTGGCCTTACCATTGCCATCAACTAAGCTTGCTAAATGGTAAATGTCAGAGTTGTTTCTGTGTTTGTATCTCTGTTGGTTGAAATCCCACTTTGCTTGACAATATAGCTGTATGACATTTTCCATTATGGAGTTGCACCAAGTGTGAAGCATTAAAATTGGATCATGGCAGGAATATAGTTTAGGAAACTATAAGTTTCCCACTTATCCAGTCATTCTATGCAGTAATTTTGAATTGATGAATCCTCTTCCCCAACTAAAGGGGATAATCTTTTCCCTATTCAAAATCAAAACACGCCACAATTTGAAAAATAAAATCACTGGTCTTTGTCTTCTCCGTTTCAGTAGAACTTCTCAGTACCTTAAATCACACATTGAGACTTCTGCAAAGTCAGCAAATTATTATTTCTATTCAACCTTATTAAACGATTGTGTGGTAGTTTGATAATCTGCAATATAATCTAAATGGCAACAGCAACTATCTTATATTTGGTTGCATAAAGTAATGAAAAATGTATTATCTATATTAATAAAGTAGAACTATACCAGAATTCATAACCAAGTGGGAATTATGAATTAAAGAAGTGAATCAGTTTATTTAAAAACACTATTTAAAAAGTGCTAAAATATTTGATAAAAAAGGAAAGGTGAAAAAAATTATACGAATTCATTTTTATATATTATGTATAATATTATGTATTTTCACTGAGAAGGTACATGGTAACCAACTTAAAGTGGAATGGCAAAGTTTTCTATAGGCATATAAATAGAAGCAGAGCAGTTAAAGGAGGAATAGGGTCAATTAGAAACAAAATTGGGGATTTATACATGGGTGGGTGGGTGGGGAGGGGGAAGAGGAAGAGGAAGAGGAAGAGGAAGAGGAAGGTGTGTACATGGTTGAGGTGTTAGATGCGTAATATTCATTTTTCTTCAGAAAAGATGCTGCTGCTGCCCAGTCTGTGGTGAGAGAGGAGGCATCACTGTCACTCATGGTGTTCAAAATTAATCAGGAAGTAGTCTTGGATAGATTGTTGGTATTTAAAGTTAATAAAACGTCAGGTCTGGATGAGATGCATCCAAGGATTTTGAAGGAAGTGAGTGGAGAAGTTGCAAGATCACAGGCTATAATCTTTCACCTACTCTGGACTCAAGGGAGATGCAAGAAGACTGTAGAATTACAAACATTACAGCTTTGTTCAAGAAATATTTCCAGGATAGTCCTAGCAAATATAGAAACAATCATTTATTTAGAATTATGGTCACATGGAAAAAGATGAGTTGATTAACAAGAGTCAGTCTGGATTTCTAATGGGGAAATTGCGTTTAATTAGCTTGCTGAAGATTTTTGAACAGTTAACAGAAAGGCTCAATGAGGGTAACACTGTTGATGTGGTATACGTGGATTTCCAGAAGTCAGTTCCAGACAACAGACTTGAGGAAAGTTATAGGTCGTGGTATAAAAGGGAATGTAGCAAAGTGGATATAAAATTAGCTAAGTGATAAGAAACAGGGTAAAGGTCAACAGATATTTTTGGGCTGGAGATAGGTTTGTAATGAAGAATTGGGATCCTTGTTTTTCCTGATATATATTAAATGATCTGGATCTTGGTGTGCAGGGAACAGTTCCCAAGTTTGTAGATAACGTAAACCTCAGAAGAATGTAAACCGTGAAGAAGTGGAACTTCAAAAAGAAGTTCCAGTTCTGAGGAAGGATCACTCAACCCAAAACATTAACTCCACTTTCTCTCCACAGATGCTGCCAGACCTGCTGAGCTTTTCCAGCAATTTCTGTTTTTGTTTCTGATTTACAGCATCCGCAGTTCGTTTAGTTTGAACTTCAAAAGGACACTTACAAATTAGTGGAATGCAAAATGCAGTTCAATGAAGAGATGCACATTGGTAGGAATAACATGGAAAGCAATATAAAAAATGGGGTACAGGTGCAAAGTGATCTGGGTGTATAATGTGCACAGATCATTGAAGGTAACAGGACAAGTACAGAGAACAATTAACAAAGCATGCAGTGTCCTCAGATTCATTAATAAGGGCATAGAGTACAAAAGCAAGGAGATGATGTTGAATTTGTACAAGACATTTCTTAGACTTCAGCTAGAGTACTGTGCATAATTTTGGGCACATTACAGGAAAGGTGGGATTGCATTGGAGAGAGTGCAGAAGTGATTTACAAGCACGGGTCCAGGAATAAGAAAATTTAGTTATGAGGATAGATTGAAGTAGTTGGGGCTGTTTTCCGGAGACAAGACGGCTGAAAGGAGATTTGATAAAAGCTTTCAGAACCATGAGCAGGCTGGATACAGTAGATACTGAGAAGCTGTTCCTGCTCGTACAAAAAAACATGGTGCAGGTAGATTCAATTGTGACATTCAGGAGGGCACTGCATGATTATTTGGATAAAAATAGTTTTTAACCGCATGGGGATAAAACAGAATATTGGCACCAGATAATGATGTTCGTTACATACCCACAGGAAATACTTGAACAGCAATGTTAAAATACTTAACAAGCAACCTTAAAACAGATCAGATTCAGCAGAGCTTCAAAATTATGTTTCAGACGAATACCACAGACTGATCTCAAAACTGTATATGACCTTGGTCTCGGTCCTGCCCTCTGCAATTGGATCCTCAGCTTTCTGACCCACAGACTGCAAATCAGTGAGAATAGATAACTGCACCTCCTCCACAATAGCACTTAACACTGGAGCTCCCCCGCACCCCCCAAGGATGCATCCTCAGCCCCCTACTCACCCACGACTGTGTTGCTAAATTCCAAAAGAACGCCATCTACAAGTCTGCTGATGACACCACCATAGTGGGACGGATATCTAACAACAACAAGTCAAAATACAGAAGGGTGATGGAGGGCTTGGTGACCTGGTGTAATGAAAACAACCGCTCTCTCGATGCCGGTAAAACTAAAAGAACTGATCAGCGACTTCAGAAAGAAAGGAAAACACGCCCCTATATACATCAACAGAACTGAGCTTGCGAGAGTGAAGAGTATCAAGTTCCGTGGAGTGACGATAACAGACGACCTGTCCTGGACTTCTCATGTAAATGCGACAGTCAAGGCAGCACAACAATGCCTCTTCTTCCTCGGGCAGCTCAGGAAATTTGGCATGTCCATAAAAGGTCCATCACCAACTTCTACGGATGCACCACTGAAAGCATACTGTCTGGGTGCATAACAGCCTGGTATAGCAACTGCTCTGCCAAGGACCATAAGAAACTACGGGAAGTGGTGTGCACAGCCCAGAGCTTTATTGAAGCCAACCTTCCATCCATGGGCTCTATTTACACGGCCCACTACCGCGGAAAGGTGGCCGACATCAAAGATCCATTGCACCCTAGTAATGATCTCCTACAACCTCTTCCGTCAGACAGAAGATACAGAAGCCTGAGCACACACACCAGCAGATTCAGGAACAGCTTCTTTCCGAATGTTATCAGTCTGTTTAATGGACTCTAGCCTCAAACAATGTAACCTGTATGCTGCTAAGTCTTTTTGAGCTGTACATCCTTTGCTTGCTGTGATCTGCCTGTACTGCTCGTAAACAAAGCTTTTCACTGATTTTTATTGTCACATGTAACGAAATACAATCAGATCCATCAGTCTAAGTATTTCTGCTTTTCTTAATTTTTTTGTCACAATTTCCCAACAACTTATCCAGACATCATTGATGAGCCAGACAAAAATTATAGTGTACAGTGATACTTCATCATATTAAAAGTGTGCTAATAGTCAAACTGATGGAATATGTTCAGTGAACTTCATATAAAGTATAGCATTAAATAATTCTGAAATTTTTAAGCTGGATCAGCATTTTCAATAGCACTGAATTGGCCAGGATAATGAGATTGCAAACTTTAGCTGACAGATTTGTCCTTGGGAAGTATTCTGATGCAGGACACAGCATCCCTGCCTCTGAGCCAGAAATTTCAGGTTCAAGTCCAATTCCAATGAAGCAATGGCCAAAGAAGAGACATTCAAAATGCAACCAAACAGGTTCAGTATCAATTTAGAAACCCTTCCAACTTCTCAAATCCTATCACCATCAGTTAATATAGACACTGGGATTTGTATAACCCCATGTGCTAAAAAGATTGGCATTTTCAGCAATTTTAGAAATAGGCCCAAGGCATTTGCTCACCTTGCAGGCTTGACAGAAGGTGAGGACATCAAAGATCTTTGGCAGGACAATCCTGATCTGATCACTGCCTGCTGTATATGGCACAAGCCTGTAATTGGGTCAAAGGCTACTTATTTTCAGACCTGAGAAATACTTGGTCTACCACGAATTATTTTGGAAAAAAAGCATTCCAAAAATTTGAACACATTAAGCAGATTACATCGCAATAGCTACAGACTTTTGTCCCCCCACAGGACGCTTCCATTAATTCAAAAAAGACAGTCTACCACACAAGTGAGTAATGCTGTATGTAAATTTCAGTTACTGTGTGATGCCAGGTATATTGCTAGTACATCTGATTGATTGGGTGATCTTCCCTAGGTTGTTCATTATATAGTAGAGAATACACTAACCACATTTGCAAAACCCAAATATTATGTAAAATGTTTTCCTAAGATTGGATAGTATTTGATGAAGAATCCCGAGTGTGCTAATAAATACACTAACAACCAATCCAGGATAATCAGCTCAATTCAATGTTGTTCATTTAAGCTTGTTAGAAACAATATTGTTTCCTGCATATGAACACTTTCTGCAAACAAAAGGAATATGTTAAAGCCTTCTGCCTTTATTACAATTATTATAGAGCTTGGGAATTCAATTAGCTGCCCACTGTTTTCTCCAAACATCTCTGCCAAATAGCATCATGTTCTCCTTTAGTATAAATTGTGCTCATTCAAAATTTGGCATTCTTGTATTCATCCTGACTAACGCAAGACCAAAAGCTTCAGCAACATGTCTCTCTTTTCAGTAATATTGGAGCCCTCCTCCCAAGTTACTGTTTGAACTCTTGATAAATTTTAGATCTACATTAAAAGTTTCCTAATATCAACATTCATAACTGACAGCAGGGAAAAGATGTGCAAAGTATTAATCAAATTATTTCTGAGTTCATAATAACTAGCCGAACTTAAATATTTACTCAAAAAATAGTATCTTATGAACAGTTAAGAGTTAACTGATGGATTTAGAAACTAAACTATAGAAATGGTACATGGATGATGGCACATGAACAACTTCATGGAAGTTTAATTGAAACAAGTTTTTAAATTAAATCTCACTGGAAAGCCGGTCACGTGCATTTTCCTTTAAAGCTGAATGAACATCCCCTCATTGTAAATAATAGTCAAAAAGAGGGACAGCATCTCTGTCACTTCAACACAACTTCAAATAATAGTGAGGTTGTTTCTCCCTCAAACAATCCAGCTGTATGTTGTGCAATGGGAAGAGAAAACAACTTCTGCTTATTTTAATTGTGGGTGAGCGGTGAGATAAAAATATTACTTTAAAATAAAGTTGCATTATATTTTTAGCATAAATCAATGGTACTCGAAACATATGCTCCAAACAAAATTAAGGTCCAAAGGCACTGTTTGAAATATTAAAATGGCAGGATAGCTAAAGCTTATCATAGAATAGAATCATAGAATCCCATACAGTGTGGAAACCGGCCCTTCGGCCCAACAAGTCCACGCCGTCCCACCCAGACCCATCCCTCTATAACCCACCTAACCTACACATCCCTGAACACTACAGGCAATTTAGCATGGCCAATCCACATAACCTGCACATCTTTGGACTGTGGGAGGAAACCGGAGCACCCGGAGGAAACCCACACAGGCATGGGGAGAATGTGCAAATTCCACACAGACAGTCTCCCGAGGGTAGAATTGAATCCAGGTCCCTGGTGCTGTGAGGCAGTAGTGCTAACCACTGAGCCACCGTGTCCCCCTAATATCAAGTGAATATTTATAAATGCTATGCTATGCACATTCAGGAGCAGAATGCCAAAAGGATTGTGGTATAGTCAGTCGAAACTTAGCTTGAGAGGGATATTTTTGAAATTAGAAGCTCCAAGGAAGAAAACGTACTATCTGATTATTAACTGATTTACGTGCTGACCAAATTACTTAATTTATTTAGCAAATCATTACAATGGTTTTTAAAAAGTAAACAGGATTTTATCATTCTTCACCTGGTAGGTTGTTCATATTTGTTGCTCAGCTGTTCTTGTTGTTTATAATTATTATCCAATGAGTTTGATGGCGGGGTGTCACTTGCTTTCTCTGTTGACTTTTCTTCCATCAGTAGTTCGCGGAATGATTTGGGAGAAGCGAAATCATTGAAAGGAGTCGCCCTGAGTGAAAGTGTTCAGCATCAATTAACAAATCTATCACTAAAAGTGACACAAACAAAAAGAAAGAATTCCTCATGTCTTACAAAAGAAGCAGAAAGTCTACATTAAATAAGGCATTTTCCACTAAGTTTTCAAACTTCACGTCCCAGTTGGAAGGCTTTACACCAGAGATCCTCTCTAACTGACTCAAAGTGGCAAGCGTACTTGCTGCAACTGACATGCAAACCCAGTTGACAATAGAGTCATAGAGATGTACAGCATGGAAACAGACCCCTCGGTCCAATTCATCCATGCTGACCAGATATCCTATATAAATCTAGTCCCATTTGCCAGCATTTGGCCCATATCCCTCTAAACAATTCCTACGCATATACCCATACAGATGCCTTTTAAATGTTGTTATTGTACCAACCTCCACTACTTCCTTTAGCAGCTCATTCCACACACGCACCACCTTCTGCGTGAAAAAGTTGCCCCTTAGGGCCGCATTATATGTTTTCCCTCTCACCTTGAACCTACGCCCTCTAGTTTTAGACTCCCCCACCCCTGGGAAAAGACCTTGCCTATTTACCCTATCCATGGCCATCATGATTTTATAAACTTCTACAAGGTCACCGCTCAGCCTTTGACTCTTCAGGGAAAAAAGCCCAGCCTATCCAGCCTCTCCCTATAGCTCAAACCCTCCAACCCTGGCAACATTTTGTAAATCTTTTCTGAAACCTTTCTAGCTTCATGATCTTCTTTTCCTATAGAAAGAATGTTATCTCAAGCAAGGGCATTGACCGAGTTTCTAAGCTTAACATATCAGGAAATGGATCAAACCCTTTAAATGTGACAAAATAAATGTATTTTGCATTCTTTCAACTGCTAACACGTGAACTTACCAAACACTTCCTGTCTTTGATAGGGTTAATGGTGCAGGCAAATTTAATTTCATAGATGTGGTGTCCAGTCTGCAGTTTGTGCTTGGTTCTTTAGCTGCCATCGCAATCATCTTCCTTTGCTTCTGAGAAAGCTTCACTCCATGGCATAACGACTTATTTCCACTGGGAAAATATTACAGTTAAACAATCAAATAAACCGCTTTTGCAATGTTACATAGATTTTATAGTGCAAATTTTACACTGAATATCAAAAGGAATTAGCAGATAATCAAGAAAAATCCACAATCCTACATTTCAGTCAATCTAGAAATTAAAACAAATTCATCTGGTGTTTACACATTTACAATTACTTAAAGAGTTCCAATATTTACTATACAAAATCTATTTTAACATTTTTACTTATTTAATCTCTGAAGTTGTTCACATTCCATGAGACTGTCCAATTGATAAAGGAAATTATATACTAAAGCATAACCGTAAAATTTGCATCATGTATAATGAAAACCTTTCTATTTCTGACACACTAATTTCATGTTGGATAAAGATCTGGTTAATGTATGGCAATACCATTTCTTTTGCCTGAATAAGTCGGTGATACAAGAGGGTACCATTCAAAGAACAAAAATCTTACTTGATAGCCAAGTTTTCTCTCTTACAGCGGTAATCTTCATAGACTTTAGGAGCCAAAACTGTCAATTTAGAAGGGAAGCACCAAGTAGGAGGTTCTAAACCTTTTTGCCGAATTAATTTTGTGCAATAATCAGATCTCAACACCAATGTTTAGTAGACACAGCAGAAGTACTTTATGTAGCTGTCAATCAATGCTGATAAAAGATATACACGGCATGTGACAACAGAAAAGAGTAGCCTTTATTTGTTCTCTTAGATTCCCAGTGGTAACATCAAAAGAAAATACGCCTGCAGCCTTTCAGATATTAATCTCATCACTCCACCGTTTCAGGCTCTGTAACCAGTATCGAAACAAGCTTCAAAACCAATGTACATTTCTGTGTTCAAACACAGGATATAGAATCAGCATAGAGGAACCTATAACACCTGTTTGTTTGATGTGCAGACAGATGAAATGAAGGAGGAAAAAATTCTTGATTCAAAAGAAACTCAAAGCTCAAAACTCTATGTTCCACTCTAACCGAGCTCCATCTCAGCAATTCCAAAGTTTGCAACCAATAAATGCTACAAAAATGTAATTATAATTCCACACCATAACCTAATTGACTGAACTAGAAAACACATTTTTTTCCTGCATTTTGTATTTCTTTATATTCAGTATGGATTTTATTAGTATTCTGTAGAAAGTGCATATATTATAAATGTAGAGACGGGAAGGAGGGGGTGTAAAACTGCCTCCACGTATGGGATGAAGGTTAACCAACTCCTGTCTCTTATTACATTCAATGTGTGGTTTTTCAAGCTGGATTGTAACATACAATATAGTGCAAACAGCCGCACTTTGTGCTAAACCAAACTTGCTATTCTCATTAGCCTACGATGCCATGCAGTTGCTTAAGGCTACAGCCTCAGCCTAATCTTTGCTTGACTGAACTACCATACCAGGGTTTTCTAGTTGTTGGTTAAAATATTATGCCTGTCCCCTCGGGAGAGGATCAGTAGATCAGGAGTGTAAAATTGGGTGGTATAGCAATGTATCCATTGCCTACCTGCTTCTACTGTTTACTTAACCAGTGGTGGGGTACATGTTATGTAGTCCACTAATGTTTAGAGGTATTGAGGCCTTTAACCTTTGAAAACAAGTGAAGAATAACTTTATAAAGGCCTAGGGTTTAATCAATGGTGAGACAGATGGCCATTTGTAGTAGCTTGAGTGACATGACAAAGTTCACAGACCTGCTTACACAATTATTTTCCGCAAACCCAAAGCTGATTGGAACAAAGCTCTAGTGGGTGAAAGAATAGAGGCAAAAAAATATGAATTAGTACACTGAGAATATTAAGTTTGACAACAATAAAGTTTTACACTCACCTTGCATTAGTCTTTGGTACATTTTCACATTTTTGAATATTTTCTTCCATTTCCATAATAGCTCGTAGGCCTACAGTGGGAGGACTTGTAGGACTAAACAAAAGGATTTATTTTAGGATGTGCAGCAACATTCCCTGGGTCACACTTAAATCGTTTCTGGCTTAATAAGAAAAAGACCAAGGCAATGATTCACGTTTCAAGTTGAAATGGGATAATTTTTAAATCTGAAGAGAAAGAGTCAGAAAAAGAACACAGGGGAATAGACAGACATGGAGAGGGAGCTAGGTAGCCTTGTACAGGAGATGGACAACGGGTAGCCAGCCAGCTAGAGGGGAAGACAGACTGATAGCCAGAAAATTTGTCACACCAGGGGAAGCAACAAAACCTTAGAAATGAGCAAGCTGCACTAGGACTTGGGTAGAAAGAGGCAGCAGAAAACATGATGGCTTTGAAGAGAGATGGAAGAGCACTGGAAAGGGAGACTTTGACGAGATTCTTGAGCAGGAGTTCTAGTCAGCAGTACTGCATCGGCTACCTCTTACATAGCCTGCCTGGTACTTAGTTCCACTGTTATCAATTGAAACGAGTCCTGCCCATTTCTGTGTTCCAGTCCAAAACACATGTTGACCCTAGAAAGTTTTTCCTTAATCACTGCACAATAGATCATTCTAGAAATGCCTTAAGACATGCTTTTGGGATGTCCTCAAACAGGTGTGCAAATCCCTGGCAGGCCTTCAAGGAAGGGATAATAAGGATATAGTCTGTTAAAGAAAATGCTTGTGATGAACAATTCCCTGAATGTCAAGGACTTAAAGCAGAAATTAAAGGGAGAAAAACAAAAGAACTTTCTTTTTCCATTTTTCAACGCTTCCAAGTTCTAGGTGCTAGAAGCATGGGGGACAAATATTGTTGTAGTTTGCTTGAGAGGGAGAAAGGGGTAGTTTGAATAATTACAGGCCAGTCAGCCTAACATTAGTGCTACAAAAATTAATGGAAAAAATTTAGAGACAGGATTAAATCTAATTCACACCACCTTCTAAATTTATCAGACAGTTAGCACTGATTTCTTAAGGAAAGTTGTAGCTGACTACCCTGGATGACCATCCTTATTACCCACTCAAAAAAATTTCAATGAAGGCAGAACCAGGGACTGAAATCACAGGACACTGACAAGTGTGCAGGAACATAGGGACTTCAGAAAGAGTGTGTCTACAGATTTTTGAAGGTGGTTAGACAGGTAAATAAGGTGACCAGGAAGGTATCCAGGATACTTGCCTTTATTAGCCAAGACACAGAGCAAAAAAGTTATGCTTCAAACGTATAAAACACTGGTTAGGGAAGATGATGATTGCACTAAAGAAGGTGCAGGGACATTTAAGAGGATATTGCTCGGACTGAAGAATTTTTGTTGAGGCAAAATGGGATAGACAAGGGTTGTTTTCTTTGGAACAGAGGAAAACCAATGGAAGACCTAAATGAAGTCTATGAAACCGAAGGATCTAGATAGAATTTTCATGTCTGCTATATCTATTTCTCTCAGGTAAAGGGTGGCATAAATTTAGGGTAACTGGATGCAGGTCTAGAGGGGAATTTTTCCACCCTTCGAATCAGGAGATCTGGATCTCAGCACGTGAAAATATAGTAGAGGCGGAAACTCGCAAAGTCGCTAATAAGAACTTGAATGAGCACTTGAAATGCCCTAACCCACAAGGGTACTGAATAAAAGCTGGATCAGGCATGATGATTACTCAGCAGACATGAAGCACTGAATAGCCTTAAGTGCTGCAAATTTTCAATATTCTATTATGAATTGAAATGCCAAAATTACACTTCAGAATTTTTGGACTTCATGAAAAATATGCTAAATTGATTTAAGAGATTAACCACATCTTGATCCTCTATGTTTCTACAAGTTCATTCTCTCCTCACTTAAGATTATCCTTGCAATCAGCCACTTTAACAATGTTTAGGCCACATACTAAATAAAAACCGAAAGAACTGCGCATGCTGTAAATCAGGAACAAAACCAGAAGTTGCTGGAAAGATTCAGCAACTATGGCAACAGCTATGGAGAAACAAAAATCAGAAATAACGTTTCAGGTCTGGTGACCCTTCCTCAGAACCAACAGTTAACCAACCAGACCCGAAAACTTAACTCTGATTTATTTCTCCACAGATGCTGCAAGACCTGCTGAGCTTTTCCAGCAACTTCTGTTCTTGGCCACATACTCTTTGGCTCAATATCCTTTGTTATCCCTCTTAAATGCTTTGACATGTTTTTCTACATTAAAAAATGCTACAGAAATGCAATTTGCTGTTGTTGTTAATGAACCTCTTCGTTACCTAATCCATCCAACATACGTACAATTTAGAAACATTTTGGGCAGAATTACATTAAACTCAATTTTTTTCAATATAGACCACATAGTACCATATGCTTGCTTATAGAGACATGCATTTATATAGTGATACATTATAAACCAGAATGCAAAAGATCTATACCTGAGAGAACCGTTTACCCAGCCAGTGACACTTCCAGAATTGGATCGAGGAATGGGTTTTGGATTTGACTGTCCCTTAGCAGTCCATGCTTTCTCATGCATTTTTACCTCTTCAGTTGGATTTTTCATCTCAGTAACATGGCTCTTTTCATCAATCTGAAATGTCAAATAATCACCCATAAAATAACACTTAAAAATGTTGCAAATTATTGAAATCACTCATCAAGCTGGTCATTAAACTGTTGTCATTAAGGACTAAAGGCAATTACAGAGGATAATAGATAGCTATTAGGATGTTATAAAGCAGCATATCTAATTAATGAGTTTCAGGCAATGTCAAACTACAAGGTCAAAGTTTTCAAAGTAAAATGAAGTGCAGGATAAAGCAGGTCTGGCAACATTGGTGGAGATAGAAACAAATTAACATCGAGTCCAATGTAACTTTTTGGCAGCTCACCTTGGATGGCCAATTCCTTTACATCTATTTCCAACCAAAATTATTTAAGGGCTTTCCAGGTCTTCCCTGAGCAGAGGCCAATCAGTTACCATTTACCAACAGCCTCCTCTGCCTGCCTGAATCAGTTCTCATATTAAGCAACTACTCATTTGACTTCATTCACTTCTGCCAAAGAAAACCTATTTGTCTGGGTATTAACACAGATTCATCAATGCCTCTCTTTTTATGGGATTATGGAAAACATCATTTATTACTGCCCTTCTCGGGCTCACTGCCCTCATCTCCTTTCCTAGTGCGCTAAATGACTGCATCTGTGCTGTTTCCTGTGGTCACCATGAATCGAAAATTTAACTGGCTTTGTCAGAATTCCATACTTCTCCCAGCTTCAGCCGTCCATCTTTGACTCTTCCATCTCTGGATTTCTCAAATAGTCATAAAGTCGTATAGCATAGAAACAGGCTCTTCAGCCCATTATGTCTAAGCCAACACCAACACTATACTAATCCCATTTACCTGCACTTGGTCCATAGCCCGCTATGCCCTGGCATTTTAAGCACCTTTCCAGATGCTTTTTAAATGTGGAGAAACTTCCTGCCTCCACCACTCTCTCAGACAGCACGGTCCATATTTCTACCACTCTCGGGGTGAAAACAAATTTCCTCAGATCCCCTCTAACCTATGTACTCCTAACCTAACACTTATGCCCTCTGGTCTTAGACACACATCTGCCATGGTGTAAAGATCCTCTCAATCTACCCGGTCTGCCACAAGTTTGTATACCTCACCCAGATCCACCTCGCCCCCCTGTGTTTCAGGAAAAAAAAATTAAACACAGCCTATCCAGTCTCCTCTCATAACGGAGACTTTCCATCCTCAGCATCATCTTGGTAGTTCTCCTCTGCACCCTCTCCAATGCAATCATTTCCTTCCAGTAGTATGGCAACCAGAACTGCACATTCTATCTGTAACCTAACCAATGTTTTATAAAAGGTTTAACAAGACTTCCTTGCTGCTAAATTCTCTGTCTCGGATAATGAAGGAAAATATCCCATATTTACCATCCTGTCTACCTGTGCTGACATCTTCAGGGATCTATGGAGTTATACACCAAGGTCCCTTTGTTCCTCAATACTCCCTAGGGACCTACCATTCATAGTATAGCACTTCCCTTCCTGAACTCCCAAAATGCATCACCTTGCACTTAACAGGGTTAAACTCCATCTGCCATTGCTTGCCCAATTTACCAGCTGATCAATATTATACTGTAGCCCGAGACCATCCTCCTCTTTAACACACCAACTTTCATGGTCATCCGTAAATGTACTCAATATAGCTTCTACATTCACATCCAAGTGATTAATGTATGTTACAAACAATGAGGGTCCCAGCAGTGATCCCTGTAGTACGCTACCAGTCGTAGGCTTCCAGTCATAAAAACAACCCTTCACCACCACCCCTTGCCTCCTATTTGCGAGACAGTTTTGGATCCAGTTTGCCAACTTGACTTGGATCCCATGGGCTCTTATCTTTTGGTCTTCCATGTGGGACTATGACAATGGCCTTACTGAAGTCCATATAGACCATGTCAATTGCAATACCCTCAATATTTTTGTCACTTCTTCAAAATAAATTTCAAATAAATAAATACATTAAATTAAATTAGTCAGACAGAATCTCCCTCTATCAAATTGGTGCTGACAATCCCTCCTTTTCAAGTGTTGGCTAATCCTGTATTTCAATTTTTTTTCCAATCATTTCCCTACCACTGTTGTCAGACTAGCTAGCCTATCCCTGCTGCCCCCTATCCCAAACAAAGGAACCACGTTAATTATGCTCCAGTCATCTAGCACTTCATGTACTGCTAGCGACGTCTTAAATTTCTCCACCAGGGCCCCAACAATTTCCTCCCTTGCCTCCCAAAGCAGCCTGGAATGCACCTCATCAGGCTCTGGAGATTCATACACTCTTATGCCGACCAAAATATCTAATACCTCCTCCTTATTAACCTTAACATGCTCTAGAACTTTACCATCCTAACAATCAAGACTCATCTGGGATTATCTAGGTTTTTCAGAACAGGCTTTCAACAAACAGTGACTCATGAGGTCGTCTCTCTCCCTCAGAGCAGACACATGATCCTCTGGAACTATGGCACATTACCTTTACCTTTATTAACTAAAACATGCTATATGTCCAGGGACTCCTTAACTAAAGTAAACCTTAACTAAAAACTTTCTTACACCTTACTTCCTGTAAGGAAACCCAAATTTGGTCTCCACAGCGAGGAGACCAAATGCAGACTGTAACCATTTTGCACACAAGCTACTGTAAGCTTCCAGCCACTTGTCACTTTAATATTCCACCTTGCTCCCATTCTGACCTTTCTGCCTGTGGCTTATTACCATGTTTCAATAAAGCTCAATACTAACTCAAGGAATGCCATTTTTGACTTAGCACTCCAGACTTTTGGAAGACATATAAAGGTGGATAAATCCCTGGGACCAAATCAGATGTACCCTAGTACTCTGTGGGAAGCTATGGAAGTATTTGCTGGGCCCCTGGCTGTGATAATTATATCATCAATAGCTACAGGTGAGGTGCTGGAAGACTGGAGTTTGGCTATCGTGGTGCCACTATTTAAAGGATGGTAAGAAAAAGCCAGGGAACTATAGACCAGTGAGCCTGACATCAGTAGCGGGCAAGTTGTTGCAGGGAGTCCTGGGGGACGGGATTTACATGTATTTGGAAAGGCAAGGACTGATTAGGGATAGTCAACATGGCTTAGTGCATGGGAAATAGTGTGTCATGAACTTGATTGAGTGATTTGAAGAGGTAACAAAGAGGATTGATGAGGGCAGAGCGGTGGACGTAATCTGTATGGACTTCAGTAAGGTGTTCAACAAGGTTCCTCATGGTAGACTGGTTAGGAAGGTTAGATCACATGGAACACAGAACTAGCCATTTGGATACAGAACTGGCTCAAAGGCAGAAGACAGAGTGGTGGTGGTGGAGGGTTGCTTTTTCACACTGGAGGCCTGTGATCAGTGGTGTGCCACAAGGATTTCCATTTTGATTCGAAGAAATTTATAATTTTAATTGTAACATTAGTGTCTGTTTCCAGATTACTGCACTGGAAGACCCAAAGGCCACTGATCCAAAGCATTTGGCTAATGTGCTGTGGGGCTGTGCTTTGAAATTACTGCAACTATAGAAAACTGTTCTAATGTAACTACAGTGGCATCTACCCGACAATGGGAAAATATTCAAATATATCTATCCACAGAAACTAAAGCAGTACGAAGTCTGCCAATTACTAATAAGACCGTGAGATAACAAGGTGCAGAGCTGGATGAACACAGCAGGCCAAGCAGCATCATAGGAGCAGGAAGGCTGACGTTTCGGGCCTAGACCCTTCATCAAAAATGGGGGAGGGGAAGGGGGTTCTGAAATAAATAGGGAGAGGGGGAGGCAGATAGAAGATGGATAGAGAGGAGAGGAAACAGACAGGTCGAAGAGGCGGGGATGGAGCCAGTAAAGGTGAGTGTAGGTGGGGAGTTAGGGAGGGGATAGGTCAGTCCAGGGAGGACGGACAGGTCAAGGGGGCGGGATGAGGTTAGTAGGTAGGAGATGGGGGTGTGGGTTGAAGTGGGAGGAGGGGATAGGTGGGCGTAAGAACAGGTTAGGGAGGCGGGGACGAGCTGGACTGGTTTTGGGATGCGGTAGGGGGAGCGGAGATTTTGAAGCTTGTGAAATCCACATTGATACCGTTGGGCTGCAGGGTTCCCAAGCGGAATATGAGTTGCTGTTCCTGCAAACTTCGGGTGGCATCGGTGTGGCACTGCAGGAGGCCCAGGATGGACATGTCATCTGAGGAATGGGAGGGGGAGTTGAAATGGTTTGCGACTGGGAGGTGCAGACCCATTTCTGATGAAGGGTCTAGGCCCGAAACGTCAGCCTCTCTGCTCCTGTGATGCTGCTTGGCCTGCTGTGTTCATCCAGCTCTGCACCTTGTTGTCTCGGATTCTCCAGCATCTGCAGTTCCTACCATCTCTGATTCAATTTTAGCCCTATAACAAGTATTTTTTTAAATCAACCTGTTCAGACGTGTTATGACATACCTCTGGAGGAGGTAGGACATAAATACAGGTCTCTTGAGTCACAGGTAGTGACACTATCGCTGTACCTCAAAGGCCCCAACGTCATTATGCCTCAAAAGCGAATAACATTATATGATATACATAGGTCATTCATTAGTCACATACCTAGAAATTTAATTTGCACCATGTTAGTATTTTAGTTTAACTTCAGTGCAACAAATGAACACTAGACGAAAACACACTTGTCAAAAACATAAAATGTAATTATCATATAGAATAGTTCCAAGTATTAGAAAGCTATACTATTTAGACTTTAAGATTATATCTAGAAAATATTTTAAATACAGTGCAAAAATCACTCAATATTTGTTTCAATATATTTTAGTGAGTTTTTTTTTTTGCTTTCATAGCCAAATGGGTAGTTTACATGTGAGGAAAGCTATTTTTTATGTAGTATAGAAATATAATTTCCAGACTAAGTGCTCCTTAAAGTAAGAAGTTTTGTGAAAGTAGTACATTTATTCAAATAGCCAATCTAAGGCTATTTTCATTCTTTTGATTCTGACTGAAGCCCTACAATTTTGCAATATTTATTTAATCATGATTTTGCATTAGAATTCATAAAGTTTAGAAGGGACTCTCTTCAAATAGACTAACATTTTCCATGTTGATGAAACATAATTTACAACACTAAATAGAAGTGATGTTCATATAGGACAAAACACACAAAATGACAGCTAGTCAGTAAGTGGTTTTTCATGAACATCCATCTACAAGGGTAAGGGGCAACAAGAAATTACTGAAATAGTGAAGGATTGTTAAAGCGCTACAAAGTTGTAAAAAGTGGTTCAAAACTTGAATGTTTTATCCTGGCTTTGTATTGCACTATCATAGTGATTCGTTGTATATATATTGCACAGACCTCAGATTTCTCTTGGTAGAGTGCAGCTGAAAAATCAGGTGAAGCTAGTTCTCTGGGGCTGGTTACTCCACCAGCATAGCTGCCTTCAGAATCAGACATCAACATCTCATGCAGGGACTCTACTGAATTAGTTTTTGCATGTCTTTGCAAATCTGCAAGAATAAAAAATAATCGATCTTAAAGTGACCATCATAAAATGTTCCTTGTAATGAGAAATCCTGGACAAACCATATCTTCAATGTATAGAATACAACTTAAACAAAATCTGTAGCATATAGAATATCACATTTTTTCCAAAATGGCTTAAGTAACCAAATCAAGAGCAAGGAACACATAAAACCAGCAAAATTACAACTCAGTATTGATAGGTAATTTGAGACAAACAGAAAAGGAGTCATATTTCTCAAACTATTTTTCTGACTTCTTTCAGAAACTTTGACCGAGTGTGACATCAAGGTGCCCTAGTTAGGGTCAAAGAGAAATCGGGGAAAACTCTGCCAGGTGGAGTCATACCAAGCACAAAAGGAAGATGGTTGTGTTTGTTGGTGGTCAGTGCCATTGGACATCTCAGCAGGAGTTCCTTTGAGTAAGATCTTAGGCACAATCATTTTTAGCTGCTTCATCAATGACATTCCCTCTATCATAAAGGTCAGGAGGTAAGGATGTTTGCCAATGATTGCACAACATGCAGCACAATTCACAACACTTCAGATACTGAAGCAGTCCATGTTCAAATGCAGCAAAACCCAGATAACATCCAGGCTTAGGTTGACAAGTGCCAGGCAATGGCCATCTGCAACAATAGAAAATCTAAACATTATCCTTCACAATCAATGGCATTACTATCATTGAATCACCCACTATTAACATTCTGGGGGTTATCAGTAACCTGAAACTGAAATGGACAAGTCATACAAATTCTACAGCTACAACAGCAGACCACCTGACTCCTCAAAGTTTGTCCACCATCTTCAAAGAACAAATCAGAACTATAACAGAATACCAGCCACTTCCTTAATGAGTGCAGCTCAAGCAGCTTAATACCATCTAGGACAAAGCAGCCCATTCGTTATCACCACACCTGTAATATTTGCTTCCTTCACAACTAATGCACAGTAGCACCAGTGTACACTACAGATATAGGAAGCATTGCTGAAATTCACCAAAGCTCCTAAGACAGCAATTTCCAAACCTATAACCACCATCATCTAGAAGCACAACGGATGCAGATACAAGGGAATGTCAACATCTGCAAGTTCCCAAACACGTCACTCACTAAACCCACTTGAAAATACATCACTGTTCTTTCACTACTACAGAGTCAAAATCCTGGAACTCCTTCCCTAACAGCGTTGCACCTAGTCCTACAGCCCAAGGACTGCAGCCATTCAAGTAGGCAGCTCACCACCACATTCTCAAAAGGCAAGGAAGGTTGGGCAGTAAATACTGGCCTAGCCAGCAAAGCTTGTATCTTATGAACAAAGAGAAAACTTATGTATGAAATCCCAAGGTGTCTTGATAGGGTGCATTCAGGAAAAAAAAACAAGATAAATAAATATTTTCCTGTGGGAGAATCTAGATCGAAGGACAATATTCAGAAACAATAGGATACTCCCTCAAACAGACGCAAGATAAAAGCTTTCTTACAGATGATATCTTCGCAACTCTGTCTGTTTGACAGTCAAAGCAGAGTCCTTCAATACTTTTGAAAGTAAACAAAGATAGATTCTTGATTAGCAAAGGGGTTACAGGTCCTCAGGTTTAGACAGGAATGTAAACTAATCAGATCAGCCACGATCTACTGAATGATAAAGTGCACCTGAAGGGCAGCGTGGCTCCTGATTTGTGTACTGGCATATGTGCTCACAATCGACACATAAATATTTAAACTTATTCACCCAACTGCTGATGACTTGCTACTAATCTACCTGATTAATTTCACCAAGAAATCCCACCTTCTTTCAGAGATTGGGATTTGAAGTTTGGGGTTTGTTTCTTCTGTTTGGCCTTTCCAATTTTTTTTGGCTTCAGTGCCTGCTTCAGCTATCTCAGATCTTAGAAGTGCTACCTTAATTGTAAGTTCATTTGTTGGCCATACTAGATTTTTTAAAAAAAAAAATAGGGTTTCTGTTTTAATTTTGTCCTACCTCAAAAAATCCACTTTATCAGCATTTAATGAAGTTTCCAGTTAAAAGGTTTGGTAGCAACATGATGTCTCCCTATATTCCTCTTAACCAAACTTTCTGGGCTGTTTTTCAAGAACCTTCCATCTTCGGCATCAGGACCTCAGTAAAGATTCTAAATCACAAGTCCAGTGGAACAGTCAAGGTCTCCAAAATACAAAAAAGAAAACTTGCCTTCTTCCAATTCCTTTACAATATGATTCTACTACTAGAAGAAAAATAAAATCTTTTATATAAATGGGATATAGAACAAAGGTGAGTGACGTTCAAGTACAGATCAGTGATGAAAATGGCCTCCCTCTTGTTCCTATATTCTTAAATAAAGTAGGTAGGCAGCAAACATTATCTCTACAATTGTGAAAACATTTCTGTTACGAAGTGAAAAAGATAAACCAGTATGCAAGAGAAAAAACATCTTACACACGCTGTACCCTGCACAACTACAATTTTAGAGAGTCAAGTTATGGCTTTGTATGCAATAGCAGGAAGCAACAGCTTTCTCTGGATAGTCAAAAAAGGATACTGGACATTAAGGATTACTCCTTTGCAAACTTACACAAGTCAAACATTTGCGTAATTTATTGCTAACCGTCCAGGATGCTAGATGTTCAAGTTGCATTATGTGGCATAAATGACAAACCATTGTGCAAACCTTACAAAATGTAGTTTTAACTAACTGTCTTTGCAAAGCTGAACACAACATGTAGTATCCATCCATTACATTACACCCTTCAGAAAGCATCATCTCTAAAGTACAACTTCAGGACATTACACTTCAGGATATTAACTTCTTAAAAGGGGCAAAAAAAAAAAAAAAAAAAAAAAAAAAATCAGATAATAGGATGAAATTACATTGCTTAAATCACCAAGTATTCAATTGATCAAGTTCACAAATGAAAAGCAGTAAAGGGCAAGAAAACAACAAAAACTGACTTAGCAAATTGCCCAACTGGTTTTGGAAAGGTACCAGTTCCAAAAGACATGTAACAGGAACTAAGTAAAAAAATTGTCAAAATAATTCTACAAAAGTCAACTCTTCTGAAAATTAAGAGTTAAAGAAAGTATTTTAACTCAAAAATTAAATAAACCTAATTAAAATATTTATTTTTACTCAGAGCAACTCGGAAGTATTGGAGTTCTCTGGGAAATTTAGTCCTTTACTTAGAACCTGGGGACCAATGTGGAGTATTCGACTGCAGTTTGAATTCTCAGGGTGGACTTCACTACCAAAATTTTCTACAAATGTCTTAATCCTCTCAATCTACATTAATGGCCTTCTCCAGCCCAATGTTTTGTCTGTTGTGTATCATTGGTCTTGTGCACCAGAATCTGTTCCACACCAGTACGAAAAGCTTCAACTGCATTCCCAGAAGACCTGTACCTTAGATATTCCTTTCATCAGTAGCCTAGTCCTTATCCACTTCTTCAATACTCCCAGACCTCAGCTTCTTGAATTACAAACTCAATCTCTCAGCTTCTTCCTTTCCTGGCTCCGCCATTCTTCTTCTGTTCTGTGTAACTCAGAAGCATTATATCAGTTTTCAAAATTCTTTGAATAACACTCGAGATGCCAAATAGATTCAGATACCAGCTGACTCTCTCCTTCCCCAAGTGCAAGGTGACCTCACACTCATGGGCAACACTCCAACTGGACCCAAATCATGGGGAAATCCACAACGTAGGTGCTCCCAAAGCAGAGTACTTTGAAAAACCATTCTTGAATTTAATTTTCATTCCCAAACCCCGAGACTGTATTCTGATGTTTCCTCCCAAATGCAATCCTTCTTGTTGCTCCACAAGCCTTGTGCTCTCCCCACACCCAACTCCCAAAGCTAGATCTAAAATCCTCATTCCAATTGCCATGTTGCACCAATACTGCAAGTTTTTCCTCATCCTCATTCAAAACAGAATAAACTGTGTCCTATTTTCCACATATTCCAGACAGAACAATTCTCAAATACCACAGCACAGGAAACATCCAAAAAAGCCAGAGAATGTTCCTGTGCTATACTGTTCTATGTTCTTAGCAGAAAGAAGGGGCTCTTCCAGCAGAAGTAATGCCACCAACATCTAATTACAGTAAAAATCCTAAATCTTTCAAATTTATTACAATCTTAAAAAAAATCATCACACCTCCCAAGAGGCTAGCTGGAAAAGGCACTGTACAACAATGCAAGAACTGGGCCAAGTAGAAATGTCTTGCATTAAACTGGAAGATCGTGGAAACAGATTTCTTCTACTGGGGTTATGGGACATGATGGAAAACCCACCAAAGCATCTACTTAGTTTCAGTAATGCTGTCTGGAAAATAGGAGTGTCAATAGTGCATGTTTGAACAGTGATAAGCATGTAAGGCTACTGGCTGTCCCCTCCACAAATGAACAGCCAACCCAAATTGAATGGCTAGGATCACATGCTAGGTATTGCCACGGGCCAGAATAATGCTGGGCACCTGAGCTACTTTCCAGAAAGATTCAGTACCTTTAGACTTTGAAGGAGAAAATTTGAACTGAAAATTACAAATAAACACAGTTCTGATGGAAGTTACATTTTAGATACAAACCTGTGCTGCAGTCATAAAAGTCAATTTATGCAATGTCTCAAAAACATGGCTCTCAGACCAGCATTATCAAACTAATCTTCTACAAAACAAAATATGCAAAATTCAAGAACCAAATAAACCTTCAGCTGGGCCATCATGGCTTTGAGTTGTGAGGAAAGCATTGTGGCATGTTAGAGCTGTTCATAATTAAAGCATGGTTAAAACACTACAGATAGGGAACATTATTTCTTAAGCCATCTGTCTTCCCTCTTGTCTCTGTGGACCTACCACTGGACTATGGTTCACAAAAGGTAGTTAGTCTATCGATTTCATTGGTTATTCAAGTGCAAGTCTCAGTAGGTGCTCACAGATATTTAAAAGTGAAGGAGATTCCAACAACTCTGACTCTGTCCTCGCAGAGGTTTTCCAAATCACAGCGCAATCTGCACTGAAAAGTAGTCAAGATTTCAAGATTCTAACCTACAGAACTACCAGGTTCCTCTCCTAGCCCCTAGAAGAACTTTGTGTCCAACAGCAAGCTTTTGTAGATCTAAAGCTTAAACTGTGCAAGTGCTACGCGTTCCAGATAACCTCAGTATCTGTCAGATACCTACTGCCCAGCTTGGGCCATATTTTCTTTCTCACTATATTCATAGAATCATAGAATCCCTACAGTGTGGAAACAGGCCCTTCGGCACAACAAGCCCACACAGACCTTCGGAGGATCCCACCCAGACCTGTCCCCCTATAACCCATCTAATCTACACATCCCTGAACACTATGGGCAATTTAGCATGGCCAATCCACCCTACCTGCACATCTTTGGACTGTGGGAGGAAACCGAAGCACCCAGAGGAAATCCATGCAGACACAGGGAGAACATGCAAACTCCACACAGACAGTCGCCCAATGGTGGAATCGAACCCGGGTCCCTGGCACTGTGAGGCAGCAGTACTAGCCACTGAGCCCTTAGCTGCGATTTGCTCACCTGTTGATGTTGGGCTCTGAATGAGATCAGATAAATGGTATCCTCCTGAACTGTCAGGACGTCGTCTCTGCTTCTTTTTAGCCTTTACTTTTGCCTTTTTGAGAAGAGTTTCTCTGAAGGGGGGAAAAAAAATTAATTGTCTCTTGTTTTAAACCACAACTGTGACAATAAGCACAGGAATAAATTTATGTTCCTCCACATTTGCTCACTTAAAAATATAAAGGCAGACTTACAATAACTACTTGATCTTTGGAATCACAGGATGGAAACTATTTGTAACAATGCTAATTTAAGATTAAATTAACTGGGTCCAGATACATAATTAAAATATGTAAATGAAATGCTTAAAGGGTGATCTCATTGCTGGATAATGGAAAATCATTGAATTCCCCAGTAAAACTAGGCTATGTTGTGCTTATGAATGCTTTATAATAAAAGACACATTACTACATTCAGAATTGTTTTATCAGCTACCTTACAAAAGATCAAAATTTTAAAGTAGTGTTTTTGAAACTCATCTTATAGACTTCACTAAGCTGATAGAGATGTTAGCCAATTAATTACACAGTAAAAGGCATCATTGAAACTGCACCATTAAAACAACCCACAGAAACCCACATTGATATATACATGTTGCAAAGGAGATTGCATTACTACTTACAAATCTATCCTCATCCAACCTTGCTGATTAAAAAACCCCTTTATTTAGTTCAATACTTCAGTATTGTCTTTATAATTTATCATGAAGTTTCTCCTTCCTCCCCACTAACATACGTCAATTATGCAGTACAGTATTAACTTATATGTGCCATGTCACTGGACACCAGCATCTACACAAAATGAATTAGGATTTCCAACATCAATGCCATTTCATGAATACATGATAACAGTGTCACTCCCTCATTTGAGACCAGGTACTGGTTCTAATTATAGTTAAAAAAATTCAAACAGCCAACCAGTCAGTCTTTCAATACTTAGTCCTGAAAACCTAAGGTACTAAAAGCTACAATCGCCATCATCACTTAAGATTTCCACTATAATCCAAGAAATAATTGCTGTTGAATGTATATTAAACTTTAATATATTGACACTTTTACCCTTATTAGTAACAGTTCATTAGGAATCCAGCAGATTCAGTGCAAAGTAGCTACTAATTCCATGGCAATCAGTAAAATTTAAACTTAATTCTACTGCTCCCTCAGCTGGTCTAAATCAGAAATGAATCTGACTATCTACATTAAAGTGAAATCCCAAACTCAAGAGTTCCTTATAAAGGGTTGAGCATTAAACAGTTCGTAAATACATGCACAACCATGAATTACCACTACTGTACTTGCATCAATAAAACTTTCCAACTCTATTTGCTCTTACATAAATGTCTTTAAAATATATCATCAAGAACAAGGTCAATATTGCTGTTGATTTGCAAAATAACAATTTGCAGAATATTCAAGTGGTCAGCTTGTTTTTTGATAACCTGTCAGTCAATAAAGATTAACATCTTGTAAGTAAGGCACAGGTTGAACGCATGGGTCTGCATCATAACAGGTGACTAATGCCTATGTTTTTACTAAAGCCATTTACGTATCATGTTTGTCTTCTCAACTTAAACCATTAATAACATCCAAGTGGGAGTTTTGCAAAGAATTCCAAACCATTTAAGTACTGGCTGCTAATATTTAATCAAAGCAGTTGAAGAAAACATTTGGATATGAACAGATTTACCAGAAGTCATAATCAACCCAATTATAAATACAGTAGCAACGCCCCTTTTTAGATAGCACAGATGAAGGAAACCCAGAGATATTCTCACAACATGGCAAGGAAGTCACTCACTTGGAAGATGGTTCAAAGTCTAATTCGATTTTACTGGCCAAGGAGTTATCATCAATCTCCTCGCTCAGGAAGCTGATGTCTGGACCACCTGGATAAGGAGTGATGATCCTTTTTTGCATGGCTGGAATCTATAATTTAAAAACACTGAAGCTTCAGAAATAAAAAAGTGTTCTAAACATACCAACTATTCACATAAAAATAAATTATCCCTAACTTTATTATTGCTGGTGAAAATAATCAATAGTATTGCAATTTTTTTCTCATTTACAAGAGCGAAACAATGGGATTAACAAAATTAGTCCTTTACTTCACTCCCAAATAAAAAATCAGAAGTACAAACATTAAAGTTATCTTTCGACATAGCTCAAAATTAAATAAGTCAGTGAAAAAACATGAAAATAGTCATTTGTAAGAGATCTCAATAGATTTATTCTTAATTTTCTGGAGGCATAGTTTAAACCAAAATATTTGGTTGTCAAAATAAATACAATACCAGCCATGAAATCAATGTATAGAAAAATAAATCTGAATAGAATGTGATTAATAGTTCACTCAATGTGGTGCAGGTTATCTCAGTAGTATTTAGAAATTTATCAAAGAAACCAAAGAACTGCAGATGCTGGAAATCCAAAACAAAAATAGAAATTGCTGGAGAAACCCAGATGATCTGGCAAAATCTGTGGAGAGAAAGAGCTATTGTCTTGGATCAAGTGACCCTTCTTCAGAACGGATTGTAGCTAGGAAATGGTTAGTATTATATGAAGGTGGGGTGGGTCCTGGCACGAGGGAGCACACGAACGCACGAGCGAGCATGAGACAGAGCACAACAGTGGGACAAACAAAAGGAATGGATAATAGTCAGCCTAGGAAAATCAATAATTGCTTTTGGAAACCATTAGTAGCTGACCACTGGTTGGTTATAGTAACAGCTCATGTGATGACAAGGTCTGGTGTGCTGGGGTTCGGAGAAGGACGTGGAACAAGGTACTCGGGCCCTGAAATTATTGAACTCTATATGGAGTCCTGAAGGCTACAGGGTCCCCAGGAGGAAATGAGATGCTGTTCTTCCAGCATATCCTGAACTTTGCTAGAGCACTGCAGCAATACAAGATAGAGCTGCTGGCCAGGAAGCATGATGGTGTGTTGAAGTGGCAAAAAACTAGAAGCTCAGGGTCATTTTTGTGAACAGCAAGTAGGTGTTCTGCAAAGTGGTCATGCAGTCTGCATTTCATCTCCCCAATGTAGAGGAAACCACATTGTGAGCAGTGAATACAGCAGATTAAGTGAAGTGCAGGTAAATCGCTGCTTCACCCGGAAGAAGTGTCTGGGGCACTGTATAGGGAGGATGGAGAAAGTAAATGAGGTGTTACACCTTCTTCAATTGTATTGCCATGGGTGTGTGGGGGAGGTAACGGGAGTGAAAAAGTAGACCAGATGAATTTTATTAGTGACTTGTGTGGGCACAGTAGTCTGGTGCTCAATGGTGGGCTCATGGTCCACAGTTAATAGGAGGAGTCCGAGAGCAGGAGCTCAGCCTTCACAAAGTGGAGGTCAATGTGCCAGACAACAATAACACCACCCTTGTTGGGAAGCTTGATTATAAAGAACATGGAATGCAATCAGTTCAGATGGAGCTAGGTTTCAATGGGTGAGAGGGGCCCAGAAATTAAGGCAACCTATGTCATGTCGACAGGGGTCTAGCTAGGGAGAGAGTGTTGGAGGCAGGTGAAAGGGTCTGTGGTACGGGGAGGACTCTTGTCCTAAGAAATAGGCACAGAGGCAAAGGCCTTCAGTTCTGAAGAAGTGTCAGTAAATCTGAAATGTCAACTCAGCTTTCTCACCACAGATGCTGCCAAACCTGCTGAATTTCTCCAGCAATTTATGCTTCGTAGCATTCAGCATGGAGAAATTCATAGTTAGAACAGGATACTATTAATGAAGGTGACAATATTCATTTTAATTTCAGCTTGGAATCTGTTTTAAATTCATTCATGGGATATGAGCTTTACTGGCAGGGCTAGCATTGGCTAGCATTTACTGACTATTCCTAATTGCTCTCGAGAAGGTGGTATTGAATCTCCTTCGTGATTTGTTGCAGTTCATGTAGTGTATGTACACCTATAGTGATGTCAAGAAGAAAGCTGTAGAATTTGGACTCTGACAACAAAACACTGTGACATCATTCTAAGGCAAGATTGGACACAACTAGGAGGAGAGTCTACAAGCAGTAGTGTTTCCATTTGTCTGCTTCCCTTGCTTTTCCAAGTTGCAGGTTTGGAAGGTACTGCCAAAGGGTGCTTGCCTTTGGGCCAGAAGATTAAGTGTTCAATACCCACTCTCACAGAAACACATGGACATAATCCACGTTAGTATTTCAGCACAGCACTTACCAAGGGCTGTACAGGCAGAAATAGTGTCTTTTGGAGAACCCGTTAGGCTGAGACCCATCTATCCTCTTCGGCAACCTCAAAAGAGCCTACCACAGTATTCAAATAGAAGGGATTTCTGTTTGTGTCATGGGCAGCCAGTGTCCCTTTACCAACACCACTAAAACACATTATCTGGTCGTTTGTCTAACTGCTATTGCATGACCTTGCTATATGCAAGCTAGTGTCACATTTTCCTGGTTTACAAGAATGAGCGCAGGCTAGCAAAAGCTTGGGGACATTTTCAATGGCACTAAATAAATGAACGTTTTGATTTCTTGTTTCTATTCCATTTTATAAATCAGCATTAAGAAGCAAGCACAACCCATAGACATAGATACATGTCACCTATACTTTTGACAAACAGCTCTTTTGAGGGACACTTTATCAACATTATGCCTGAAAATAATGTGCTTTCAAGACAGTACGGTTAATAAGGTTAGAGTACAAGTCAACCCAATAAGGAAGCTTATCCTGTAGTGGTCCATATTATGCATAGGTCAGAGAATTCTTACCATATTCCTATAAGCATTTGAGAGTTCCTTCAGTACTTCATCACTGAGAATGTCCAGAGATCTGAAATTAAAAACCAGAAGCAACATTCCATATAGATCTCATTTGCGACTCTTTCAGAATGTAGGTGCTAAAATAGATAACTGCACTTTCTAAACAATGGGTGGAAACTCCTTTGAGAAGTTTGTGGAGGCATATAATTGAATTGGAGGGTGACAGGTTAAGTTGAAATGTCATGGGCCAATGTTTAGATGCTTTCTTGTTTCAGATAGTCATTGCGTGGCATTAATATTACTTGCCTCTCATCAATCCAAGGCTAATTGTTCTCTGGGTTTTGCTGCATTTGGACATGGATCACTTCAGTATCTGAGGAATCAAGAATGGTGCTGAACATGGTGTAATTATCGGCAAATATCCCACGTTTGACTTTACAATGGAGGCAAAGTCATTGGTGAAGCAGATGAAGCACATTGGCTTCCCCTGAAGAAATCCTCATGTGAGCTGAGATAAGTGACTACTAAGAAGCACAACCTTCTTTCTGTGCTAGGTATGACTCGAAGCAGTGGAGAGTTTTCCAAATTGACTCCCATTAACTCTAATTTTGCTGCAGCTCCTTGAAGACAGAGTCAAATGCAGTGTCAATATCAAGGGCAGTTACTCTCTCATTTCCTCTAGAGTTCAGCACTCCTGACTATGTCTGAACAAGGGCTGTAAGGAGATCAGGAACTGAGTAGCACTGGTGGAAACCAAACTGAGTATTATGATCAGTTTATTGCTGGGCAAGTGCAGCTTGATGGCACTATTGATGACTCCTTCCATCACTTCGCTGATGATCGAGAGTAGACTCATGGGCCAGTAAATGGCTGTGTTGGATTTGCACTGTTTAAGAACACAAGACAAACCTGGACAATATTCCACATTGTCAGGTATGTGCAAGTGTTCTAACTGACGTGGAACAACTTGGCTAGAAGCACAGATCTTCAGTACTATTGCCAGAATGATGTCAGGGCCTGCAGCCATTGCAGTATTCAGTGTCTCCAGTTCTTTGATAATCAGCCTCAATTATTGCATGAACGCTGTCCCCTCTGCACTTCACGTCAGCTCCAATACAGAGTCATCCAGACTCTGAACATTGCTTTCTCTCCATGGATGCTGCCCGACTTGCTGCGATCTCCAGCACTTTACTTTGTTTCAGCACGGATTCCAGCATCTGTGGTAATTTACTCCAACATCTTAGTAAATCTTTTCTGAACCCCCTCCAATTTAATCTTTCCAAATAGCAAGCAACGAGAACTGTACATGGTACTCCAAAGGTGGCCTCACCAACATTCTTTACAACTGCAACATAATGTTCCAATTCCTATACTCAATGGTCTTGAGAATCATAGAGTCCTTACAGTGTGGAAGCAGGCCATTCGGCCCACCGAGTCCACACCAACCCTCCAAAGGGCATCCCTCCCAGACACACAACCCTAACCTATCCCCATAACCCTGCATTTCCCATGGCTAACCCACCTAGCCTGCACATCCCTGGATACTATGGGCAATTTAGCATGGCCAATCCACCTAACCTGCACAGCTTTGGATTGTGGGAGGAAACTGGAGCACCCGGAGGAAACCCACGCAGAACAGGGAGAATGTCTGTGTGGAGTTTGCACAGTTGCCCAAGAGTGGAATCAAACCCAAGTCCCTGGTGCTGAGAGACAGCAGTGCTAATCACTGAGCCACCATGCCGTCCATGCTATTGAAGATAGGGAATATTTGTGGAGCCTCCTCCATTGAGTTCTTTCATGGTCTATCATCGTTCACAACTGGATTTGACAGTACTGAGTGCAGATTTGATCCATTTGATTATGAATCACTTAGATCTGTCCATTATCACTTGCTGCATATGCCATTCGGCATGCAAGTGATCCACTGTTATAGTTTCACCAGATGGACGTCTCATTTCTTGGTATACCTGGTGTTGCTCTACGCAAAACCTTCTGCAATTTTCATTGAATCAGAATTGATTCCCCTAGCTTGATAGCAATGATTGAGTGGAGATATACAGATTGCATTGGAATGCAATTCTGCTGCTACTGATGACCAAAACATTTCATGGATGCTCACTCGAGTTGCTAGAACTGTTCAAAAGCTACATCATTTGATGCAATGATGGTCCTCCATATTTGTGGCATATCAATGGAATGACGAGACTTCATTACCACAAGAACTGTGCAGTATCCACATCAATGAAATATTTGTATTACTGTTGCCAGGTCATTCACCATCTACCACAGAACCAGTCAGCAACTACATCCTTTAGGATTCAACAACTCAGCCAGTAGTAGGACTGCCTAGCCACTCTTAGTGATGGACGCTGCAGACTAGTCTGACAGACAACTTTCTCAATTTTGGCACTAGCATCCTGATGTTAATAAGGTGGATGTTAAAAGGATGCTTCTTCTCATGGATGAATCTGAGACTACAGTCTCAGAATTAAGGTGTACCAGTTTAAGACTGAGATGAGGAGGAATTTCTTCTCAGAGGGCTGAGATTCTTTGAAACTCCTTGTCACAGATATTCTGAAGGCAGAGTCCTTGCATAAATTTAAGGCTGAGATAAGATTCTTGATCAATAGAGGAATCAAGGGTTATGGAGAAAAGACAGGAAATGGACATGAGGAGTTCTGGTTCAAGGGGCCAAACAGCCTACTCCTGTTCCTATATCTTATGGCTTATATTGTTCAGTTTCTGGCCAACATTAATCCCATGATGTTTATAGTGGAATCTCAGCAACTGTGGTCTGCCTGAATGTCAAAAGGAAAATGACTTCTTCTTATGCAAGAAGATCATTACCTACAATATCTGTGGCATAACTGTTTTCTGGCACCTGGCATTTCAGGTTCCATTGTCAGTTCTTTACAAGGAAAGAAGTATGATCAATTAAGTATAATTTTTAAGAGAATAATAATAGAAAATCGAGAGAGAATGGGAAGTAGCAAGGTAATGGTGTTTTGGAAGATATTTTCAGGAGGAATATCTGAAAATAGGAGCCAATTACTGCAGATGCTGGAATCTGTACTGAAAACAAGAAGTGCTGGAGATCACAGCGAGGCAGGCAGCATCCGTGAAGAGAATGCAAGCTAACATTGAGTCTAGATGACTCTGCTGAAGAGTTAGCTTGCTTTTCCTCCATGTATGCTCTCTGACCCACTGCGATCTCCAGCAGTTTGTGTTTTCAGAATATCTGAAAGATTAGTTTTCACCAGTAAAGACGACAACTAGGAATACCATCAAGCTAAATGGTCTCATAAATCATATATACTCATTTCATGTCTAATATGTGGCCTCGAGAAAAGATAAAAACAAACTATGAAAAAAGATACAAATTCTAGGAGTGGAAAATCAAGAGAAATTTCTCTTACCTTGCTTCAAGCAGAACTGCCATATTTATACTTATGAACTGTAGACAGGACAGTTTTAATTGGTCAGCATTGTACATTGTAGAAAACTCCAAAAGTTCTGAAGCATTTTTTAAAGTTACTGAAAACAGAACAACATTAAATCTGTTAACATTCAAGAAAACTTAACAATAAATCACAAAATCCCTACAGTGTGAAAACAGGCCATTTGGCCCAACAAGCCCACACTGCCCCTCCAAAGAGCATCCCACCCAGACCCATCCCCCTACCCTTTACCTGTAATCCTGCATTTCCCATGTTTAATCCAAGTAATTTACTCATCCCTGGATACTATAGGCAATTTAACACGGCCAATCCACCTAACCTGCACATCTTTGGACTGTGGGAGGAAACCCACACAGGCACGGGGAGAAGGTGCAAAGTCCACACAGACAGTCGCCCGAGGGTGGAATTGAACCTGGGTCCCTGGCACTAAGGCAACAGTGCTACCCACTGAGCCACCGTGCCGCCCACCATTCAGCCTTTCAAGTCTTTTCCACCAATTAGAAAACGATTGATCTGCATTTTACCTCCATTGTTCCACAATCTCCAATTAATCTGTCTTGAAAATTTCAATGGATCTATCATTTGGACTTTTGAATAAAAGTTCAATATTTCCATGATTCTTTGTATGAAAATGTGCGTTCAATTTTTTTTTTTTTTTTTTTTTTTTTTTAAAAATGGCCAAGCTCTATTTTTAAGATGATGCTCTCCTTTGTGGACTTCTCCACGAGAGGAAATAGCTTCAATTTATCCACACTTGTGAATTCTTTTATTATTTTAAGGTCTTGATTTAGATCATTCTTCAAACTCCCAACCTCAGACAACATAGGTGAGTTAACAGAGGTGTCACTTGCAACTATACAGAAATAGGAATACAAAAAGATGTTGCTTTAGCTTCTCAATCTTATAGAAGGAGTCTAAAAGCTATTTGGAAATCGCTATCTTCATTTATCAAATTAGAATTTTTAGTGACACAGTGATTAAAACAAGTCGAGACAGTTAAGCAATTGAGGTTTTCAGATCTTAACTTTAACCATTTTATTTTACCAATAAAGTACATTTTGATGAAACATGGTTGGCTTTAAAAGTTGAACCAAGAAGAACTGATTTTTGTTATCAGTTGTTTTTTTGAAAGTAAATTTTATATTGCTTAGCAACACAGAACGTAAACACTGTTAAAAACAGACAAGTAGTAGTAGCGTTTTTGTCTTGCACTCATCAAAACTAGACCCAATCACTTAACCTATCAATATTTTTTGCGATATTAGGCTCCCTGCTTATAATGCTGCCTTTCTTAGATATGAATCTTCCTATACCATTACGTAATTTGTTAATACTGTGAATATTTGAGGCCACACCATAGATCTTTCGGCTATTGGTCATCTCTGTGTCCCCTTTTTCTAAAAGAAGAAAAGCTACAATGTATGTATAGATTCCTTTTGCCTAAACAGCTTTTAACAGACGCAAATGCAGAACACTATGAGGCCACGACGGCCTTAAGGTGGCTTCTGCTGTAACTTGTAGCACAGTCTGGGGTGTAATTTACACACCTAGCCTGTGAATTAAGATCGCCAGTTTACTGTTCTTGCTGCATCTCCACGACAATCACGGTCTAACTGATCAGTAATCTTTTCGCATGTTGAATAAAGTTAGTCCCTTTTGACCCCCACGTCTGCTTCTCGCATCCTGGCCATGGCGAGTGCAAAACCAGAAGTCTCAACTTCTTGTTCCCTTTTATCAATTTTATATTCTCTTGTTTCTTTGCACATTTCCCTATTCAAGGGAACCAGCATCTTTCCAAACTTATGTTAATCAGTAACATTTCTTTATGCCCAAACTATGCAAAATAAAATGTGTTTGTGGGATCATGTGTCTGATCACCACTCTGCTTTATACAGGAAGCATGCCTCAAGTCAGAAAGTAACCATGTGGAAGTCAAACTTGTATCCCAACGTTTTGTAGCTTTCCTTGCTGCACTTTTGCAAGGTGTATTGCACCAATTCACTATATAATGATACATATTTTTATTTTTGTAATCAACTAAGAAGTTTATCTTACTATTCACCACTCCATTCCTAACCGAATACCTATTCAGCTTTGATTTCAATGAAATAGTCAACTATATTTGAAGTGTCAAGACATCTGTCCACACAGCCTATGAAGAAACCAAAGCTGATAAGGAAAATCGCTTTACCAAAAAAAAAGTATAATCTTTACTAACAGCAGGCAAGGTTATTTGTTGGTTATATTAGCGGTCTAGTTATCCAGAGAACATGAATTCAAAACATTTCAAGTTTTTTCTAAATTTGGAATCAAAAAGGTAGTTATTAAAAAAATAGGTACGAAGCCATCAGGTCATGATATAAAAGTCAACTAGTTCTCTAACTTTCTTTAGAGAAGGAAACCTTGCAAGCTTACCCAGCCTGATTTATGTGCGATTCCAGTCCCACACATGACAGATGGTTTTTAACTACCCTCTGAAATGGGTTAGCAAGTGTCACAGCTCTATCAATAATTGCAAAAAACTGCAGTGGTTTAGCATTATTCTCAGGGCAGCTAGGGATCACAGCAAATTCCAGCCTTGCCGAACGTGCCCATGTGCCAAGAATGGAACAAAAAACATCTCAAATATTCAATTTGAGAATTTCAGATTGTGACTCAGTCATTCATCCATAGGATGATGGCTTTGCTGGCTAGGCCAGCATTTATTGTCTACCTCAGGGAGCAGTTAAGAGTCAACTACATTACTATGGGTCTTGAGTCACATGTAGTCCAGATCAGGTAACGACAGCAGTTTCCTTCCCTAAAAGGGCATTAGTGAACTAGCTGGGTTTTTCCGACAATCGACAATGGTTTCCTAAAAACCGAAAGAACTGCAGATGCTGTAAATCAGGAACAAAAACAGAAGTTACTAGAAAAGCTCAGCAGGTCCGCCGGCATCTATGAAGAAAACACAATCAGAGTTAGCCTTTTGGGTCCGGTGACCGTTCCTCAGAACTTAGATGCTGCCAGGCCTGCTGAGCTTTTCCAGCAACTTCTATTTTTGTTGACAATGGTTTCATGGTTATCATTAGACCCTTTACTCCAGATTTTTATTGAATTCAAGATCCACCATTTGCCGTGGCAGGATTCAAACTCGGGTCCTCAGAACATTACCTGGGTCTCTGGATTAACAGTCTAGTGGTAATACCACAAGGCTATCACCTCCCCTTAAATACAGCAATTTAAACTAAGCAATTTTGAGAGACATTTACTCCACAAGGAAATCACAACATGGCAGCTAAGACGTACAAATACATCTGTGACAGCAATAGTTATGTATATAGTTTCTACTACAGCCTTTTAAGCCTTCCCTTTGCAAAGTGCTCAGTCTTAAGTTATTTTGCGCCTCCTAAAAACTGTTCCTACAAAATTAACTAAAAAAATCTCACATTTTTCGGTAATAGCCACTTCACAAATCTCCTTGAGACGACTGATAAGAAGCTGATCAGCAACCACGAGCACGTTACAAATGAACTCCACATCTGATGATTCTGTTGGGAGAATATTTCTGTAAATAAACTTTATCAGCATTAAAATTGGTATAAACCTTAGCATAATTAAGACAGCAATTCACATCAGTAGTATGTATTCCTGATTGTTCAGAGCTTTTCATGACACAGCAATGGCACTTTAAGCAGTTTTAAGAGCCGAGGTTAACATAAAATCATAACCCGTATTTTGTTGAAATATCTCAAAATGAAATAGTTATGAGCTTTTCAATCACACCAGGCAATACAAAAAAAGTCGAGAGCTCCACCAAATTTTGAGCATTTTTTTCCCCCTAAACTGGATGGTATGAACTATTTGAATCAAGCTCAGTTGATCCACTCCCCCATCAGCTGTAAAATATTTTTATTTCTTAGTCCAGTTTGATTTGCCAATGAACCCACGGTAGGAAATTAAGTTAACGGTGGAGCAGAATTGGAATTCTTAGATTTGAGAGAATGATTGCAGTGAAAAAACAAAATGTTTCATTACCTTCTCAAGGATAACTAGGTATGACCATTACATGCTGGCCCAACCAAAGACTTCTAAATCCCATAAATGAATTATTAAAAAAACCTTGCAAAATCTTGGATGCTTTGATGAAGTCACCTCTTATTCTTCTAAATTGGAGAAAGTGCAAAACAAAAATTACTTGAACGATACCAGAACTGAGGGGATAAACTTGTAGGAAAGATCCTACAGGCTGGTGTTCTTTTTCCTACAAGACAGAAAAAAAACTGAGGAGTCACCTGATACAGGTCTTGCAAGATTATGAAAGGATTTGCTGAGGTAGTCACAGAAATGGTTTTCGCAGCACAGTGGCTCAGTGGTTAGCACTGTTGCCTCACAGCGCCAGAGACCTGAGTTCAGTTCCATCTTCAGGCGACTGTCTGTGGAGTTTGCACATTCTCCGTGTCTGCGTGGCATTCCTCCCACAGTCCAAAGATGTGCTGGTTAGGTGGATTGGCCATGCTAAATTGTCCATAGTGTTCAGGGATGTTTAGGTTAGGTGGGTTAGACATGGGAAATGCAGAGGAGGGGCGGTGTGGACTTGTTGGGCTGAATGGCCTGTTTCTACACTGTAGGGATTCTGCTTGCAAATAAAATCAAGAGCTATGATTCACGAATGGAAGACGGTGACTAATAAACCAGAAATTCAAAAAACTGTTCTACCCAGCCTGAATTCTTTGTTACTTCTAGACTCTTCTCTTCCAACACATTCAAATCTTGATCAGCCTCCCACTTTCCATACAATGAAAACTTGACGTCATCCAACCCACACCAAATTCTCTTTCCCCCATTTCCCCATGCTTGATGATCTAAATTCAATCTAGTTAAAGAAATGTTTTGATAATAAAATTTTCATTGTTATCAAAATCCTCCACAGCCTAACTCCCTCCAGTATTACAACTCTCTGAAAACTCCGTCTAACTGAAAGATTCTTGTGCATCACCATTAGTGGCCATGCCTTCAACAGTCAACACCCTAAAGCTCAAATTTCCCCCCCGAAACCTCCTAACCTTCAAGGCGCTCTTTAAAAACTACTTAGATCACCTGCCCCAGTATCTTTTTAAGCAGTTTGCTGTCAAATTTGACAGTACTCCTGGAATGAGCCCTGGGATGTTTTAGCACTGTATTATACAAGTTGTAGTTGGTAAGTATAGTTAGAATGGGGCAGCAAATAGCATTTATGCATTTCAAGATAAGCATGAGCAAGAAATGACTAAAGGATAAGTTGATGGATTTAGATGGAGAGGAGTGGGAGGAGGCTCATATGAAGCACAAACACCGGCATAGATCAATTCTTATGTGTAGCTACTTTCTAATACTTTGTAACATCATGCACTAAACTGCTGGTAGAGGGAAAAGGAAAAGCAGACATTTGAAACAAGCTTGCTATTTTTACATAAATTGTATAAGTCATGGAAAATATAGTCCCAACCTTTAACAACTGGTGCTTCATCAGTGTAAATATAATCCAAAATAACCTCCAAAATGTCAGAATGAATAGGCATTTCCAAAGCTGTGCAACAAGAAGCCTAAAGACAAAAATGCAGAGATGGAAAGATGAATGGGAAGTTGTCAAAAGGGGGTTGGTGGTGGAAGGAAGAGGTTGGGAAGGGGGAGGAAATAGAAAGAGGACAAGTTGATCAATCTTAACATTAAAAAGCATAGAATTATGTATCATTATCAACTGCTTTCAATTTCCTCTCAAAGAACCTGGCTGGAGCACGAGATATATTTGCAAATGTATGTCTTGTTAACAATTGCGTTCAGATGTTTATTTGTAATTAACACATGGGATTAAAAAGCTACTAAAAAAAGAGTAATGTAATCCAAATTCGTGAGCATCTGAAACAGTATCTATTTGACTTTACAACTTCCAAAATTACTAATATAACATTAACAAACATGTTTTTCTTAATAATGTAGAGTACAGATTATTTCAACTGATCAGAATACCTCACATTGAAATTTTCCTTTTGAGTTGAGATTACTAAGCAGGATATCAGCCTAAAACATCTGAGAAATGCACCATTCTTATTGGAACAATCATTTATCTATTTAGTTATGCAGAATCTCTTTTTAAAATAAGGTTACCATTTTCAATTAGTGCTGATTGACACCTACAGATCAGACCATTTTACTTGAATTTATTGTGGGAAAATGTGAGGTTATGCAACTTGGCAGAAAGAATAGAGGAGCGAAATATTATTTTGATGGAGAAAGACTGCAACAAGCTATAGATCAGAGGAATTTAGAAGTCCTCATACATAACAATCACAAACCAGCACAAAAGTTCAGGTGATAATAGGGAATGCAAACCAAATGTTGGCTTTTACTTCAAAGGGTATAGAGGATAAAATCAGGAAGCTCTTGCTAAAACTACATAAGGCACTAGTCAGACCACAGTAGGAAAATTGAACAGCTATGGTACCCTTATCTGAAGGCAAGCATTGCAGGCAGTCACTAAACCAGACCCTGGTATAGAGAGATTGTCTTGTGAGGATAGGCGGAATAGATTGGGACTGAACTCATTGGAGTTTTGAAGAACAAGAGGCGACCTTATTGAAACCTATAAAGATTCTTAGGCAACTTGGCAGGGTAGATGTGGAAATGTTTTTCCCCTTGTGGAAGGGACTACAAACAAATAGAATAAGCACAGATTAAGAAATTGTTCATTTAAGACAGAGGAGGAGGAATTTCTTCATTCAGAAGGCATTGAATCTATGGAATCTTCACTGTAAAGGGCGCTACAGGCTGAGAATTACAGATTTTTAATCAGTAGCAAATCAAGGGTTACGGGGAAAAGGTAGGAATGTGGGGTTGAGAATTATCAGATCAGCCATGTTCTCACTGAAAGGCGGAGCAGGTGTGATGGGTTGAATGGCCTACTTTTCTCCTACATCTTATGTTTTATATATTTCATAGCAATAATGCTCACTTTCAACAGTTTTTTTGGTCCAACTATGTTTTATTACACACAAAAAAAATTATAAATACCTCAATCCAGGCATTACTCAGCATTCTGTGAAAGTATTCTAAAAGAAAATAAACATAATTTATAAAATATTTCTGGACAGGAATGCAAACACAAGCACACACATACAGGCACATAATAAAAACAAAGAGCATCTTTACCTAGTCTTGCACATAACACACATTTGTGGCAGTCAAATTCTTTTCCATCTTCTGATCTCAAAGTTACATCACATAAATATGAACTAATAGGAAACAAAGAAAAAGTATGAATTAAAGTTTGCTTCTAGAAAATGGAGAGATGAATATAGCACGACTAGGTCTACCTGTAAAAAAAAAAGTCTCAGCGTCCTGTTTTTGCTAAATCACAATGAAATTAAATTGTAGAACAGAGACATCTGGGGATCAGGTGCATAATTCTTTGAAATTTGCAACACAGGTAGACAGGGTGGTTATGAAGGAAGGTATTTAGAATGCTTGCCGACATTGCTCAGATTTTTGAGGATAGGAGTTGGGATGCCATGTTGAGTTTGTATAGGACATTGGTGTAGCCTGTTCTGGGTTACTGTGTGCAGTTCTAGGCACTCTGCTATAGGAAGGATATTATTAAACTGGGGAGTGATCAGAAAGGATTTACCAGGATGTTGCCAGGAATGAAGGGTTTGCGCTATAAGGAAAGACTAGATAGGCTGGGACTTTTTCCACTGGAGCATAGGAGGTTGAGGGGTGACTTTAAAAAAGTTTATAAAATCATTAGGGGGCATAGATAAAGTGTATAATAAAAGGTATTTTCCCTAAGGTGGGGGGATTCAAAGCTAGGGACCATATTTTAAAGGCGAGAGGAGAAAGATTTTAAAAAGGACTTGAGGGCAACATTTTTTAAAAAAAAACACATCAAGTAGTGAACATGTGGAATTAACTGCCAAAGAAAGTGATGGATGCAGGTACAGTTGCAACATTTAAAAAGATTTGAACAAGAACATGAATAGGAAAGGTTTGGAGGGACATGGCCCAAGCGCATACAGGTGGGATTAGTTTAGTTTAGGAACAAGGTCGGTGTGGACTAATTGGACCGAATGGTCTGTTTCCCTGCTGAATGACACTTGCATTATAAAGCAGAGGCAAGCCACAGCATTATTTAATGGAACATGCTCGGGTGATTATGAATGAGGATCATTCCCGTAACAGTTTTGTTTTAAAAATTAGAATTTGTTTTCCTTATCTCCCAAATGCCAATTGTTGCTTGGGTTTCATTCCATAGGCTTTGGCACCATGCTCAAGCAATTATTCTTCAAATATTAACCTACAGCGTAACTGCCTGCTGCTTATCAGACAACATGAAGCACTGCATCATGCCGAGGTGATGCAATTAGATGTGCAAAACTAGATTGCTTTCTCCTCCTTCTCCTTCTTCAAGTGCTGGGAGAGCTGTGAAGATCAACTAGAAAGACTAGAAAATGAATGTGGGACATTTACACTTGAGTAGTTTAGCACCTTTACCCATGAAAAGCTTAAATGATTCATAACAGGGCATTATAAATAAATATTTAATACTTTTAATACTTCACTTCAAATATTTAATGCAATTTTGGCAGTGAAACTAATTACAAAGAAATAGGAAAACCATTTGAGAATGGAAATTCACCCCAATACATAAAGATTTCTAGCTAAAATGCACTTTTTTTTCCCAGTTATAAATCGAGAACTTTATTCACTAAAACTGCATGCATACATTATTTAGAAGACTTACAATCTTGAACTGTATTGCCAATCCTTCATTGCTGCTTGGTTAAAAATGTGGAACTGTTTTGCCAAGGACAATACAGATATACTTACACCATATAGAGTGTGGCAGCAATGAGGGGTGGGTAACAGATGCTGGTCTTAGCAGTGGCACACTCATCTCATGATGGAAAAGAAAAAAAATCAAGAGGAAACAAACTGCAAATCATTTTCATCTTACTTCTTTTAGCTAACAGCTGAATTTTTCTCCACATGAGAGTTAGAGGCGTCAAAGATTTTTGAGTATTCAATGTACCAAGTGTTCAAAGATTAAGCTCAAAACAAAGTTAACAAACTTTTCAAAGTTACATGCCTTAAGGCTAACACCAGAAAGGTATCATATTGCACTGAAACTCAATGAACATTTTAATGCTTTATCCTTACATTTTTTGAAGAGATAAACACTACTCCTTACCATTTCTTGCGATTAAACTTCAGTTTGTTTCCTCCTTTCTTATGTACAACTTTTATCTTCCAATTTTCCAATCTGACCCCATCTAATCTGCCAAGTGCAATATTTAAAAGTTGTTATGAAGCATCTGATCTTCCAAACACAACTTTTGAGATAAGCATGGCAATGCAACAGTCATTTAGAAATTTACAGATTTAAAATATTTAGAATTAAGAGTAACTGGGAGAAACTTGCTTCATCCTAATCAAGTTCTCTAGAAAACATTCAAAAATCAGTCTTGCTAAACATCATAGTTATCGATGATGGTGTACACAGTGGTACAAAGAAGAATTCCCTATTATTGCCTTATTTGAGGCTCGAATGAGAAAATTTACCCAGATAAGCACCTTTGAAGGCATATAAAGCAAATAAATCAAAATAAGTTGAAAAATACTGCGCATTTTTAAAAAAATAGAAACTGGCAATTTGTTCTTCTTTAAGAGAAGAAACTCTTGTCTTTGAAAATACATAAATTTTACCCTCTGAAATTGGGTTTATCCCTTAATCTTACCTTGCAGACAGACTGGCAAGACCAAACTTCTTTGCCATAGCCTGCAGCATTTTAACTGCATTAGCCTCCTCATTAAGCCCTTTGCTTTTTTTGTTGCTTTTACTTTTGGTCTTCGATTTCTTACATGGCAAATTTTCATAAACTTCAAATGCAGATTTCCCTTTCAATTCTTCACAAAAGCCGAAATTCTGCATAGATTCTTCCAAGTTGGATATTAATGGATCTTGATAAGTTACTATTTTTTCTATGCAATGGATTTTTGGTTTGTAGCCCTCAGTTAGCAAGTCACAAGTATCTGTATATATAAACTGCAAAATATAGGCAAACAAGTCAGCTTGAATCTTATCCAGAATGTACAAGTCACATCCAATTCCACCAGCTTCCGGTCGTCGGACATCTGGCATGTCAACGTGTTCTTCATCAGGAAAGAAAACCTTCCGAAAGTAGTCAGATCGCATGGCCAGGATATATTTATGGCTGTGAAAAATCTGATTGCCAACTTGACATGTGACATCGTGGATACTCTCCGTTTCAGTGGCTTCCCTGAGTAGTTTGCCAAAGTCTTCATTAAAGCTTGAGGAAGAAACACTTGGAATTTCATACAAGCTAAAAAAATAAAAAAAGCATTCCATGAAAAAGTACAAATAAGGCCAAATTAGACAGCATAGCAAATGACAGCAAACACAGGCAACTACAAGAGAGCATACATGCCAACAATGTAGGCAGATACGATGCAATGTAACACAATGTGAATACAATTATTATAAAGTACACAAATATGACTACTAAGATAGATGTATTATAACATTAATTATATAAAAGGAAATTGTTAAGTATTTGAAAAGGCAGAAAACAGTCAAACATGAACGAATTGGAAAATGAGAGTTAAGTAGATGGCAGTAACTGAACACGGAGCTGTTATGGACCAGATCAAATCTCCTCAAAATATATTAAGATAGCCTAGACACCAACTTTTACCTATTTTTAAAGGCAAGTGTAAGATGTTGTGTTCCACATGCAATTCGATTGACTTAACTACCAGGCTTGAACCAAAACACACTTTATTCTTACACTATAGTTAAAATACAAGTGCGAGGGAAGAGGGCACACGAGAGCATTTTGCTGCCGCAGGAAGAGATGTATAAGCAGCTTCCAAACCCCAACAGCCACTGAAAGCTAAAACTAAAATCCTGGTGTATGGTAGTTTGATCCCATTTTTGTGTTGCTTCAATTGTTTCATCTTAAAAAACCCAAGACCTCACAAACCATTCCTTCGTTTGGAGCAGACCTCTCGGCGCCTCTATCTCAACCTCTCATCACAAAAATAAACCAGGACAAAATACACCTCTCCAAGCCATAATATCATCGCAGCACTGACACGAACTATTGGCTGAATGATCATCTGTGCTATTATGTCTGGTGATGGTATCATGCAGAAGTTAGTGTGGAGAAAGTCTTGTATTTGTGCAATATCCTTCTTGATCTCACAACATTCCAAAATGCCTTATAACTAATGAATCACTTTTTTTGAGAAGCAAACATTGTTGAAATGTCGGAAACTAGCAGTGAATTTGCACAGAGTACGTTTCCATAAACAGTAAATGTGATAACAACCTTTGGCTCAAAATGACAAGGCTACAAACAAGGGTGATATTTCTGTGAACTTTTGGATCAGCATAGGATCAAATCTTTTAAACAAAGCACCTCTAACTTAATACAGGGATAACAAAAGACATTATTTTATTCCTCTAGAGATATTTCAGTAAGCTGGACAGTTAGAAATTTTAGGTCTGACAGCTCACATACCCCTTAAATATGACTTTGACCCAGGGAACAGCAGATTCTTTGCTGCAACCTTATTAATTCTTCATAAAGTAAGTGAGCCATGAGACTTCAACAAGGGCTTCTGCTTATCTTAAATCCCAGTCTGTCACTTTCCATTTTCCATTTCACCATCCACCCTGTTAATCTAAATATTGTCCTCACTGTGATTCAGTTAATACCCTTTCAAACAGGCAAAACAGTATCCATGATACAGCAGCTTGCCTAATTCCACTCCAAGGAGCTCACCAAAATTAAAATTAAAAACAAATACTGAAAAAAGAACAACAGAACATAACGTATAGAATTAAAATTTGAACAAATGCATTGATAACAAACCAGGCTAAGCAATCATATTCCATCATTGAAACTGTTTATCTTGAGAATTTAATGAAACTATTCCATATTTCTACTCATATATTTGAGTCTTTCTGGAAAAAAACATGCTGTCAAAATGTTTCATCTTGCATTCATCAGGACAGGTGCAAGAATGTCAAATTCTAAAGGATGCAACAGTTTACTCACCAGGGAACTAAAGTATTTTAGGGGAGATAGAGAAAACTATTCCTTCTACTACAGAAAATTCAATACAAAGGGTGTATAATCTTTAAAATAAAGTTAGATCAGTTAGAAATAAATTAAGCACCACTTTTTCTGATAAAAAGAATATGTAAAGTCTGGAATACCTGACCACGAAAGGAATGTACAGCAAAAGGTATGTGAAGTCCTAACAGCATGATATATCAGGGAAACTGTGCCTTAAGCTGACTATCCAACTCTTGTTTCTATGCGCAATACTTCCTTACAGATGATTATTCCTACTTGTCATTTTAGTACATTGAGAAAAAGATGAATTTTGAAGTCAACCCAAATTACAATACTTCATGATTACCAGCTATCTCGAGAGCTGGTTATTAGAATATTCACAATCTAAATGTGTATAAAGACAGAAGGCAGGCAAGCAAGTAAGTGGATTTCCTTCTATTCTTTTTATCCTTCCGGTCAATGTAATTCATGCAATGCTACCTGTGACAAACTAAAGACTTACCTAGTTTTAGGGTCAGATTGTAGAATAGCAAAATTGCGCCCATTCAAATCCACGGTAGCAGAAACAGCACGGTGAACACAAGGAAGCTTTTCAAGTTTAATCCTTTCATAGAAGCTGTTGCTCATTCCAGTTGTGTTAACAAAATGATCCAAAGGGTTTTGCAGAGAATTTGACAATTCCTCTATAAAAACAAGAAAACCAGTTCACGCAATAACATACTTCCAGTACCAAACGAAACTCAAACTTACCCGGGGATGGGGGGAGGCGTCAGGTATTATACAAATTCCGTCGCATGGAAAAATTGATATATAGTGCGAATAAAATTGAGATTTCACCAGTTCAAATACATAGTAGGCAATCTTTTAAACCAGGACAACAAAACATGGTAATCTGGATATTAAAACAATCCACTGTGACAAACAGACATCAACTTCTAAAGTGGAAATGTAAAATAGGAAAACTAAATTCTTTTTCAATAATTCCTTTCTTTCCACCACTAATCTGTAAAGAAAGAAAACAAATATCTCAAACTATAACCATCCACACCACCAACTACCTTTGACAAAAAACATGCCTGCAAGAAAAAAAACAAGCATTTAAGTACGTAGTATCTCCTAGTTTTATTACCCTAAACACATGCAATGATTGATACAGCTATATCTCATTTTAAGTATGCCCAAATGGAGATGTTTCTCTTGTGTAGTTTAAAAGGTTACTATCCAGTTATTCATTTTATATACCTATCTTGCTACAAAATATTTGCAAACCCATACAAAACATCTTTTTTGAACTGTCCACACTGTGACAAGTTGAGTGAATCAATGTTTTCTTCTTCCCCAAACATCTGGTTTAAGTTAAGTTTGGTCTACATAAATATGCTGAGTATTTCTTGGAGATGTTTTTTGTAGCAAAGTGAAACTTGTTCCCTTTGATTTTTTGCCACATCACACAATTGTTGTGGGGCAAAAGGTGGCCGTTTGGACCATCACGTTTGCACTGGCTCTCAGCAGTTTAACACAGCGCCACTCTCCTGCTTTTTCCCCCAAAGCCATGCACAAATGTTTCTACTTCAAATGTTCAACGTCCTCCTGAATGTCTCAATTGAACCTGCCTCCACCACACATCCAGGCAATCCTCTATCATCATGACCTGGCTTCGTAGATAAAGACAGATGCAGGGTATTAATTTAACATCTGTCGGATGGCATAGTCACCATTGCAGTAGTTTCTCTAGAGAGGGGGTGGGGGGGAAGGAAGGAAGGCAGGAAGGCAGGAAGGAAAGAAACCTGGCATTGAGATTCCAAAGCAGAGAGAGAGTGGTGTTGGTGTGTGTGTATGGAACGAGCTGTCACAGTAAGTGCAGGCAGGTATAATTACAACATTTACAAAGGCATCTGGATGGATATATGAACAGGAAGAGATTGGAGGGCTATGGACCAAATGCTGACAAATGGGACCAGGTCAGATTGAGATGTCTGGCCAGCACGGACGAATTGGCCTGAAGGGTCCATTTCTGTGCTGTAAGATTATGTTCTTCTTGCTTTCTTCGCCCTTCCAAAATGCATCACCTCACACTTTTCAGGATTAAAATCTACTTGCCACTGTCTAACCTATTTGACCAGTCCATCTATACAATCCTGTAGTCCAAGACTTCCATCCTCATGACTTACCATACCAATTTTCGCATCATCTGTGAATTTACTGATCATACCTCCTTCATTCATGTCTGGATCATTAGGATACACAACAAACAGCAAGGGACCCAGCACTGAATCCTGCGGTATGCCAATGGACACAAGCTTCCAGTCACAAAAACACTGACCATCACCCTCTGCTTCCTGCCACTTAGTCAATTTTGGACCCAATTTGTCAAATTGCTCTAGATCCCATGGCTCTTGATTCTTAACCACTCTGCCATGCAAGACCTTGGTCAAAAGTCTTACTCAAGTCCATGTAGACATGAAGCGTGTGACCCTCATCTGCATTGCCAGTTACCACCTTGAAAAGTTCAATCACATTTGCTGGCATGATCTCCCACTTACAAAACCATCTTAACTATCCTTGATTAATCCTCACCTCTCCAAGTAGAGATTAATACTGCCCCTCAGATTTTATTCAATTGTTTCCCTGCCACAGATGTTAGACTCACTGGTTCATAGTCTCCTGGCTTATTCCTACCATCCTTCGCGATGAATGAAACCACATGGATCATCCTGTAGTACTCTGGCACCACTTCTTTGACCAGAGAGGATTTGAAAATTAATGTCAGAGCCCCTGTAATTGCCTCTCACATCAGGTTGAGATATGTCTCATCTGGGCCCAGGATTGGAGGTTATTGAATCAAATATGAAGAGTACTCTCACTAACACTCAGGGGTGGTGGGGTGGGCTTCATACAGACTACCATCCACATTAAGACATGTAACATCTGCATTTACAACACATATGCTTAAAGGATAACCAATTACACAGACACCAGTTTGAGATGTTAAAAAAAAACACAATGCATTCATCAAATAACTTCATAAATCAGAGTCACAGAATCCCTACAGTGTGGAAAGAGGCCAGCCTATTGAGTCTACACTGCACCTTCGAAGAGCACCCCAGTCCACTACCATATCCCCATAGCCCCACATTTACCAGGCCAATCTACCTAACCTGCACATCTTTGGACTGTGGGAGGAAACTAGAGCACCTGGAGGAAACCTGTGCAGACACGGGGAGAATGTCCAAACTTCACACAGACAGACAGTCACCCACATTTCTTGGCACTGTGAAGCAGCAGGGCTAACCACTGAGCCGCCAGCCTAGACAGACATACTCCTGGATTAACTTTGACTGACATTTAACTTAAACTCACTTAAGGAAATTAATCACAAAGAGCAACAAGGTTGTAGTCTTTACCTTTTTTTTCCAAATTTGTTTTTTCTGCTCCTGCCCAGTGTCCCGTAAACCCATCGCCATCTTGTGTTACAAAAATCATTTCATGTTTGCTCAAAGCAATGTCTGACACGAAGACCTGACGGCCATAAGCCCACCGACACTGTTTAATGAAGCAGCTTGAAGATCGCCAACAAAACACCTGGTAGGGAAGAAGGAAATTGAAACAAATAGTCAGCTTATAAGTGAAAAACAATGAAAATATTATCAGAAATTGATTATCCCCATTGGATAAACAAAGACAAAGACAAAGAAAAGATAAGACAATCAGCAAAATAAGAAAACAGCACTTTATAGCTTTGAGCAGGCTTCTTTGTAGCATTTAAGCTGCACAATCTTTAAGCTTCAAAATCCCACTGTTTTTTTTGTCTCCAGACAGACTATTGCACACAACATGGCAGGGGAGCAACGAAGAGAAACAGAGTCTTTAACTGGGTCTGTGAAGTGAGTAGTCATTACAGAAGCTGAAAGATGTACAAGTTCAAGTCCTTTCAGAAAAAGAAAACAAATTAGTGAAGAGCTCCCATCTTCAAAATTCCACCTTCTTCCCAAGTCAGAAAAAGGTCAGGACTTCTTACATCTAAAGTATGCTGAAAAATAAAGCTCTCCATTCCATACTGAGTAATTACATTACTGACTGAAACTAGAAGCAAGCTATATTGGCCATCTTACCAATGCTGGTGCTCTACTACATCATTCTATGAAATCATCCTACTGCCCTACTCCTCTTTGGTAGTTGTACCCGTTTGAATTATGTATCCAATGCTCCATGAAAAAGATAGAATTGTCTCTGCCTCAAAATCAATACCAATGACAAGCTATTCTCCAACAGTGCAAGTCGTCCCAACATCTCCATCTACTTCAATTACCTTCTGAGTTATAGGTTGAGAGGGGCATTGTTTGAACATAGAACATAGAACATTACAGCGCAGTACTGGCCCTTCGGCCCTCGATGTTGCGCCGACCTGTGAAACCAATCTGAAGCCCATCTAACCTAAACTATTCCATTATCATCCATATGTTTATCCAATGACCATTTAAATGCCCTTAAAGTGGGCGAGTCTACTATTTTTGCAGGCAGGGCATTCCACGCCCTTACTACTCTCTGAGTAAAGAACCTACCTCTGACATCTGTCCTATATCTATCACCCCTCAATTTAAAGCTATGTCCCCTCGTGCTAGCCATCACCATCCGAGGAAAAAGGCTCCCACTGTCCACCCTATCTAATCCTCTGATCATCTTGTATGTCTCTATCAAGTCACCTCTTAACCTTCTTCTCTCTAACAAAAACAGCCTCAAGACCCTCAGCCTTTCCTCATAAGACCTTCCCTCCATACCAGGCAACATCCTGGTAAATCTCCTCTGCACCCTTTCCAATGCTTCCACATCCTTCCCACAATGCGGTGACCAGAACTGTACACAATACTCCAAGTGCGGCCGCACCAGAGTTTTGTACAGCTGCAACATGACCTCACGGCTCCGAAACTCAATCCCTCTACCAATAAAACCTAGCATACTGTACGCCTTCTTAACAACGCTATCAACCTGGGTGGCAACTTTCAGTGATCTATGCACATGGACACCGAGATATCTCTGCTCATCCACACTACCAAGAATCTTACCATTAGCCCAGTACTCTGTATTCCTGTTACTCCTTCCAAAGTGAATCACCTCACACTTTTCCACATTAAACTCCATTTGCCACCTCTCAGCCCAGCTCTGCAGCTTATCTATGTCCCTCTGTAACCTGCAACATCCTTCCACACTATCCACAACTCCACCAACTTTTGTGTCATCTGCAAATTTACTAACCCATCCTTCTACGCCCTCATCCAGGTCATTTATAAAAATGACAAACAGCAGTGGCCCCAAAACAGATCCTTGAGGTACACCACTAGTAACTGAACTCCAGGATGAACATTTCCCATCAACCACCACCCTCTGTCTTCTTACAGCTAGCCAATTTCTGATCCAAATGTTTTTGCAAATGTTTTCAGTGTTCAGCTCCATTTGCAACTTTTGTCAATCAGAAGTTAATTGATAATGAACTTCTCTTCAGCTGTAGAGCTCAGCTTAATAGACCTCTGATCTGTTAATTTTCCACTTTCATCTATTGATAACATGTTAAACGTGGAGTTATTTCCAATTCTCCCATCTTCTCATAATCCATTGGGCTCTGCAATTCCTTTGGCACCAGTGTTGAGCGACAGTAGGGCCATAATCCCTTGGAGACTGATGACTTTTAAAAAGATATTTGAAGTTTCAGCTACAACAGTATTCCAAGTTAAATGCTGTATTGCAATAATCAAAGTAAAAAGCAGCACCGATTAAACACTACTTCTGTAGGCAATTTATACTTTCTAACTAAGACACAAGAAATAGGAACAGGAACTGGAACAGGCTGTTTGGCACCTCGAGGCTGCTCTGCCAAAGTATCCTGAAAGATCTGACACTCCTTAGGTCCATTTTTCTGTCCTTTGCCCATAACCCTGATTCCTCAACTGATCAAGAACCTGGGTTCAAGCCCCAGCTGAACAGGTTGTTTCAAAAGATCCAGAGGCATCGCTTACTAAGTAATGGCAGAGGCAAAATAATCCAAACCAGAATATATTCTGTACTTTTGCTTCCCTCAAAACTACATTCCAATTAATGCTCAATATGAAAAATTACTGATTTATCACATACTGGAGAGCAATATGTTATGAGCAGCATGAAGTAAACTTTGTCTTGTTGAACCTAAAGTCCAAAAAGTCAAAAGGTCCCAAAGATAATGATGATAATTTGTCCATTTATTACCAGAGAGAATATCAATCCTAATCTTTGATATACTTATGTGATCAGAGTTTTCCTTTGTCTATTTGCACACACATTTGACAGTTGCTCCTGACCAGAATTTATTACAACTATTTGCCCCTTTTTTTTTGTCTCTTTACCTCCACTTTGCCCCTCTCTTGTAACCTTGCCTTTGTTACTTGGTCTTGCTCCCTTTGATTTCTCCCCTGCCTGGGACTTAATAATTATAAATATCTCTTCAAGCATTCATCATGCCTCGATATTCCTACTGACCTGTGTTCACGATTTTGGTTTCACTTGGATAAGCTGCAGCTTCACTCAGTATCACTTTTTGCTTTTGCCAAAGGGCCACTGAGGCACAGCACATCCAATTGCCTTATTCTCCACTGTTGTTGACCTTCCCATGCCCACTCAGGGCAATCATGTCAACTTCCTGTCACATTTACTCCTTCCACCTTCAACGTCATAGGCTCTGTCTCTCCAACTTCACACATAACCGCTCTGTTGCTCGAGTCTCAATCACAAAGGAAAAGCTATCATGTTACGTTCTTGTATCTATCAGCAACTACACCTTCTCCCATAAGTCAACTGCAAAAAGAACTCCCAAAATTCCTAAACATCTAGCTTTTGGCCATCTATTCGACTAAATTTAGTCAAGAATCTCCTCTGTCACAGCCCAACTTCCAATTTTGATGCTATTACCACCCTCACTCCCAGAAGACCCCTCACCTGGTCATTCCAATGAAGTACCTTGGAACATTTTACTATGTTAAATACACTACAGGAATGGAAACTGTTATTTAGACAGAAAATAATTACACGGTGGTAGAAATCATTTAACAAGCAATTAGTGGGACCTTACAATTCTAAGCAATCTCAATTCATACTAGCATATTTTCATTGAATCGCTGATGTAGCTTTTTATGCATAATAAACCTCTTGGGCATCACATCAAACGTGCCACGCTGTTCGGTATAGATTTGGTATAGAAGCATTCATACTTTGATGATAGGAGTATAACGTCTTCAAAATCAAAAACTTTGTTTTAGCGGTAAGATGCTAAACTATGCTGAAGCCACCAGATGGCATCCAACACAAACAAACAAACAACGCAAACAAATTTCAGTGGCGAAAACTGAAAAGCCTTTATTTTAAAAGTTCAAACAAAACAGATAATTATTTCCCTCCAGCTCTAGAAATATCATATACATCGTCATTTTAAACAAAAAAAAAATTGTACAAGTACAGGTAAAAATGGATTCACATAAAACTGGCTAAACCAAACTGCTGTCCCAAGAAATGCAGTCCACACCAGAGAGTTCTTTGCATTGTTTTCTTCCCTGTCACTAAGATCATTTTTCTCCCAACATTAAGGCAAAAGACTTCACTCAAGCGAAGGCAGTTCAGGTTCCAACAATGATATATACAAATTTGTCTCAGTTCATTTTATGATGAAACTATCACAATGACCACAAGAGGGTGAACATGATCAGCAATTTTCCAATTCCTCAAGGAACCTTTGCTTATATTTCACTCACCGCTCCTCACAATATGGCAGCAGCTAACAGTGAAAAAGAAAATTAAACAAGTGAGTGAATATTAGGCATCGAACTATATGCTGCCCATCATGGAAGCATGGAAGGTAAAGAAAAAGTCATTCACAACAAGTCTTTTTTTTTCCCATTCATGGGATGTGGGTGTCACCGAATGAACCTGCAATTGTTGCCCGTTCCTAGTTGCTCTTAGGGGTGATGGTGAGCTGCTTTCTTGAAGTCCATTTGATGTAGATACACCTACAGTGCTGTTACGGATGGGAGTTCCAGGATTTTGATCCAGCAACAGGGATATATTTCCACGTCAGAATGGTGAACAGCATTATGGGGAAATTGCAGGTATTGTGTTCCTGTATATCTGCTGCCTTTGCCTTTCTATTTGCTAGTAATCATGGGTTGAGAAGGTGGTGATGTCTAGGGGGTCTTAGTGAATTTATGCATTGACTTGAAAAATTGAGCAATTGCCATTTTAGTGGGTAAAGTGTTCATCTGTGCTAAGGCCATTAGGTGGTCCCCACAACACTGTTCTTTTCAATCCCAGATATACAGGGCTGGACAAAACAAATCCTAAAGCTTGAAATAACCAGTTCCTTCCAATCAATGTTGCACATGCTGAATGACTTGAAATTCAAACTTTCAAAGTATTGAAAGGGAACATTTAATTACAAAATGATTGGATTTCTCACATCCGTATGTTGTAAACTACTTGTCAGCCACTATCACCTAATAGTCTCACATTCTAGTATTTTTCCAAGCATATCATATGCAGCATATCAACAGCAAATACCAGATGGCATTAAAACTCTCTCATTCTGTGCCAACAACTGCTATTGTCTCCAAATGAGCCAATTAAAGAATTGCATCATCTCTAAGGATATAAATGTTCAGTTTCTTTAATTTCTTGGTCACAAAACCAGGTATAAAAGGTTTAAAGTTACATTCATACAATTTGTGAAAAAAGAAATCAGAATACTGCTTAATCTTCAAAATTATTCCTAAGTATTTTGAAGAAAACGTCACAGCAAAATCGTTACATTCAACTATGACTGACCATTTGAAGCAATAATACACAAAATATGTTGAATATTTCATGAATATTTGCCCCCTCACAATAATCAGTACTTGAACCTACATCTATAGCTTTGTTTCAATATCATGTCTCTTCAAATCTAGAGATGAAGGAGTCGTCAGTGGACTGAAGCGTTATCTCTATCGGTTTCCCCACAAATGCTGGTGGAGCTGCACAGTTTCTCTAGTATTTTCTGTTTTTATTTAATTGTTAGTTGTTCCCTGGATGACCTAGGCATGGCTACATTTATTTCCCATCATTATTTGCACTCAGGTGCTGTTCAAGCAAGTGTATGCATGACTGAATGGCATGCAAATCTACTTCAGAGGGTACTAGAACGCAACCAGTTGGATCATATATGGTCACACAAAATCAGGACAAGAGCAGGCCATTAAGTCCCTCAGGCCTGCTCTGCCATTTAATAAGATCACGGTTGATCTGATCATAACCTTAGTTCCGCATTCCCACCTACACCGGATAAACCTTCACCCCTTTGTTTAAAAAGGCTATCTACCTTTGCCTTAAATATATTTAAGGATTCTTCTTGCACAACCTTTTCACACAGAATTCAAAACCTCAGGAGCCTGAGAGAAAAGTTTGCCCTCATCAGTCTTAAACGGGCGACTCATTTTTAAACAGCGACCCCCAGTTCTAGATTCCACCACAAAAGGAAACATTTCTCTCCACATCTAACCCATCAAGACCCTTCTGGATCTTTAACATTTCAATCAAATCACTTCTTACTCCTCTAAACTCCAGTGAATACAAGAAAAGGTTGAGCAGGCTTGGCTTATCAACCACCCGCATTATTATCCCAGTAAATCTACCCTGAACTGTCTCCAATTCATTTACATCCTTCCTTAAAAAGAAAGCTGACTAATATTATGAGCAGTACTGCAAATGCCATCTCACCAAGGCCCTGTATAACCGAAGCACACATTACTGAGTTTTGTACTTAAATTTACCTCACAATAAATAACATTCTATTAACCTTCCCAGTTAACAGTAAGATTAGAGACTGGTATGCCTATGAACAGCATGTATTCCAACAGTTAGTCTTAGTATGTAATAAACAGTGTTATAACCAAGTCCAAACCTGAAGCCCATTTTTGGCTCAGAGATAGTAGGAACTGCAGATGCTGGAGAATCCGAGACAACAAGGTGCAGGGCTGGATGAACACAGCA
>NC_063336.1:33391195-33402729 GCF_021869965.1 Rhincodon typus
CATCCAGCCCTGCACCTTGTTGTCGCCCATTTTTGGCTTTTACTTCTTGCATACAATCTTGCAATTCATGCACGAGGACACCCTGGTCCACCTGTAACCCCTGGCTTGACAATCTCTCACCAGTAAGATAATATACTGGTTTATTCTTCCTGCTAAAATGGACCATTTTAGAACATAATACTGTTTTGCCACATCTTTGCCCACTGACTTATCCTATCTATAGCTTTGTAGCCTCCTTATACACTCATAACACATTTAAATCTTTTTGTCAAATATTCTGTCCAATCTCCTGACATGCAATTCTTTGCACAATTACATATTTGTTTTTTTTAGCTTGCAACTACCTTTAACATTTCTAGTTAACCACAGATGGCGGGTCTATTCTTTGGCATTTTTTGCAAGTGTTGGAATCTACTTACTGTGTACTCTGAAATATCTGCCAAAATTTCTGTCACTACATTTTTATTGATCTAGCCTCTAACCTATTAGTCTATATAATTCTTTGATGGGATCAGGGCATCACTGGCTGGGCCAGCATTTATTGCCAATCCCTAGTTGCCTGGGAGGTGGTGGTGATCTGCTGCCTTCTTTAACCACTGCAGTCTACTTGGTGTTGGTATACCCAAAATGATGTTAGGGAGGGAGGTTCAGTACTTTCACACAGCAACACTGAAGGAATGGTGAATGGCTTACAGGGAAGACTGCAAGTGGCAGTGTTCCCTTGTCCTTCTAGATGTCAATAATCGTGCGTTTGGAAGGTGCCATCTAAGAAGCCTTCATGAATTTCTGCAGTGTATCTTGTAAATGGCACAAACTGCTGCTGTTGAGCTTCAGTGCAGGAGGACATGAGTATTTCTGGTTGTAATGCCAATCAAACAGGCTTTGTCAAAGACGGTGTCAAGATTTTCAAACGTTGTTGGAGCTGCAATTATCCAGGCAAGAAAGGAGTATTCCATCACATTCTTGTCCTGTGTCTTATAGATGGTGTACTGGCTTTTGGAGTCAGAAGGTAAGTTAATCACTGTAGGATTCTGAGCCTGACTTGCTCTTGCAGCCATAGTATTTAAATGGTGAGTCCAGATAGGTTTGTGGTTAATGGTAACCCTCAGGATGTTGATCATGGTAGAGTAAGGGTAATATCACTGAATGTCAAGGGGCGATGGTCAGATTCTCTCTTGTATAGTCATTGCCTGGCACTGATGTGGCACAAACACACTTTCCATTTGTCAGGATAAACCTGCATATTGCCTAAATCTTGCTGCATTTAGACATAGACTGTTTCAGTATTCGAGGAATCACGAGTGGTGCAATCATTGGTGAACATCCCTACTTCAGACATTGTGATGGAGGGAAGGTCATTGATAAGTCAGCCAAGATGGTTTAGGAGGTAGCTGATAACACTACCCTGAGGAACTCCTGCAGAGGGGTTCTAGAGCTGAGATGACTGACCTCCAACAATAACAACCATTTTCCTTTGTGGTAGATCTGACTCCAACCAGAGACTTCCCCAATTCCCATTGGTTAGTTTTGCAGGCTTCTCGATGTCTCATTCATTCAAGTACAGCCTTAACATCAAAGGGCTGTCACTCACCTCAGCTCTGAAATTTAGCCAATTTGCCGATTCATAGTCAGAGTCGCAGAGATGTACAGCACAGAAACAGACCCCCGAGTCCAACTCGTCCATGTCGACCAGCTATCCTAGATAAATCTGGTCCCATTTGCCAGCATTTGACCCATATCCCTCTAAATCCTTCCTATTCATATACCCATCCAGATTCCTTTTTAAATGCTGTAATTGTTCCAGCCTCCACCACTTCCTCTGACAGCTCATTCCACACACGCACCACCCTCTGCATCAAAATGTTGCCTCAAGTCCTTTTCATGTATTTCCACTCTCACCTTAAACCTACACCCTCTAGTTTTGGACTCCCCCACTCCAAACAAAAGACCTTAGCTATTCATCCTATCCACGTCCCTTATGATTTTATAAACCTCTATAAAAAAAAAGTCACCCTCAGCTTCAATGCTCCAGAGAAAACAGCTCCAGCCTATTCAGCCTCTCCCTATAGCTCAAACCCTCCAACCCTGGCAACATCCTTGTAAATCTTTTCTGAACCCTTCCAAATTTCACAACATCCTTTCTATAGCAGGGTGACCAGAAATGCACGCAGTATTCCAATAGTGGCTGAACCAATGTCCTGTACAGCTGCAACATGACCTCCCAACTCCTATAACTCAATGCACTGTCCAACAAAAGGCAGGCATACCAAACGCCTTCTTCACTATCCTATCTACCTGCGACTCCAATTTCAAGGAACTATAAACCTGCACTCCAAGGTCTCTTTGTTCAGCAACACTCCCTAGGACCTTAACATTAAGGTGTCGAAGTCCTGCCCTTTATGCCAGCTGTGTTCAGGCCCTCAATTTCCCTAATTTAAATTTACAAAAATAGTTTCAGACTTGCTTCTCTCTCCCTCAAAGTGGATGAAAAATTTATTCATACTAAATTTTACATAAGAACATTAATACCACCTCATTACAACAATATTAGATTACAGTCCAGTCTGTGGTGTACTGAGAAGTACTGTTCTGAGAAACTATCCCAAAAACACTCCAGGAACTCTTCAAAATAAAATTGAAGAACTGCAGATGCTGGAAATCAGAAGCAATATAAACAGAAATTGCTGGAAAACTCAGCAGGTCTAGCAGCATCGGTCGAGAGAAAGCAGAGTTAACATTCTTCAGAAGGGTTACTAGTCATTGGGCCTGAAACATTAACTCTGCGTTCTCTTCACAGATGCTGCTAGACCTGCTGAGTTTTTCCAACAATGTGTTTTGTTCTAGGACCTGTTCATCTAGGCAACCTTTGCCTATCTGACTTTTCCAGTTTATATGCAGATTAAGATTTCCTAGAATTGTCATCATGCCTTTCCGACAAGCTCTCATTATTTCTTCCTTAAACGTTTTATCCAACCACGTGGCTACTGTTAGGAACATGTATATCACTTCAATATGTAACAAAATAAAGAGTGCTGAAGAAACTCAGCAGGTCAAGCAGCATATGTAGAGAGAGAAAGAGAGTCAATGTTTCAAATCCCATGAGTCTTCTTCAGAACTGAAGAGTGCTGAAAATTGATGGTATTTGCGTGTTAACAGAGTGGGAAAAGGAACAACTGAAACAATGGCGACGATGTTAATAGCAAAAATCAAAGCCAATGCTAGTGTCAGTAAAAGAGTGATCTGGGCTCAAAACAAGTATCAATCATTGCTATTGAAGGTTGAAAATCAGGGAGAGGGATAATCAAAATGGAAGACAATGTTCATGTCCTAAAGTTCTTACACTCAATATTGAGCCCTGAAGGCTGTGAAACAGATTAAGTGTGGTGTTGTTCTTTCAGCTTGCTTTAAGCTTTACTGAAACCAGCAGGCCTAGAACAGAAATGTCAGAAACATGAATACAGGAACACGAGTAGGCCTTTTGAGCCTGTTCCAGCATTCAATATCACAGCTGATAATCCAACTCATACTCTTTCCCAATTTCTCTCCATATCTTTTGATACCTTCAATCCTAAGAACTATATCTACATCCTTCTTGAAAGCCAATGTTCTAGCCACAACAGTTCGCAGTGGCAGAGAATTTCTCATGGTCACTACTCTCTAAGTCGAGAATTCCCTCGTTTGTTCTAAAAGGCCTAGTCTTAAACTGTGACCCCTGGTTATCAAAAACATCCTTCCTACAGCCACCCTGTCGGACTTTTATAGGTTTATATGAGGTTCTCCCATTCTCATTCTTCTCAACTGTAGTGAATATAGTCCAAACTGATCAATCCCAGCCCACACATCAGTCACACCATCCCAGGAGTCAGTTTGCTAAACCCTCCTTGTACTCCCTCTATAGCAAGAACTTATTTCCTCAGATAAGGACACCAAAACTGCACACGTTAGTAAGATGACACCAAGAGTACAATCCTGTACAATTGCAGCAAAATATCCCTGCACCTGTACCTGTACTCGAATCCTCTCACTATAAAGGCCAAAATACCATTTGCCTTCTTCACTGTCTGCTGCACCTGCACGCTTACCTTCAGCAGCTGATGTACAATGACACCTATGTCTCATTGCACCTCCATCTTTCCCAATCTATCGCCATATTACATTGCTTGCTTGTTTTTGATTCTGAAATGGATATCTTCACATTTATTCATCAGCATTTGCTATGTATCTGCCCATGAGCAATGAGAACAAAAGGAGCAAGTGAATACTTGTCTTTATTATTTCTAACCAAACAACTTGATTTCCTAAAACTTACATCATCCCTTTTTGTGCTAATATCAAAATTAGTAAACAGATCCAGGCCTTTATATTTGCATAGCTTCCTCTTATTGCTAAATACCTTAAACCCTTCAAGGTTCAGGCACCATCCATACAATCCTGTTGCTATAGAGATAGTAGGAAGTGCAGATGCTGGAGAATCTGAGATAACAAGGTGTAGAGCTGAATGAACACAGCAGGCCAAGCAGCACCAGAGGAGCAGGAAGGCTGGCGTTTCGGGCCTAGACCCTTCTTCAGAAAACCAATAGCAATCCTGTTGCTATGTCTGTTATGGCCACCAGATCATACTTATTCATTTCTACTTACACTGTCAGTTGATATGGTTTGTTTTGAATGCTACATGCTGTCAGGTCCAGTGCTTTTAATTTTACTCTTTGTAAATTCTAGTCTTCTCCGTTGGTTGACTCAGATTCATGCCTACTATCTGTCCATGGTCTGTTTAACATTTCCCATATTAATACCATTCTCTTTGGTCTTAACTCTACTGATTTACCACCCTTTCCAAGTTTGATTTCTCACCCTTACTAATTAATTTAAAATTCTCTGTACTTCCCTACTCATGCAGTCAACAAAGAATGGCCCCAGCACATTCAGGTTGAGAACACCCTCTCAGCACAGTTCCCACTTTTCTCAGTACTGGCGTCAGCGTCACACAGACCAAAATCCACATATCCCACACCAGTTTTTGAGCCACACATTCGTCCGTCCAACCTGATTTGCCCTAAGCCAAATTGCATATGTCTCGGGTAAAAATCCTGAGGTTACCACCTTTGAGGTTCTGGTTGTTTATTTGGCACCTAGCTCCTCATCCCAACTACGTAGAACCTCCTTTGTGTTGCCTACATAGTTAGTACCAACATGGACCATAAAGGCTGGATCCATCCCCTCACACTGCAAATTTTCTCCAATCCTGAAAATGCACTGAAGCTTGACACTGGCCAGGCAACATATCCATCTGGACGCTCAGTCTTTGTCAATTACCACACATTACTTCTTAGTTGCCCTTCCTGAACAGCTTCCTGTACACAGTGCCACAGTCAATTAGCTCATCCATAAACTCAATCTTAGAGTTCTTTCCCCCTTATAATTTCAAATACCTCTTGTTTATCTTATGGTCTGGATGTGGAATTTTAAGCATTCACATTTCAAAGGCCTCTATTATCTTCCACAGCTTGTTGCATTACAGACCAGGTTTCTGAGCCATACAGGAATGTGGGTAGAATTAGAATCCAGCAGCCCACAATTTCATCCAGACAAGATGAAAACACCTCAAAACTGTTGGACAACTGCAAAGGAAAGACACCTGCCTTCTGGGTTCCTTTACCTCCCACACTCACAATTACACTCTCCCGTCCCTGAACATTGACCAAATCAGATGTCACCCCCTTCAGAGGCATGACTGCCTCCAGATACAAAGAACCCAAGTAATTAACACCCTCCCTGATGGGTTGCAGCGTCTGTTGTTCAGCCTCCAGCTCAGACTCTGAGCTGAAATTGTTGCAACTTTGAACATTTGCTGCAGACATTACATACAGATCCAACTGGGTACGACCTTCTTCCCTGAAATGAATTAGTATAGCAGTTGGCTTTTACAACAGATCAGTTACACCTGCACAAGGAAAAACATTTATCATGTCCATTATTGATCTTCTAAAACATGGGCAATAAATAAATCCTCTCAACTGTTAGGTTAGTACCGATTTATTTTTAGAAAGGGTATAAGCTGAATAATGAGGGGCGCAAGGTTATTTTGTTCCTTGAAGGACATGCCTGCCCACCACTGCTCTCCTTCTAGCCCACCAAAAGATACTTCCTGCAGCTGAAAAGAAAGAACAGAAACACATTACTTCTGGATAACAGCCTGTCATCTTTCGATACAGCTACCTAACTGAGTGAAAACACAAAATTTTCCCAATACTTATGGAGGCAACTAACTTCACTTAGCAACACCACACCACACCACACAGCTTCAAATACCACATTAAACCTCTGTGCTGTTGATCCCTAGCGCATGAGAGATCATGATATTAAGATAGAGGGAATAGGAACATGCACGTCTTCACTTACTGTGCCAGATTCATCCAGGGCAAGTATGCAAACTTTTTCACCTCCTCCTTCGTTAAGTACCTGAGGATCAACTTTATGATCCAGGTGTCCACCAGTAACGAGAATTTTCTTCAGGTTTAACTGCCTGCACACCCAAGAAAATAATTAAATTCAGCATCTCCTGGAAAGATAAATTGTCATACATAACAAAATAATTAGCAATAAAAGAACATCCAAGATATGACAAAGAACATTAGAAGGCATCAGTTTCCATAACTCTACCAGGCTTGCAACTGGATGTATTCTAAATAGTGTTGGAGTTGTACCTGCACTCCTGAATGAGCAAGAAATGTCTGGAATAACCTGTTGTGTAGAAATTTTAACGTCAGGATTTCAATTTCCTTCTCAGTAACTTGTTTTTAACTACTTCTAGGCTGGCTGATTGGAGTCATATTTTGGATTTATTTTCCAACCCACTTGAGATTTTGCACACCTAAGGGGCACTCATTATTTTCTCTTCAAATAAAATAAACTAAAATTATTAAAAATTTTCTCATGAGTCATAACAATAATAATAAACATAATTAGATGCAGAAGAATCTGGGTGTCCCCAGATTCTTGTAAAGGTTAGCATGCAAATAGAACATACAATTAGGAAGTTAATAAAATATTATTTATTGCAAGGGGAATTGTGTACAAAAGTAAGGAGATTACAATTCAATTATACATAGGGCATTATTGAGACCACGTCTAGAGTACTGCACTCCAGTACAATAATATTGGAGTACAACTAGTTGCCTTACCCTCTACAGGAAGGATGTAATAGCACTAGAGGGGGTACAGAGGAGGTTCACCACAACGTTGCACAGTAATAAGAAACTGAACTATAAAAGGTGAGACTAGATAGGCTTGGATTGTTTTCTTCAGAGCAGAGAAGGATCGGGGCGGGGGGAAAGCATGAAATGAGGTGTATAAGCTTGAAGGGTATGGACAGGGTGAATAGAGAGCAGCTGTTCCCCTTGGTTGAGGGGTCAATCAAGGGAGAGCATAGTTTTAGGGTAAGGGGCAGAAGATTCAGAGGGGATTTGGGAAAAAAACTTCTTCACTCAGTGGGTGGAGGAGTCTGGAGCGCACTGTCTGGGAAAGTAGTGGAGGCTAGAAACCTTACAATCTTTAACAATATTTGGAGGAGCACTTCAAACTGTATAAGGATATGGGACAAGTGCAGGACATTGGCATAGTGCACGTTTAGTGGTGATTATGTCAGTGCAGACTCGATGGGCTGACGTGTCTTTTCTGCATTGTATGAATCTATGTACCTATGTATGTATTCAATAAAGGATGCCAAATGCACTGGAAAGAGTTCAGAGAAGGTTTACTGGACTAATACCTAGAATGGGCAATTTGTCTTAGGAGGAAAGATCAAACAAGCTACGCTTATATCCACTGGATTTGAGAAGTGTTAGCGGTGTCTTGATTATAAGATGTCAAGAACGCTCAGGATCTGACAGGATGCATGTGGTAAGATTGCCTCTTCTGATAAGAGAATGTTGAAGTAGGGGTCACTGTTTAAAAAATAGGGTTAGTCATTTAAGTCCGAGATAAGAAGATTTCTTTTCTCAGAAGGTTTGTCTCTCTTTGGAACTCTTCTTCAAAAATTGGTGGAGGTAGAGTCCTTGAATATTTTAAGGCAGAAAAAGCTACATTCTTGATTACCTTCTCAATATCAACCTTGTCAAGCCATCATTGAATCCTCCATGTTTCAGTAAGATTTGCTTTTACTCTTTTAGGCCTGACCTACTCAATTGATCCTCTTAAGACAACTCCTCATCCAGAAATCAACAAGATTAAAGTACCCATTCATAAAATGCAAGCCCTAAACAACAAATGTGGGTAGCTCTGAATAATATATTGTAAACTCAGAATATCAACAGGTACCACCAAGAACTGAAAATAGTAAAAATTCAGATTGATTTTTCTCATTCTGTGCACAAGCAACTGAGATTCCATCAGAAACACGGGCTTATAAATTCAGGTCCACAGACATTCAATTGCAACTCTTGGAAACATCTCTACAGTACAACAGCTTTAAAAAAATATATGAAGGAAAACAAATACCTGGAAGCAATTTTCTTGCATTGATAGCCTGTCAACAGATAAACATCTCCTCTTTCCGTAACACACACTGTGGCCCCATCACTTGCTGCTGCAAGAGAGATCACTATGTCCTTATGATGCAAAGCGGATACTTGACGAGGTGCAAGCACACATCGTTCCCCATTAGGATCCATTAAGTAACCTTTATAAATAATTCAGAAAAAATGGGAAATATTGGCAAGCTGGGGCACTGAAGTAAATCACATTGTTTCAGAATTAATTATCAGCATAACAATAAAATATTGGCAAAGAAAAATGTGGAAGACAAGACCAACAGCCATGCATTGTAAGCAGCTACAAATATCAAATTTAAACTGATAGATTACAAATATAGATCACTTTAAAATACTTCTTAGCACAGCACAAGTTACCATAGTATGCTAAAAACAATGTTATCACCAAAATGTCTCTAGAGAATTATACTCCCTTAATTTGGAACAATAACGATATGATAAAGATGCCACAGATTAGGAACATAAAAGATGGTAGTGTAGCACAGTGTCTTTTCACTTATCTGACAAAGGTCAAAATCCTACTCAGAATAACAGAACAACAATCACCTTCCTCCAACAACTGCAAGAGTCTCAAGCTCATTTAACCATACATTAAACAATCAAGGTATCATATAGATGCAAAGATCAACAGTATTCAAAACTACAATGTCACAATTTTCAATTCGAAATGTCAGTGTTCACTTCTAAAACTGACCCAAATATAATGGGTTTATGCTGTATTTAACTTGGAGTTATAAAAGAAGCTGGCAGTACTTGACATTAAAGAAAGTGAATTAAAATTCCAAGTGAAAAGAAAAGAACTTTTTGTTAAATACAGTAATCAGTGTATAATGTCACAGCTTTATGCAGATTTTTTAGTCACATGCAATGGTGAATTAGCCAAGCTAGCTCTGCAAGCATTATGTAAACAGCTTCTACATCTTACCAAGCTGGCCACCATTCAGACCCATGGTATACACCGCTTCCCTTGTCCATAGAACAGTGTGAAACCTCCCCACAGCAACTCCAATCACAGTTCTTCCTTTAAGGGTTTTGGACTGTACCTTCGCAAATGTTTGAGAGATGTATAGATTCACAAATATTAAGCAATTACAAGCACAAAACGTTCCCTTTTGTATTTATTTCAAACCAGTAGTTTCCATATAGTTTTATAAAAATCCTTTATGTCATCGCACATCGTACCCTTATTCAAACACCACAGTGGTACAATGTTGCCAAAAGCATATGCAATTGAGCTGAATATAAATTCAAGACTGCAGTTTCTATGGCTTTAAGCCCTCCACAAGGCACACTCTCAAAATTTTGCACTATGTATAAAAGTTTTGAAAAAGTTACAAATTTCACAAAACATCAGGTTGAGATCAGATTTGAAAACACACATTATTGAAGAATAGCTTTCAAAAGCAACATTTTAAATAAAAATATTTAATCCTGCAAAAAAAAGTTTAATTAATAACTTCTTTGGATATACTAATTAGGAATGCAAATTAAGATTATTTGATTTTACAATTAAAATATGACAACTAAGTGGAGCGCAGTAAAACACTAGGTATTTCCAGAGGAACCTTCACATTTAATGAAGTGACAGAAAATTGTTCAACTTCAACAGCTACAAAATGTCACACATTTCCTTGTTGACTCCTCCCTGAATCATAAAATACAATCATAGAACCTTGCAGTACAGAAAAAATACATTCCGTGCCGATTCCATTCATGTAGAGACTTGGAGAGATTTTCTTTATCTGCATTAATTTGCTTTTTAATCATAAAAAAAGCTATCCAATTAGTCCTACTTGCCTGCTTTTCCTCATAGACCTTTCAGTAAGTTTGCTACCCCTTATGGGAGAGTCTAGACCAGACAGCATAATCCCAGAATAATTTATTCTCTCAAAGGGTAGTGAAAAAAAAGGGGCTATTTAGGGTGGGTTGCTAAGTACATTCAAGGCTGAGATAGTCAGATTTTTAATCAGTAAAGAAATCTAGGGTAGAGAAAAAGGCAGGAAAGTGGAGTTGAGGATTATCAGATCAGCCACAATCTTATTGAATGGCAGAACAGACTCGATGGGTTGAATGGCATACTTCTGCTCCTGTGTCTCTCTCTTTTAAAGTACGGACCCAAAAGTATTTTGAAAGTTGTAAAAATATAAAAATTACAAAATTCAAGACCCACCCCATGAAATACGGTTGAACCTAAACAGTTGGAAGTTCTTATTCTATAAGAATTTGAAATTTTCCTATAATTTTGTTTAGCCTCTCTCTAATAAACAGACTAGCACTGAAAATTCTGTTATTTCACATTAACTTTCTTTTGAAAATGTTGCTGATAATGACCCTAAAAAGTTCAAGTTTAAATAATTTGTCCCTTTTTAAGAACATCAATGGCCCATTGATATGCATCCCTAAAAGAATCTCCCATAGGTACCTGTCTTGGTATGCTACTGTTGACTGGTGGAGGCACAATGCCCAGCTGACAATAAGTATTCAGTCCAAAAGCATAAACAGATCCATCTTCTGTTAAAACAATTGTATGGTCCTTTGCAGCTGCCACCTGAGAACAACGATGGCTTGCTAAATTTTCCACCAGTCGAGGAACCTTAGAAAACAGTAAAGTTATGCAGCAAATGCACAGTACAATTAAAAAGTCTCATTAGAAATGTTTACACAACTTGCCTAGCAATGTCCTGCTAAGCAGCTGAATAAAATGGACCAGAAATATTCAATGACAGCTTTGTTTATACAGAGCTCTAAATGTACAAATCTATCATTATGTGCTTCACTGAGAATCAGGTAAGAACAAAACTACAAAACAAAGATGACAATATTAGACGGTGATCAAAAGAAGGGTTTTAAAAGAGGTTCTAAAATAGGACAGGGAAATGCAGAGGCAAGAGAAGGTTTTGGGAAAATTATTGCAGGGCACAAAGCAACCAATGGTGAAACAATGAGATAACAAGATGTAGGGCTGGATGAACACAGCAGGCCAGG
>NC_063336.1:33403129-33422431 GCF_021869965.1 Rhincodon typus
TGCTCCTCTGATGCTGCCTGGCCTGCTGTGTTCTTCCAGCCCTACACCAAGTTATCTCAGACTCCAACATCGGCAGTTCCTACTATCTCCAATGGTGAAACAATGATGTGTCCTGTTTCTGTACTGTAATGGCTATCATGTTTGTCTCACACAGTCAAATAAAGCTAGTGGAAATACACAAGAGGATTAGAGCCCTGGGATGTGAGTGAAACTTGAGGAAATTACCAAGGTAGAGAATGGAAAGATCTTGAATTGATTTAACCTCACAAAGATAAGGATTTAATATTTTGGGCATTGCAAAGTTCAAGAGTAGAGTCATACAGCATACAGACAAAACTTTAGGTGAGCTGAAGTTTATGCAGTTTGGAGGATGAGAGATTAACCAATAAAACTTTGAAGCACCAGAGTCCGTAAGTGTCAAATAGCTGGGCGACAACTGTACATTCCAAATATGACCTCCATGTCTTCAGATGATATTGTAAAAAGCATCATTGTGTTGATGAGAAAGAGGTTGAGGCCAGGTATGCATCTTTGAGAAGCAAAATCATGAAGGGGTGGGAAAAGAATACATTGATAATGATGTTCCAGCTATATCTGGATAGGTGAGAGGAGTCAAGCAAAGACAGTTTCACTGAACTAGACAATGAATAAAGGATAAATGTTGGCAGAGGTGGTGTGATGAATTAAGAGAAGAAATGGGCAACGCGGAAAAATGCACCAAAATCACAGACACAAAAAGAGCATCATTTGTAACAAAGGCTGTTTTAGTAGCGTAACAAGGATAGAAACAAGACTGAAACAACAAACTTCACAGATCTCCGAGACAGCAACACATTTAAGGACTTTGGAACAAGGAAAGAAGACTGAAGAATGAAAATTGATTTATGGACAGATATCAAGCTTGGACTTTTTGAAGAGTGGAAATCTTGCAAGATGGCCAGAGCGAAATTAGGCGTGGAGCAGTTTTGTGGAAATGGGACTATGGGACTATGGGACTCGGTAGTGGGCTACATTGGTCAGATGAAATTTGAGATGCCATGAGGAAATAGACAATTCCAAAGATTTACAACCCTCTGAGTAAAAACGTTTTCTTCATTTCAGTCCAAAGTGACATTCTCCATTGTTTTTAAATTACGCTCCCTGGCTCTAGGCTTCTCAACAAGGGGAAACTTCATATCTGCTTCTACCCTGTTTATCTCCAAGTATTTTGCAAGTTTTAAATTTTGGAAATTTTAGTGAAAAAAAGCCATGGACTGTTTGCACTTGCTTTGAAATTAACAGTTGATAAGACGGCATAGAAAGATTTAACCAAATAGAATCTATTGGTTCAAAATTTCAACAGGAAATTAAAAGCAGAATTCCCACCCCTAATCAAGGTCCAGAGATTGTTGGGATGCTAAACATCTGGCCATGATATCACATACTGGCCACCAGATTAGTACAATAGTGCTGACCAAAAGTATCGGATATCGTACATTCAATTCTAGGAGAAAATAGCACCCTTAGGAGAGAAAACTGGCAAGGAATTCAAAGAAAGTTACACACACTTCAATACTGTTTTTATAAATAACTCAAATTAATTGTATTTCCATTCCGAAGACTCAAAAAATTGTTCATTATAAGCCTGTGCACGTTTAAACAGGGACACTGCGAAAATCATTGCCTTTAACTGATCCCAGAAAAATCTTGTAATGCATCCAAGTCTTAAAGCAAACTCATACTGTACCCTCACACCAGGTGGCAATAATAACACAACTAGTAACAATCCTGAAATTCTCACTCAGAGATAGTAAGAACTGCCGATACTGGAGTCAGAGATAACAGAGTGGATCTGGAGTAACACAGCAGGCCAGGCAGCATCAGAGGAGCAGGAAAGTCGACATTTCGGATTGGGTCCCTTCTTCAGAAGAAGTGTAGAAGGGTAAATAGAGTAGAATCAATATCAGTATCATGTGTTGAATTATGATACATTATATTTGGAAAATTGGATTTAAAATGAAGGCAGATGAACGTGGTTAGGTTTAGGGTTCTCTAAAAGGTAATTTATTTTTTAAAAAATCAGGTCAGAAACTCCTTTGAAACAGTAACCTCAGTGCATCAATTGAAAAGAAGCATGTTACTGCAGTCAATTGCCTGGCATGACTCCTGTAGTGTTAAGTGGACAAAACATTTTATTCTGTTGGATTTTCAACAGACCAGAAAGCCATTGGTGTTGGCTTTTGGGATTAGTTCCAAAAATCTCTCCCAGCAGGAGAATCAAGCTTTTAGTTCACAGAAACCAGTCATGCTAGCTTCAGTTTGTGGGACCTCCAAGCCAGGACAGTTTGGATAGAAATCTTAAGGTTCATCACAGCTGTAAAGTTTCATGCCAGATAACTCTGATAAGAATCTTAAAACCATTCACACATCCAAGGGAAAGAAACGAGGAAGAGTCAATTAAGTAAAAACAGGAGTTGAAACAGAAATGAAATTTCTCTGGAATTGAGTATCTGAAAAAGGAGTAAAAACCGAAAGAACTGCAGATGCTGAAAAAGGAGTGTTGGGAAACAAGTTGAAACTTTGTTTTGCACTGTTTAGATCTTTCTAACTGCATGTCCATATATATGGCTGTTTGATTATTTTTCTTTTTACATATAAACTTATGTTCTGCTGTGAAAGAACATCTGCAACCTCACATGACTTTTCAGTGATTAAGTGTCATGGTAACAAGCTGTAAAAGTTAAACTTATGATCTATCAAGCCTGATTTCATTCTGGAGTCTGACTTGTCCAGTATTACCATCAGCTGAGACCTGATGTCTCATCACGTCAACCATTTTAAGGAAATTCTTTGAAATAGTAATATGCACTATGGATAATTTGGAACAAATGGGTATTTGAATTTGTAGAAGGCATTTGTTAAGGCACCACATGAAACGTTATGGCAGAAAATAAAAGCTCATTATTTAGGGAGCTAATATATTGACACAGGAAATTAGCTAGAAAAGAAATGGACATAAATGGGTGAAATAAAGATGAAATAAAACGTCCCGGGATCAGTGCCGAGATCTCGACGATTGACAAATTGGATGAATGGACCAAAGATCTGGTTGTTTAAACTCTATTTAAAGGAAGGACCCAAATGTGTTACAGGCAGTTTAGAGAGGTTTACTGAACTAACACATGGAACAGGTAAATTGTCTCATGAGGGAAGATTAGACAGAGTCAACTGGTATACGTTGGAGACAAGAGTAATGGATGCCTTGATTGAAAATATACAAGATCCTGAGGAGTCTTGACAAGGTAACAATGGCAAGGATACACAAGAACATAAGAAAGAGTGTTAGGAGTAGGACGTTCACCTTTGAGTTTGCACCACCAATCTACGAGATCATGGTGGAGGAGGTGTCCTAGGCCTCAACTCTTCTTTTATGCCAGCATAACCGTCAACTCATTAATATTTTTAAAATATATATACACCTCCTCTTTAAATACTTTGTGATCTAGCCTCCGTAACTCTCCAGTTTAGAGATTTCCAGAATTTCACTATCCTCATGGATGAAATTCCTTCACATCTCAGTTTTTAAACAAACACCCCCTTATTCTGTAACTATGTCCCCAAGTTTAGTTGAAACACCACAATATCTATCCTATGTGTTTCAATAAGACCATTCCTCATTCTTCTCAGCAATAAGGAATATAGGCTTGACCTGTTTAGCTGTGATTGATAAGTAAACCCCCTCATCCCAGGAAGCAGCCTGGTAAATCTCTTTTGAACTGCCTTCAATTTCTGCACATTCTTTTCCTTTTCAAAAAAAAAAAATACAGGGACCAAAATTATATACAGTACTTCAGTTGCTAACATTTTGCCTTTCATGCACAAGAATACCCAGATCTGTCTATCCTACACATTTTTGCAGTCTGTCTCCATCTAAACAGTAGTCTCCTTTTGATTCTTCCTCCCAAAGTGCATGACCTCACACTTTAAAGTAAACTCCATCTGCCAAGTTTTTGCCCACTGACTCAACCTACCTATAAACCTTTGTAGATTTGTTATGTCCTCATCACAATATGCTCTGCCACCTTTTTCTCCCCACTATCAGCAGCAAATTTGGATGGATTACGTTCGGCTTCCCCTCCTAGGTGATTTTCCCTAAATCAGAGAACATATAACTTGGGTCACTGTTTGACAATACAATCTCCCCATTTAAATAAATTTCTTCCTGTCAGAAGGATGAGTCATTGGAACTCTATTCATCAAAAGGCAACATGTGAATTTGAATTTGTCCATTTGAATTTTTTAAGGTGCAGATAGATTCTCAATTAGCAAAGAGGGTGAAAGGTTATCGGAGGTAAACAGAAATATGGAGTTGAGATTAAAATTAGCTCAGCAATTATAAGTGGCAGAGCAGGCTTGAAGGGCCAAGTGGCCTATTCCTACTCCGAATTTTTATGAAAGGCAAACACTTACTTCCTCTCTCAACAACTGCTCCAATTGTGAAGAACTTCCCTCGGTTTCTGAATCCATGGCTGCAACCTGAAGCTTCCATGAAATCCAGCAAGAGTTCAAGGATACTTTCACATTTTCTATTCACACCATTTGAGACTAAACTCAAATACCCACTGTGTCTCAATACTTTCAGGGCCTGACTCTGAAAAAGATCAAAACTGCACCCAAACCTGCATTCATAAAACACCTTACAAATGAAAAAGTCACAAATTCCTTTATCAAGCATGAGAAATGGGCACAGATAGCTAAGAGATGCAAAAAGAAGTTTTTATTGCCCATAACGAAGCAAAGTGAGAATGGGAAGCACAAGCCATCTTTTTTTAAAATATTTGGCCAAGATGTTAATTGACTCAGATACCTAAAAAAGTAACGAAACTGCCAGTGTGTCAAAAAAAGAAATTGACAAACTGTGCTCGAGGCTCACCACCTCCCTTACAACATGCCAATCTCACAAGGAACTTAGTGAAATAAACTCAATAACTTATAAAACACCCAAAATAGTTAACCAACATCTTTGCTACATGAATATAATAGTATCCACAAGATGACGGCCACTTCAACATGAAGAAGGAATAAATACCAGGATAGCTGACAATTCTTAATAAGGAACCGAGAACAACATACTCACCCCCATAGTCAAATGGTGTGAGCTAGCTCAAGATAATGTACAAGAGCTTTCCAGATCTCTCAGATGTTCTAACAATTCAGTTCCTCTCTGATTAAGGAAGAAATGACTGGTGTTGATGCATTAATACTTATTTACTAACTTTCTGGCTTTTCTATTCCGGAAAGCTTAAAAAAAAAATCAAAGATCGCAGTTTGCAAATCCAACTGTAGAATGCAAGTGGAACTTCCCTATGAACTCGGGCTACAGCAACTGCTTTAGTTCTGTGACAAAGAGGAGGTTCGACCCACGGGTAGAGCAATGGGTCTCAAATTCAGCAAGGCGGAACAGGAACTGAACACTATGCAAATCTAACCTACATCAGCTGTTCAGGCAACCGAGCCAATCAGCCTCAAAGAGAGTCTGATTTTCTGCAGTAAAATATACTTTCATATGCATGTTTGGTCTGGAGCTGTGAACACAAGGAATAGGCACCAATTTTCTTTCAATTATGAATGAGTAGGACTGTCCACCTAGGAAATTCTGTGTCACTGAGTTCTATGTTTCCTGGTATGGCAGATGTTTTCAAAAGATGGAATTAGTCCTTGAATTGAAGATGGCTGGCATTCCTTGTTGAATTCCTCTAGGTGGATACTTTGTGCAGGACATCTTTTAAGATGGGAATGCTGTTGAACATCAGTGGACACACAATTGTTGCCAGAAGGCAGATCCAACTCCCATACCAAGGGAATCACGACAATAGGCGATCTTCCTACTTCAATCACTGCAATAGCCATTGATATCACATGAATAGCTTCCGTCTGAATCACCATTGAGGACCTGTTCGGATCGCATTTTGTCTGGTTCACGTACTGCAACCTACCATCATCGGTGACCCCATCAGGGTTACCATAAATTCTTTCCGTGGAGGAGAGGCTTGAGCGTTCTATTGATCCCATGGGCAATGCTGTCAGGAGCTCCCAATGCGAGTACAACTGTAGTGACAAACTCAAAAGATGCAAATGCTGTCTCCTGTGTACTGGCCAAGATTTCTGTTCACAAATTGCGAAAAATACAACCAATGGTGCAAAAGCACCACAGCTTCCAGCAGGCTCACCTACAACATTCAAAATCTGCCATTCACTGTTCCAGAGAACACACTGATAGTTCTGCCATTCCTATTTTAAAGCAATAAACACTTCCAATTTAAAAACACTGCTCGTTTTGCCTCACCTTTTATAGATTTTCTATGCTAAAGGATAGGGCTACTAATGGGGGACTACAAATGCTTTCTCATTAGTTCTCCTAGCATTTCACTCTTCTTCAGGGGCAGGAATTTAAACCCAAGTCGATGGAAGGGGTGCAAGTGCTGCATTTGCAATGAAGGTTGGGTTTGCAGACTTTGAGATCTTTATAATTTCTCAGCATTCAAGAATAGAAAGGCCCGAAAGTTAGAAAGTCGGCAATAATGCTTCACCACCAGTCACTTCTTCCTTGATGAGAGAGGAATTGAATTTTCTTCAGCTCATGTTTTTTTTTTGCCATATCCCATGCTTGAAGTTCTCACTACTTATGTCAATGTGAAGATTTACTACAGCAAGACGAAATTTTCACTGCAGCCCAGAGAGAAATAGGATTTTGTTTTCTGGGCAGTCACCAGGGGACAGAGTTTACAGGAAAATCTGGGTGACCATGGACTAACCCTGTTCCATGATTTTTCAAAATCTCTTATTTATTCTCCTAAATACAAAAGCAAGAACATTTTAAGAAAAAATTAACATAGAAATTCTACCTACAAGATATGTTTGCTCATCTCCATGTCCAAGTCGACCGCCTTGGCCATGGCCACAGGTGTACACATGGCCTTTTTGGGAAAGGAACACTGAATGAAACTTGCAAAGCACAACCTGAAAAACAAGGAAGTCAAGTGTGTTATTTAAGATTTAAGTACAGGCTAATTACTTTACTCACTGCTCCCACTTATACACTTGAGTAATAGCTATCTAAATTGTAAGCATAGAAAATAGGGGTAGGCCATTCAGCCCTTTGAGTCTGCTTCACTATTCAATATGATCATGGCTGATCATCCAACTTAGTAAGCCACTCCTGCTTTCTCCCCATATCTTTTGATCCTTTTAGAACCAAGTACTGTATCTACCTCCTTCTTGAAAACATTCAATATTTTAGCTTCACCGCTTTGTGATAGAAAACTCCACAGGGTCATCCTTTCTGGGTGAAGAAACTTTTCCTTCATCTCAGTCCTAAATGGCCTACACTGTAACCTTAAACTGTGAACTGTACAGAATTCAGTCTCCAGAAGTAATATTAAAAAGTAATTTCTGGTTCCAAACACAGTAACAAGATAATAGAACATAAAAAAAACACAGCACAGGAACGTGCCCTTCAGCCCACCATCTCTATTCCATGATGCCATTCTAAACTAATTCCATTTGCTTGCACATGATCCCTCCATTCCCTGCCTGTTCATGTCTTTTTAAATGCCTCTTAAACATTGCTATCATATCTGCTTCTACCACTTCACCAGCACTGCATTCCAGGCACCTACCGCCCTCTGTAAAACAGACTCTGACATTTACTGACGTAATCTAACTGGTCTGCAATTCACTGTTTTTTCTACTTCCTTTTTTTTTTAAAAAAGATAGTGGGAATATATTTGCTGTCTAATCCATATGAACTCCTCCAGAGTCTACAGAAGTTTGGAAAATGACCACTAATGCACCTAATATTTCCAGGGCCACTTTCTTTAATACCCTGGGATGTACATTATCAGGCTGTCGTGAATTGTCAGGCTTTAGTATTTATATAAATGATTCTGAGATGGTGTTGAGGGCAAAATCTCTAAATTTGCTGATGATACTAAGCTAGGGAGAATAGCGAATTATGAGGATGACACGGAGCGACTGTCATCAGAAACAGTTTCAAATTTAACTTAATTATTGCTTTTCCAAATATAAATACCCTTAACATGATTCGTTTGTTCACGTTGCAAGCAAGTCAAATCAATCTAGACCAGATTTATTGCTCATTTCCAATTGACCAGCAGAAGGTGGTGGGGAGCTGTCTTCTTTGAATCACTACAATCCGTGTAACAAAGGTTCATTCACAGTGCTATTAGGAAGGGACTTCCAGGATCTTCACCCAGGGGCAGGGAAGGAACAGTGACATAGTTCCAAGTCAGGATGGCGTGCACCATTCAGGAGAATGTGCACGTAGTGATGTTCCTACGCATCTGCTGCCCTGGTCCTTCCCATTAATAGATGGCACAGGTTCCGAAGGTTCCAGTTAAAGAGCCTTGGTAAATTGCAGCAGTGCATCTTGTATACGGTACACACTGCTGTCATTGTGTGGCTATGTTGGAAGAATTGAGTTGGGTGGGAGGGGGAACTGTGACAAGGATGCAGAGATCCCTCAGCATGATCTGGACAGGTTGGGGGAAGTGGGCAAATCAACGGCAGATGCAGTATAACTTGGATAAAAATGAGGTTATTCACTTTGGAAGCAAAAACAAGAAGGAAAATTACTACCTGAATGACTGTAAATTGGGAGAGGGGCAGTGTGCAATGGTACCTGGGTGTCCTTGTGCGCCAGTTGAAGAAGCATGCAGGTGCAGCAGGTGGTAAGAAGGCAAATTGTATGTTGGCCTTCATTGTGAGAGGTTGCGAGTACAAGAGCAAGAATGTGTTGTTACAGTTATACAGGGCCTTGGTGAGGCCACACCTAGAATATTGCGTGCAGTTTTGGTCTTCTTTTCGGAGGAAGGATGCTCTTGCTCTCAAGGGAGCGCAGCGAAGGTTTACCAAGCTGATTCTGGGGATGGCAGGACTGACGTATGAAGACAGATTGACTAGGTTAGGATTGTTTTCACTAGAGTTCAGACGAATAAGGGGAGATCTCGTAGAGGCTTATAAAATTCTAACAGGACTAGACAGGGGAGATGCAGGGAGGATGTTCCCAATGGTGGGTGTGTCCAGAACCAGGGGTCACAGTCTGAGAATTCAGGATAGACCATTTTAGGACAGAGAGGAGAAGACATTTCTTCAGCCAAAAAAAAAGTGATGAGTCTGTGGGAATTCATTACCACAGGAAGTAGTTGATGCCAAAACATGGAATGTATTCAAGAGGCAGCTGGATATAGCACTTGGGGCGAATGGGATCAAAGATTATGGGGAGAAAGCAAGATTAGGCTATTGAATTGGACGATTGGATGTGATCTTGATGAATGGCGGAGCAGGCTCGAAGGGCCAAATGGCCTTCTCCTGCTCCTAACCTCTGTTTCTATGTTAAGGTGGTAAATAGGGTGTGAATCAAGTGTGCTGCACGGTTCTGGATGGTCTTGAACTTTGAGAGCTGGTGGAGAGTAATTACATGGCTAGTGCAGTTAGGTTTCTTTTCCCAGATTCATTCAACAGAGATGGATTGCATCAACTAGACCAGCAGTCACTGACCATCCCTAATTGCCCTCCCAAAAATGACGGCAAGCCACCTTCTTTAACTGCTGTAACCCACAGTTGGGAGGGGTAGGCTCACCTACAGTGCCATTAGGAACAGAGTTCCAAGACTTACGGATATTGATAGCGAGAGGTTCAGAACAGATTTACATCAAATCAGTGACATGGAAACACTATCACTTAGGTTCACTTCCAACTCACACTCAGAACTATATCACCATTCCTTCAGCGTCACTGGATCAATATCATGGGACTCCCTCCCTAACAGTACTGTGGGAATACCTAAACCACTGAGACAATGGCAGTTTAAAGGTAGCTCATCATCATCATCTTAAGGACAAGACCTCACAACCTATGAATGAATTATTATTATTATTATTATTATTTAAATTATTGACAGCAGTTTATTTGGCTGTTCAAAACACACACTGCAATTTAAAACAGTAAAATCAATAAATCAGCAACTTCCTCCACACACACCCCACCATAATGCTCTGGTCTGACTGATGGCATGCACCATAATGTCCAAATTATGTTAACATTATTTCCTTTTACACCACTCAGCAGCATTACTATCGATTGCGTACATTCCACAATTAGGATTTAAGTAGTCTGAATTGTTTGTTTGCCAAATTGTATGAAGTGACACAGTAGTTGCAGTATTTTTAATATAATTGGTCAGAAACAAAGTCAACACAATGTATTGACCACTGGTGCAAGAAAAGTTATAAATACTTGCGTTTATTGAAAGAGGGAAATTTTAGAGATTGTAATCCTGTGGCTCACAGGACATTTGTTCTGATTTGGAGTAAAACCAAAATAGTGAAGCACTGGTTGTGCAATTTCTTCAATAGTTAGAATCTCATCCCTGAAATACAGCACCAGAAAGATTCTTCAGATTGAGTTTAACATTAAATCAGTTTGAAAGAAACAGTTACATCCACGCAGCACCTGTCTCAGATTGTCTCCGTGTGCTCTGAAGTACTTCAGTGACAATGAATTGCTTTGAATTGTAATTATTGCTGCTTTGTGAACAAATGCAGTAGCCACTCTGTACAGAATAATCTGCACACAGCAAAATTCTATCAATGATCAGTGAAGAGTTTTCATTGTTGAGAAAGATACGTTAGAATAAGGAGATCCCCTGTTGGTTATGCTTCGAGTAGTGCTTTGGGGACTTTAGCATCTGTCCAAAGAGACAGGTAGGGCTGTCTGAACATTTTATCCAAAAAAGGTTATACTTATGAAAATAGTCTGATGCATCCACCTACCTTAATTGCTCAGGTCCTGAAGTTGAAAGTTAACCCATAAACCTCGAACTTAGAGGCAAGAGCACTACCAAGTGGAGACAAACAGGCACAGCCACAATGTAATTATCAAAAACAAAATTGTTAACTATCTGCTGAGCATCCTGCTATTCCGCATAAGAGATTCTAAAAAAGATGTTGACCGTAGTAAAGTTTTTGTACCTCCTTGATGTAGATCCCTGACCTGGAGAAGTAGTCCACAAGCTCAGGATGATGCTTGCTTTGTTGGCTTCCATGACCAAGGGTAAAATTAGTGTTGTTACCCCAGGTATAGACTTCAGTGGGATCTGGAAAATAAATCTGAATATACATGTCAAAAATTCAAAAGCCATTGAACCACATAAAAGTGGAAAGTTGCTGAGCCATATAGTTAATATATTTATTACAGGAAATGCAACTTGCGGCAGACTAATGGAAATAAATCAAAAATTTCTGCAACGTTAGAACTCTAAACAAACAGAGTTAGAGAATCATACACATCTTTGGTTAAATATCTTTTATGGTGCTTTTAGAATGTTTTGCCAATCCTGTTAAATTGCTAAATGTCATAACTAGCCAAGAGGAAAAGCAGATGGCCTATTTCCAACATCTGCTAATGCCAACTGAAGGTCACCATATCCTTTATTTCCTTCCTCCAAGAAACCATCTCATGTCATCAGCATCTCCCCAGTCTTTGCTAGACTTTCAACGAAACTAGTCACAAAGCAAATCATGACCTTCACATCGTAAATCACTGGCAAAGAACGTCAAGTTGCATTTTTACACTAGCCATGGGTTTGCTATGTTGGTGGCATAAGAAGTACAAATTTATTTTTAAGATGTAATTAACCACTGCTCTAATTCTGTTAGCATCTGCAGCAGATAACTAGTATTGCATATACTGAATTTCACAAAAGGCTCTTGTGGCACAGTGGTAGCATCCCTTCCACTAGGACAGGAGACCCAGCTTCAAGTCCCACCTGCTCCAGTGGTGCAGTATGACATCTCTGAACAGGTTGGTTAGAAAATATAGACTGACGATTTCAGGCATCTAGTTAAAATTAACCTTTAGAACTCAGCCATATTACTCATAACTGACACTGAAGAGATTATGCAAGTATTTTAAAATAAACAAATAAAACAATAATTCAATGTTTACTTTATTTTAAAACGTTAAGTCACTATACCCAAAGATTGAGAAAGAAGAGATAATTATACCAGTCTTTCTATAAACCACATGTGATGGTCTATCTTTCATGGCCAGGTCTAGTGTAGATAAGCCTTCTTTATCTTGTACATGGAGACTACTCCCATGCTGCAATAAGAGAGTAAAAAGGACAGACCAGAAACCATTAACATTGCATATTTTAAAAGCAGGAGACAAGCAAATTTATTTTAATGTACAATGAAACTGAAATCAGAGACAAAAGTCAGTGAAGTTTTAAAAATGTTTTAAGAGTACTAAATGTAACTTCAAACCTTGCTACAATTATAGCAACTAGATCATAGAAAGGAGTCTTACAACTAGAATTAGTTTTAATTGGGTTATAGTCACATCATCCCACCCTTTCCCCATATCTTTTTGCAAACATTCTTTATACCAATCCAATTTTTTTTTGGGTGACTTTCAGTCTATGCCTCTACAGTAATTTGCCGTGAAACAATTGGTGATCCAATTGTTGTGTGTCTGAAAACAATTTGTTTCCAATTACTAATCTAAGTCATATCTCTTTGCGATTGTTTGTGAAAGCAACAATTCACCATTATTCCCACAAAACCTTGCGTTCTTTTGGAAAATATTCACAAAGGTCCAATAGAATTCGCTAATTTTAAAACATTTCTTCACAGCCATAACCCCATATTCGTGCTAGGATTCTCACAATTCACTCTGGCGTTTTTTAAAAAAAAGGTATAGAAATAGAAGTCCATTTTGGGATATAATGTGCTAACTGTAGATTAAATAGTGGCTTATAACCAATATATTACTTCTGCGATTTAGTGTTCAAGACCTCATATAAAACCTTGTTTTTATGTCTTTTTCTGCAGGTTGAAAATCTGTATCCAGACCACCCAAACTCTACAGAACTTTAAAAAATTCCTAAAGACATGGACGGACACTGTAATGCAGAAAGACTGTTTTCCTTGCTGGTGGGGATCAGAACCAAGGGATATGTTCGCAGAATAAAAGAGAACTCATTCAGTATTGAGATGAGAATGAACTTCTTCACTCAGAAGGTGGTGAATCTTTGGAAACTCTCTACCCAAGAGGGTTGTGGATGCTGAGCCATTAAGTAAGTTCAAAACAGAGATTGATGATTTCATTATTGACAAGAAACCAAAGATAAGTGGAATAGCACATCGAGGTAGATGATCAGCCATGATTGAGGACGGCAGAGTAAGCTTGAGTAGCTGAATGACCTACTCCTATGATCCAATGCTCTCAGACTTTCTATTGCCCCAGACAATTTAACTATTTATCATATTCATTCCTCCCATTTTTCAAAAATAAAATGAACTTCTCATTTAATCGCATTTTCCCAACACTAGTCTGGTAACCCATTCAGAGACACATGAATTCTGGCTCCTACTTACTAAATTACCTATAATAAAAGCAAAATGTTACAGACACTTGAAATCGAAAACAAACAGAAAATTCTGAAGAAACTTAGCAGCTCTGGCAACATCTGTGAAGTGAGAAACAGAACCAATGTTTAGTCCAATATGACTCTTCTTCAGAAATAAGCACTGTTTTGAAAAGTCATCATATCGAACTTGAGACATTAACCAAATTGCCGAAGTTGGTCATGTCAGCAAATTTCAAATAATACTCCTACGTCAATGTCCTATACGCAATCAAAAAAAGTGCTGCGCTGACCATCAATTATATCCCTAAAAGTAAAGATTATCCTTTCACATCTACTCTATGCTTTTACTCGCTGAAGGATCTGTCAATCTATGTACACCTGTTACAAAAATCAAGGCTTTTGTGCTTTCTGAAAATAGTTAATGATGGTTTGACAGTGGTAGACAATGAAGAAATCTTATGACTCTCTTCCAATTTGAGAGAGATTGCAGGATCTCAAAAAAAATGCACAATGCTGCCCCCTCAGCAACATTTCTTCATGGCTCCACATATGGTGATAACACTGGTCTACATCGATAACTCTTGACAACCACTTGTCTCCAAGCTGTTAAATCTCTTCCTGACATACGCTACTGGATGAGCAGAAATTTCTACCAACTGAATATTCCACCACACCCCCACCCTTCCCTTCACTGGTAACCGTATCTGCGGTTGCCAAAGCCCCAGTTTTGGAAGTTCTTCCCTAAACTTCTCCATCACCCTTTCCTCTTTAAGAGGCTCTTTAAACCATACCCCTTTCCCTCAAGCTTTTGGTCATCTGATTAATATTTCAAGTGGCTGAGTGTCACATTTTGTTTGATAAAGTTCCTATGAAGCACTTTCAGATGCTTTATCATATTAAAGGATAACTTGCCATTGTCCTAAACTTAATTTTGGTGAGTAATATTTTCCAACTAATGTCATTAGACACCAGATTGAGACGAGGATTTACATTTCCTAGATCTGCTGGGAGATGTCTTTCTTCCAAACAACATAGTACAGAAACAGAAGTTGCTGGAAAAGCTCAGCAGGTCTGGCAGCATCTGTGAAGAAAAATCAGAGTTAATGTTTCGGGTCTGGTGACCCTTCCTCAGAACTCAAAAACCTATTATTATAGTATATTACAAAAACTGGTAAAAGGAGTTTTTCCTTCCTCGAAGATCCAGATACATCTAGGATATTGGCACAACTACAGACCTGTTGCAACAAGACTAATTGGACTATTAATACATGTGCAAACATAACAAAATAGTACCTTGAGAAGAAACATAGCGCAATCAATGTGTCCATAGAAGATGCTTCTGTGCAGAGCTGTCCATCCAGATTCCTTATCTTTCACTGAAGGGTCAGCCCCTTTCTTTTCAAGGAGCCAATCCAAAACAGATGTTTTGCCACAAGATGCAGCCATGTGTAGAACCGTTCTGCCAAAGCTATCCTTCAGGGAAGCTGCATTGTAGCAATACGATGAAAGGAAGGCTTTATTCTGACATTCAGTTCCCTTGGTCATCACCGAAATCACGTCAAGGGCATGCTGGAGAGAGCGGCACTTTGGAGTGCAGTCTGCTGTCACAGAATTCATCCTGCGCGCACTTCCAGGTCTTCAAAAAAGCCTTAAATTCCAGTGAAGGCTATGGAACTTAACTGCCTGGTAAATGTACTAATCAAGGCGCTAGATTTGTGCTGGTGTTATAAAAACACTGCACTCTAGCAATCTTCTATCCTTCGTTACATTAGTTCAATTCATGACAGCAGTGCTGGTTTAGCAAGAGGAATAATCCTCTAAAGGTATAAAATACTATCTATAATATATGGCACTTTATTGCTATTAAATAGACAAAAATAGAAATTTAATTGTAATATTTTTATGGAAAATAAAAACTTCTGTAAGTTTCCAGTCAAAATATAACCACACTCTCCTGAATGTCATTCCTCTGTAGTCAGCCACCAGAGGGGAAGGGAAGCTCCCCACAACTCCTTTCTTGCTTAAGCCTCCATAATTGTAAGTGCCACCTGTAAAAGTAAATTAAAAAAAAATACACATCAATACTTACACGAGCTATAATATTTCAACCTGGCTGATATACTAGACAAATTCCTAGCTTACCAACTAATTTTCAGTTCTAAGAGTTAGGATGACTCATTCTTAAGTGAGTTTCTAAAAAGTAAGTTGATATATATAGGCAAATATAAGCAGAAAACACTGAAAACGTTTGGTACATTAAAACCATTACAGTGGAACGGAATAAAACAAAAGCTCAGTGGTCCAATGTACAGAATTTCCATGTAATTTGCTGAACAAATACTGGAAACTGACAAGAAAAAGCTGAAATAAAAACAAGAGGGATCAGAAACACTCACCAAATTGGCAACATGTACACAGGGAGAAACATAATTAAAGTTTCATATGACTTCTCGAAATTTCAAATTTATCTTCACGGACACAAGCTGCCAGGCCTGCTGGGCGTTTTTCTATCCAGAAATGCTGCCACCGCTGTGTATTTCCAGCATTTTCTACTTTTGTTTCAGATTGAGCATTTGTATTTTGCTTTTTGATAAGAATCGGCAACTATGGCTACTGCGCCCATTCAATATGATGACATTCTGAATGAACCAAGAACCTTCCCAAAAATAGAATAACATTGGAACCAACCTTTTTTCTTCTTTTTACACAGAGCATAAAACATTAGAGTGTTTGGAAGACTGACCTAATCTTTCATTCTGTTTGTAAGTCACAAATCACAAAAGTACTGCTCTCAGATTATTCTTATCATTCAATGCTATCTTTAATGGGTATCTTCATTTAAAATATAAAAAAGATTCTGTCCAAAGGTATGCGATATAAATAGAAACTAATTTTAAAAAGAAAAACTGCATGCAAGAAAATATAACTGTACAAGAGAAATTTGCACAAAAAAGTCAACTTGATTTAAGGGTATAAGTAAGGCAAATCACAGTTCAATTTTCAGGATAATCGGACAGACTGCTCCTCCAAGTAACACTGGTCAAGTTTACAGTAAGGTTTAAGTCATTTCAGTATCCCTCGGTCTACCAGACTTCACTTGTCTCCAAAGCCTGTGTACTATGTGGTGTCATGGAAATAATTATAGCTATATGCAGAGGAAAAATAAATTAGATTTAGTGTTTTTCCACTGTTGCATTACAATTTGTCATTAGTTTTGTGCTATTCAGAAACTCAGCCAAGTTTTTTTTATATAAGCCCAGTATTATACTCCAGGCTTCAGTCTTCTAAAATTCTAAAAGGAATGCTTTCCAATTGTTTTTTAAAAAAATACAGCACAAATTATGCCATTTAAGGGAATCTGTCACATAATTATATAATCAGTTCCTGAGTTACAAATGAATTTCTTCTCGTATACAAACTGACTTACAAACATACTCAAGTCAGAACACAATACAGTATAATATAACAAACAGAGAAATTGCTGGAAAAGCTCAGCAGGTCCGACAGCATCTGTGGAGACAAGGCAGAGGTAGCATTTTGGGTTAAGCGGCCTTTCCTCAGAACATAACATAATACAAACATTTGTTTATTCTTATGGCTGTTATGTATGTTGGATCTTTGAAATATAATATAAAAACATCCCAAGACACAATAATGCAGCATTATAAAACAAGATGGAAGAGATGGAAGAGTGCGAGAGTGTTCCAGAAGCCAAGGTAACTGAAGAGAAAGCAAGTGATGGGGCACACTGTCCTAGTTGCCCTTGAGGTGAGCTGCCTTCTTGAACTACTGCAGTTCGTTTGCTGTTGATACACCCATAATGCTACTTTGAAGGGCGTTCTAGGATTGTGACCCAGTGACATGGAACAGCAATACACTTCCAGGTCAGGATGGTGGGCACCTTAACTCTATAAGAAATAGAAGCAGAAGTAGGCCATTCAAACCATCACATCTGCTACACCATTCAATAAGATCATGGCTGATCTAATAAGCCTCAACTACACATTCCTGTCTTTTCTCCAAAACCATTATTCCCTTACCAATAACAAAAAAAATCTGTCTACCTCAGTCTTGAATATACATAACAATCAAACCAAATAGCAAAGAATTCCACAGATTCACCACCATTTGGGAGACAAAATTCCTCATTTCAATCTCCCTTTTATTCTGAGATTATTGCCCTTTAGTCCTAAATCCCTCAACTGCAAACAACCTTTCCATATCTAACTTGTTGGGTCCCCTAAAAAAAAAGTCTTATATGCATCAATAAAGTCACCTCTCATTCGTCTAAACTTCAATCTATTCAACCTCTGTTCATAAGAGGGTCAGGGGGGAGTAATAAGGACAGGAGCTCAGTGGATCTCAGATTGGAATGTCAGTCAGCTTGTTATTTCTAAACACCTGCACTGATAATGACAACACCTTCCATCATTTTAATAATATCAAGAGTAAACTGATGAGATGGTAATTGACGAGGTTCAATTTGTTCTGTTTTCTTTTTGTACAGGATGTACCTGGGCAGTTTTACACACTGTCAGATAGATGCCAGGTGTTGCAGCTGTACTGGAAAGCTTGGCTGAGGAGCACAAGTCTTCAATACTATTGCTCGAATGTTGTCAGGGTCCAAAGCCTATGCAGCATGCAGTGCCTTCAACAGTTTCTTGATATCATACATAGAGATCCAATTTGGCTGAGGACAGGTACCGGTGATGCTGGGACCTGTGCAAGGAGGCCCAGATGGACAGCCCCACTTTGATGACATTGCTAGCTCAGCCTTTGGCCAACTGAGGAAAAAGTTCTCAAGCCCAAGACAAATGTCATAGTTTGCCAGGCATTAAATGATCCCTGTGCTGTTACATGCTTACATATAAGAGACTCAGAGACTTGGATGCCTGGAGCAAATACTTTAAAACAGTGGACAAGTACAAGTCTTCACAAGATCCTCCAAATCCTGAGACTAGAAAGCTGGCCCAATAGCAGAGTCTTTTAACAAGTCAACATGTCCAGCGCCAAAGTACTAATCACTCAAGACCAACTCCGCAGGTCATTCATACGCCTGACAGCAAACTCTCAAAGCAACCATTCTAATCAGAACTCATTTGCAGCAGAACATTTCCAAGAGGAGAGCAGGGACATTTTTGGAGAACACTGAAAAGGTCAAACATTCGCTCCAACTACTGGGAATCCTTGGACTGTGACACCCAAAATGAAAAAGGCTCATTCAGGAAAGCACCAAATACAGACTTGACCAGGAGCACATCAATGATAAAATCTAGACAGAGCGCAGACAAATCTCCAAACATCTCATCTGCTTGACTCTAAGTACTACCTGCTTCACACGCGGCACAATTTGCTGATCTTGCATTGGACTTAGCAGCCATCTGCCTCCCCATCAAAACTGAATGGAAGCGAATCAATATTGATCCCAAGTGACTTGTCTTAGGACAAGACTTGTGCATAACAAAGTACAAAAGAGAAGCAAATAGGGAAATTAACCTCTTCACTAACTATTACAGAAAATCAATTTAGATGAGCTGGGTATAAAATAAAATTGAAGGCAACTAAAAGGTATTTTTCACATTGTAGAAAATTACAATGATATCCGAGCCATGTAGTAAATATCATCTACAGGCTGTATGTCAGTAATTCAACAAAATTATTTTGATAACATCTTCCTGTGTCATCAAAAGAAAAAAGGAGAACCATAAATGCCAAGGAAACTTCATTATATCCATGCCGCATGCTATCCTGACTTGACCATATAATTAGCATGGACAAAAACAAAGTTGCTGGAAAAGCTCAGCAGGTGTGGCAGCATCCATGAAGGAGAAAACAGAGTTAAAGTTTCGGGTCCAGTGACCCTTCCTCAG
>NC_063336.1:33422831-33431573 GCF_021869965.1 Rhincodon typus
CTGAGGAAGGGTCACTGGACCCGAAACTTTAACTCTGTTTTCTCCTTCATGGATGCTGCCACACCTGCTGAGCTTTTCCAGCAACTTTGTTTTTGTTCCTGATTTACAGCATCCGCAGTTCTTTTGGTTTTTATATAATTAGTATGCTTTGATCTTTACTAGATCAATATCCTGGAGTCTCCAACATTGGACCACACAAAGGATTAGTGGACCATCGAGACTTACAGCTTCCTTCTTGGCAATTAGTGATGAACAATAAATGCAATCATGTCAACATATTCAAATGTTAAATTTAAGCAGCTTCAAACTGACCACATTAATCCTTTGAAATTTACAAAGCAAGTTAAACTTAAGGGATGGATATCAATTGTTGTAAAATTGTTACTTCGCATTTCTTTTCCTTGTAGGTAAACTAGGAGAGTAAATCAGTCTGTCAAAATATCCCTCAATGTGTTCTGGTGGAGAAATTATACATATATTTGCAATGTACAAGTACCCGTGAATGATTAAGGAGGGAGACCTAAAAGTCAAAGTAAACAAATCACCGAAAGTCCCAAATCTAGATGAAACAATTAAGGCTTCAGAAAATATTTCATTAGTTATACAATAATATAAAAATCATGAACATTATGGTTAGATCATGCAAGCCACATCTAAAGTAATGTGGCCAGTTCTGTTGCTTACATACAGCAGGAATTAAGTTTCTAAAGCGTGCACAAATGAAGTTGACAAGAACATACACCTGGTCTTAAAGGCTCTTTGCTGTCAAGATAGGGTCCACAGGTCAGGGAAAGTTTTGATATTTGAATACAAAACAAAAAACAAAAAAAATTGAAATTTTAAAATTAATTCATTCTATCTAAATTTATATCTTACTGGAGATGGATAGTGATGAGAAACTCTCTAATAAATGCAAAATATGTATGCCAAATCAGGTTAGATGCCAAGGAGTTATTTTCAGTTTTGTCTTTTCAACATATTACAAAAGCACGGAGAGCATAGGTTCCCTGCAGATATTTAAATGATATGTTGGTATATTCCCAAAAGAGGAAATTTCAAGTTCTAAAAAGCAGACTGCAGCATCAAAAGCAAGATGAAAGATCTTTAAATTATCAACAGGGATTATCTTTTGACCAATTTTCATACGTCTTTCTCAGAGGTTAAATGTTGCATTTAAAGCTTTGGCAAAGATCTGTAGCTCGGGTTGTGGAGGAGTTTGTTGATTTGCTTGCCGAGCTGGCTTGTTTTTGTCCAATCATTTCATCACCATGCTAGGTGACATCATCTGTGCAGCCTCCGATGAAGCAATGTTATTCTACTCCATTTGGAATTTATACTATCTGGTCCATTATGGTGAGTACTGTCGTTTCTGGTTTTGATCTGTATGCGTTTGTACATGGGGTCCAATTCTACATGTTTGTTGACTGAAGTATGGGTGGAGAACCATGCCTCTAGGAATTCTCGGGCGTGTCTGTGTTTGGCTTGGGTTACTATGGTTACCTTGTCCCAGTTAAATTGTTGGCCTTCATTGTCTGAATGTACTGATTCTAAGGAAAGTTTGTCATGCTGTTTTGCTGCTAGCTGATGTTCATGTATTCTGATGGCTAGTTTCTTTCCTGTCTGTCCGATGTAATGTTTGTGGCAGTCATTGTGTGGTATTTTGTAAATCACATTCATTCTGCATATTGTGGGAATGTGGTCTTTAATCCTGGAGTGTTTGTCATAGAGTAGCTGTGGGCTTGTGGTCCACCATGATTCCTAGTGGTCTTAAGAGTTTTGTTGTCAGTTCCGATATGTTCTTGATGTAGGGCTGTGTGGCCAGTGTGTTAAGTCATACTGTGTCCTCCTGTTGTCTGTTCAGTAGGCGTCTGTGGATGAAGTTGTGGGGATATCCGTTTAAAGCGAGGATCGTGTACAAGTGTTCTTCCTCTTTCCTGCGTAGTTCCAGAGTGTTGCAGTGTGTCCTGACTTGGTTAAATAGTGTCCTAATGCAGCTTTGTTTGTGGATGTTGGGGTGGTTGCTGTGGAAGTTGGGGATTTGATCCATATGGGTTGCTTTTCTGTATACTGAGATTTGGAACTTCTACTTTATTTAAACAGGCCAGGTGCAATACTCCAGAACTACGCAGGAAAGAGAAAGAACCGGACCCCATATACAAACCCGGAAATGACACTACTCACCAAAACGGACCGGACAGTATAAATTCCAAGCAGCATAGAATAACATCGCTTCATCGGAGGCTCCACTGATGAGGTCACCTAGCATGGTGTCGAAACGTCTGAACAAAAACAAGCCAGCTTGGCAAGCAAGTCAACAACCTCATCGAATGTTACATGTCTGTGGGCAGGATCATAAAGGAGTATAGGACTAGGCAAAGTCAGGGTCTTTCAATGAAGCATTTCAAGTCTAAACACAAAATAGTTCGAGTTCTTCTGAAAGACCTCTTGATGCTTTCAAGATGTACTCATGTGTTACTAAACACTGAAATAAGAACAAAACATCTCCATGCACTTTGAATGTCATAAAACAAGGACTGAATTACTGCTGCTAATCATTTTGAACAAGAAATGAAACTGAGAAGCAGAAAAGCATGAACAGAATCTTGGTTACACCACATTTGGAATGCAGTCTTTGGTTAGGCTACAGCTGGAGTACAATATGCAGTTCAGGAATCAATATGATAGGAAAGATACGATAGCACTGAAGAGGGTGCAGAGGAGATTTACCAGGATGTCACCTGGGCTAGACAGTTTTAGTTGTGGAGAGATTGGATAGACTGGACTGTTTTCCTTGGAGGAAAGGAAGTGCGATTGATAACCAGGGGGTCTAGAATTCACGCAAGGGGCAGGGGTTTAGAGGGGACAAGAGGAAAGATGTTTTCACCCGAGGTAGTAAATATGAAACTCATTACCTTTAGAAGGGTGGTAAAGGCATAAAATCCTCATACCATTTAAGTGGTATTTAGATGCTTGTCTTGGTATTGCAAGTATACAAGGCTATCAGCCAAATGCTGGCATTAGGAATTAGAATAGTTAGATTGTTGCTTTTGACTGGTGTAGACTCAATGGGCTGAAGGGCCCTTTTCTGTGATGTAGGCCTCTGTATCTATAGCTTTTTGAGCCTGCTCCAGCATTTAATACAGTTACAACTCATTTGATTGCAAGCATCCTGGATTAGTTTCAAACAGTTCCCAAGGAGAGGAATGAAGTGGGTAGCTGGGGGAGGAGTAGATTTCGGAACAGAAACCAAAAACAAAGGCTTCAGCAAAACGACTAAACAATAAATAGCCCATAGACAGATAAATATGTGCTGATCTATAATAACAATGACTTAATACTTAAAATATTGGTGAATTAAAGCTTACAAAAACATTACAATCCTTTTCAGATCAAATTTGAAAAGGTGTCAAAAAAGACTTTATGGAACTCAAAGTTCACATAACTCAAAGAATCTATTCAGGCAAATCTACGTGTTATCCAAGTCTAAATGTAGACTGGTTACAGGATGCTTCATGAACAGAGGAGCTGAGTGTAAAGCTGGACACTGTGGAATGGCCAGTGTTTAGTCCAATCCCTGACTTTAAGACAAATAGAACAGGAATAAATTTGAGTTGGTCGAGTGGGAACAAATTTCCTAAACACTTAGTTGACATTTATTTCAATAACTTGTGGCATTCCTTTTAGGGCTCAGCCATGGCTAACAATAAGAGGGAAATATCGTAGATGCACTTCTTCCTTTTGACTGTATGGTTGCCTGACTGGGGAGGTGGCGATGGAGTGGTAATGCCATGCAGCATCTCAGTTTAACGTTCCAGGTACACCGGTTCAAATTCCACCACCTCAGACTTTCAAAGTTAATTTCTATTTCAAAAAAAAATCTGGAATAAAAAGGTTAGCCTAATTGCAACCATGTAACTACTATCAGGTATCATAAAAATGCATCTAATTCATTAATAGCCTTTAGGATCCCTGGCTAGAGTGGCCTACATATAGCAGCAGATCAACTGCAATGTGATTTATTCTTAACTGCCCTCTAGGCAATTAGGAATGGACAAAAAATGCTGGCCTAGCCAGCAGCACCCACATCCCATGATCAAATGATACCAGATTACTAGTCCAGTAAAATTACCACTAAATTATCATCATCTTCTTCAGACTACTGAAACACCTATTGGGTTACAGAACTGAAAAACAGCAAGTGATGGCCTTTTGATATCACTTTTAGATTGCAAGTCCACAGATCCAGGTAATGTTCTGGGGACCAGGGCTCAATCTCAGATGGTAGAATTTGAATGCAATAAATATCTGAAATTAAAAGTTTAAATGATAACCATAAAACCATTGAAAATTGTTGAAAAACACATTTGGTTCATTAAATTGCTTGACTGCTGACCCACCAGCAGGAAGACACAGTTGAGGCAGTTGCACATGGCAACTCTCTCCTAGCTGTTGAGCACCATTAAGAGAAAGATAGTGACAAGAGTACAAATGTACTCTGGGTGGGGAATTTCAAATGTCCACAAGAGTGCTCAAAATCAGCACTACTGATTGATCTGGTCAAGTCCTAAAAGGGCAATCACTGCTAGACTGGGTCTGCATCAGGTGGTGAGGGAACAAACAAGGTAAAAACGTACTTGACCTTGATCTCACCAATCTGCACGCCACAGATGCATCTGTGTATGACAGCATCAGCAAGAATGACCACATGTCTCCACATGGAAGCAAGGTCCTGCCTTCACCTCAAGAATACCTTACATGTTGTGCTGAGTTTGGGCTCCATAAGAGCCGCTTGGCTCCTGTCTTTATACAATCTTGGTTCAAACATGGAGAGGAGAGCTGAGATCCAGACGTGAGGCAAATGTAACTCCCTTCACATCAAGGCCAAGTTTGATTGAGTGTAGCATTCAGGAGCCCTAACAAAACTGGAGTCAATGGGAATCAGGAAGAAAACTCTGTTGGTTGTAGTCATACATGACAAAAAGGCAGATTGTTCTGGTTGTTGAAAGACCATCATCTCAGATCCAGAAAATGTCTGCAGGAGTTCCTCAGGGTAGTGTCTTCGGCCAACCACCTTCAGCTGCTTCAAAAGCCTTTCCTCCACCAAAGGACAGAAGTGGGGATGTTTGTGGACAATTGTACAATGTTCAGCACCATTCATGACTGCTCAGATACTGTGATCAATTGTAGCAAGACTTGGACAACATCCAGGCTTGAACTGAAAAGTGCAAAGTAACATTTGCACCAGACAAACGCCAGCCTATGACCATCTCCAACAAGACAAAATCTAATCTTCAACCTTTTACATTAAATAGAATTATCATCACTGAATCCACCAGTATCAAAATCCTTAGGGTTACCACTGACCAGAAACTCAAGTGAACTCACCGCATAAACATAGTGGCTCAAGAACAGTTCAAAGGCTAAGAATAATTTGTGGAACTCTTGCCCCAGAGTGCAGTGGAGGCAGAATCAGTCAACAGATTCAAGAAGGAAGTGGCTAGGTTTCTGATGAAAAGTGGTATAAAGGGCAATGCGGAAAGTGTTGCTGAGATCAGGATAAGATCAGCCATGATCATGTTAAATGGCGGAGTGGGCTCGAAGGGCTGAATTGCCTACTCCCGCTCCTAATTTCTATATTCCTATGTTCTTATGTAGCCATCCTGCAGCAAATAACTCACGTTCTGACTGCCCAAAGCCTATCTACCATCTACAAGGCATAGGTCAGGACTGTGATGGAATAATCCCCACTTGGCTGGATCAGTGTAGCTCCAACAACATGAGAAACATGACATCATCCAGGTTAAAACAGCACACTTGACTGGCACCACATCCACAAGTATCCACTCCCTCCAGCACCAGTGCTCATTAGCACCAGTGTGTACCATCTACAAGATGCACTGTAGAAATTCAGCAAAGCTGCTTAGACATCACATTTCAATCACATATTTCTATCTAGACCGACAAAGGGCAGCAGTTACACTAAAATGCCACTTGTGGGTTAATTTGTCTTGGGGATAACTTTGCAGGGTTGAAGACTACGGGAATGAACCCCAACATTAAAACAAAAAGAAAAAGGACTGCAGTTTAAAGTTAAACTGATTTCTAAATATGAATCTTTAGCTTGGGGCTCTGTGCATCAATAGTGTATCTCCTCCGAATCGAGTGCTCCACTCCTCCAGTGGTGCATCATAATATCTCTGGAAAGATTGATTAGAAAATATCTGCAATCTTTCTGGCAACTCCTGCAATTATGTTCGTGCAAAAAGTAATTTTTCACATTCCATTGAATTCAACTGGGGAAGTCAAGAGGGGAATCCTGGAATGGGCAGTACACAGTCTCCATAAATTTTGTGTAGGTTTGGAGATGCATGGTTCATATTAGAGTACTAAAGCAACATCAGCACAGCAGTTACATGTGATAAGCCCAACTGAATCTATTTTCCATTCATTCAAGGGATGTGGACATCGCTGGCAATGCCAGCGTTTATTATCCTAGAGAAGATGTTAAGAAAGGAGTTCCAGGATTCTGATCCAGCAACAGTGAAAGAATGGCAATATTGTTCCAAGTCAATACTATCACTATATCTCAGTGGTGGAGTGTGTGAAAGTGGAATGTAGTGGATGAGGTGCCAATCAAGTGCCCTCTTTTCCCTGGATAGTATCACGCTTCAAATGTTGTTAGAGCAGCAATCACTCAAACAAGTGGAAAATATTCCATTACACTTCTGATTCGTGCCTTGCACCATAAAGTTAAGCAGTTACTCAGCACAGAATTCCCTGCACCTTATCCGTTGGTTCGTCCAGTTTAAAATCAATGATAACTCACAGGATGTTGGCACTGAGAATTCAGCAATGGTAATGGCATTGCACAAAGGAAAATGGTTAGATTCACTCTTGTTGCAGATGGTCATTGCATGGCATTTGTGTCGTGTGATTGTTACTTGCCACTTTGATGAGCTCACACTGGAATGTGGCCTACATCTTGCTGCATATTGATAGAGGCTAATTCAGTATTAGAGATGTTGCAAATGAAGCTGAATTTTGTGCATCAGAAAACATCCCCACTTCTGATCTTATGATGGTGAAGAGGTTATTGATGAAGCAACTGAAAAATACCCACTACCCTGAGGAACCCCTGCAGTGATGCTGTGTGGCGGAGATGACAGACCTCCAACGATGCTAACTACCTTCCTTTGTGCTAGGTATGACTCCAAGCAGGGGGTGAGTTTTTCCACCCGATTCTCACAATATCTGCTAGGACGGAGTCAAGAAACAGCAAAGGAAGTATTACTGGAGTGGTTTATAGGCCAAACAGCGATGGTAATGTAGGACATGTTGTAAATCAGAAAGTTAGAGGGGCATGTAGCAAGAATAATGCAGTAGTCATGGATGATCCCAACTATCTGTCTCTCATGTAGTATCTTATCAAAAAGGTGAAGTTGACTACAAAGAGACTATATCAAATGTATTGTCCTTATCTGGACGTCTGGATATCTCTGAAAAAATTCAATCAAGTTGGTCAGATATGACCTCCCTTTTAAAAAGAAACATGCTCACTGTATTGATTAATCCCTGCCTCTGGGTGCAGATTAATTCTGTCTAATTCTTCCAATCATTTCCCTGCCACCAAAATCAGACAGACTGGTGTGTAGTTTCCTGGTTATCCCTTGCTCCCCTCTCGAATAACAGTACCACATTGGCTGTCTTCCAGTCCTCTGGCACCTCATGTAGCCAGTGTGGAATTGAAAAATTATGGCCAATACCTCTGCTATTTCCTCCCTTGCCTCCTTGAACAGCCTGGAATACATTTCATCCCATTACTTAGAACCTCCTCTCTATGCTAACTTCTTTAAGTATATATGGACCTTCTACAAATCAATAAAGTCTCCTCTCATTCCTCTAAACTCCAATGAATACAGGCCCAATGTACTTATCCTCCCTTCAAGACAGTCCCTCCACACCTGTTATCAGCCTAGTCAACCTTCTCTGGACCACTTCCAATGCCAGTACATCTTTCCTTCAATAAGGCACCAAAAAGTGTTTAGTTTTCCAGCTGTGGTGCGAGTAGTGCCTTGCATAGTTTCAACAAATCTCTATTTTTATCCACAGAAGGGTCACCAGACCCGAAACATCAACCATGATTTCTCTTCACAGATGCTGCGAGACCTGCTGAGATTTTGCATCAACTTCTGTTTTTGTTTCCGATTTATAGTATCCACAGTTTTTCCCTCTATTTTTACATTTGATTCATTTTGAAAGGCTGCAAATGTGAGCCCACTCCAAAGGATGAAGAGAGAAAACGGGGACCTGCAAATCTGTTAGTCTGATGTCAGCAGTACTGAAAATACTAGAATTTAGTGTTAAGGTCATGATTATTGTCTAATCAGATTATTTTCTCAATAACAATCAGCAAGGATTTATGAAGGGAAACCGGGTTACAGATTTTTTTTGAGCATATTACTAGCAGTCAATTCGGGGGAAACCAGTGGATGTGGTGCATTTGAATTTTCAGAATGCTTTTGAGTTTCACAAAGGAAGTAAGTGAATAAAATTAAATTCCCTGGGATTAAGAGTAAGACATTAGCATGGCTAAATGTAATATCTCCAAGTTCACAGATGATACAAAACTTGGTGGGAATGGGAATTGTGAGAAGGATACAAAGAGGCTTCAAGGGATTTAGATATGCTGAATGAGAGACCATAAGACCATAAGACCATAAGACCATAAGACCATAAGACCAT
>NC_063336.1:33431583-33446315 GCF_021869965.1 Rhincodon typus
ATAAGACCATAAGACCATAAGACCATAAGACCATAAGACCATAAGACATAGGAGCTGAAATTAGGCCTTTCGGCCCATCGAGTCTGCTCTGCCATTCAATCATGGCTGATATGTTCCTCAACCCTATTCTCCCGCTTTCTCCCCGTAACCCTTGATAATCAAGAACCTATCTATCTATCTCAGTCTTAAATGTACTCAATGACCTGGCCTCCACAGCCTTTTGTGGCAGTGAATTCCATAGATTCACCACTCTCTGGCTGAAGAAGTTTCTCCTTATCTCCGTTTTAAAAGGTCTACCCTTTAAGGCTGTGCCCTCAGGTCCTAGTCTCTCCTATAAATGAAAACATCTTCCCAACATCCACTCTGTCCAGGCCATTCAGCATTCTGTAAATTTCAATTAGATGCCCCCCTTCTGAACTCCAATGAGTATAGTCCCAGAGTCCTCAAATGTTCCTCTATGTTGAGCTTTTCATTCCTGGGACCATTCTCGTTAACCTCCTCTGAACCCGCTCCAGAGCCAGTACATCGTTCCTGAGATATGGGGCCCAAAATTGCACGCAATACTCCAAATGTGGCCTGACCAGAGCCTTATAAAGCCTCAGTAATATATCCCTGCTTTTCTCTTCAAGTGCTCTCAACATAAATGCCAACATTGCATTTGCCTTCCTGATTATTAACAAAACCCGCAAGTTTACGTTGAGAGAATCCTGGACTAGAACTCCCAAGTCTCTTTGCACTTCAGACTTCTGAATTTTCTCTCCATTTAGAAAATAGTCTTTTATTCTTCTTACCAAAGTGCATGACCTCACACTTTCCCATGCTGTACTCCATTTGCCACTTCTTTGCCCACCCTCCCAACTTATCCAAATCTTTCTGCAGCCTGCCCACCTCCTCAATACTACTTGCCCCTCCACCTATCTTTGTATTGTCTGCAAACTTAGCCAGAATGCTCTCGGTTCCTTCATCTAGATCATTAGTGTATAAAGTGAAAAGTTGTGGTCCCAACACTGACCCTCATGGAACATCACTTGTCACCGGCTCCCATCCTGAGAAAGACCCTTTCATCCCCACTCTCTGGCTGTCTGCCAGACAGCCAATCTTCTATCCATGCTAGCACCTTGTCTCTAACACCATAGGCCCTTATCTTACTCAGCAGCCTCCTGTGCAGCACCTTGTCAAAGGCCTTCTTGAAGTCCAGGTAGATAATATCCATTGGCTCTCCTTGGTCTACCCTGCTCGTTACTTCCTCAAAGAATTCTAGCAGATTTGTCAGGCATGACCTCCCCTTGATGAAACCATGCTGACTTTGCCCTACTTTACTATACACTTCCATATATTCAGAAATCTCATCTTTTACAATGGACTCCAAATCTTACCAATGACCGAGGTCAGGCTGATCAGCCTGTAGTTTTCCATCTTTTGCCTTACTCCCTTTTTAAACAGGGGTGTCAGGGGTGTCACGTTAGCGATTTTCCAGTCCTCTGGGACTCTCCCGATTCCTGAAAGATCACCACTAATGCTTCCACTATCTCCTCAGCTATCTCCTTTAGAACTCTGGGGTGTAGTCCATCTGGTCCAGGTTATTTATCCACCTTCAGGCCAATCAGTTTTACTAGCACTTTTTCATTGGTGATGGCCACCATACTCAGCTCCGTCCCCTGACTCATGAATTTTTGGGAGATTACTCATGCTTTCCACCATGAAGACTGGCGCAAAGTAATTATTCAGTTCCTCAGTCATTTCCTTGTTTCCCACTACTATTTCTCCACTGTCATTTTCCAGTGGCCCAATGTCCACTTTATATACCTAAAGAAACTCTTACAGTCTTCATTTATATTACTGGCTAGCTTACCCTCAAATTTAACCTTCTCCCTCCTTATTTCTTTTTTTGTTGCCCTCTGTTGGTCTTTGTAAGCTTCCCAGTCCTCTGGTTTCCCACTGCTCTTCGCCACATTATATGCTTTCTCTTTTGCTTTTATGCTATCCCTGGCTGCCTCATCCTCCCTGTACCATGCTTCTTTTTCCTAGGGATGAATAAGTTGAGAGTTAGGAGAGTTAAGAACATGGCAAATGGAACAGATCTGGCTAAGTATGACGCTATCTAATTTAGTAGGAGGAACAAAATGCAGTGTATTACTTTAAAACGAAAGACAGGAAACTGCTGATCTCCAAAAGACTAAGATGTCCTTGCTCTTAAGCCACAAAGTGAGTATGCAGGTACAGCAAGCAATTCAGATAGCAAACAGTGAGCTAGCCTTTAGAACAAAGAACAATACAACACAGGAACATGCCCCTTAGGCCCTCCAAGCCTGCGCCGACAAATTTTGCCCTTCCATATCAAAACTTTCTTCACTTACAGGATCTGTATCCCTCTATTCCCTTCCTAATCGTGTATTCGTCCAGGTGCTTCTTGAATGCTGCTATTGTATCTCTCTCCAGCAGCTTCTCTGGCAGCACTTTCCAGGCACTCACCACCCTTTGTGAAAAACATGCCTTGCACATCTCTTTTAAACTCCCCCTGTTCACACCTTGAGCCTGCGTCCCCTAGTAATTGACCCCTCCACCCTGGGAAAAAGCCTCATACCTTCCACTCTAACCATGCTATTCACAATCTTATAAACTTGTATTAGGGCGCCCCTCAACCTCGTGCGTTCCAGTGAAAAGAAACCCAGTCTATCCAAAACCTTTCTTCACTGTTAAAATTCCCCATACCAGGCAACATTCTGGTAAGTCTTTTCTATACTCTCTTCAAAGCATCCACATGCGTCTGGTCATGTGGTGACCAGAACTGTACCCAATATTCCAAGTGTGGCTCAACTAAAGTTCTGCAAAGCTGCATCATAATTTGTCTATCCTTGTACTCAATGCCCCTTCTAATGAAGGCAAGCATGCCATAGGCCTGTTTTACTATCTTATCTACTGCACTACCACCTTTAGTGATCTGTGGACCTACACACCCAGATCTCTCTGCATATCAATACTCTAAAGGGTTCTGCCATTAACCATATAATTTCCACCTGTACTTGACCTTCAAAAAATGAATCACCTCACATTTGCCCAGATTAAACGCTATCTGCCATTTTTTTGCTCATACATCCAACTGTTCTATATCCTGCTGTATCCTCTGACAATCGTCTTCATTATGCACAATCCCAGCAATCTTTGTACCATATGCAAATTTACTATTTAGGCCAGCTACATTTTCCTCCAAATCATTTACGTAGATCACAAACAAAAGTCCAAGCACTGACCCCTGTGGAACCCCACTAGTCACAGCCTTCCATTCCTAAAAGCATCCTTTTACAGCTACCCGCTGTCTCCTAATGACTAAGCCAGTTCTGTATCCATCTTGCCAGCTCACCCCAATACCATGTGACTTCACCCTTTGTACTAGTCTGTCATGGGGTCCTTGTCAAAGGTTTTACTGAAGTCCATGTCAACATCACTTTTCCCTCAATCATCTTCGTCACCTCCTCAAAAAACTATCAAGAAAGTGAGACATGACCTCTCCCACAGAAAACCATGCTGTTTATTGCTAATCAGTCCATGTGCTTCTAAATGCTTATAGATCTTGTCCCTGAGAATCTTTTCCAATAATTTCTCTACTACTGACATGAGGCTCACAGGCCTGTAATTTCCTGGATTATCCCTGTTACCTTTTTCAAACAAACAATGGGACAACATTAGCTATTCTCCTGTCCTCTGGGACTTCACTTGTGGCCACAAGTGGATACAAAGATGTCTGTCAATGCTCCTACAATTTGTTCTCTCGCCTCCCTCAAAATTCTGGCATAGATCCCATCATCTATCTTTAAGAACCACACATCTCTTCCTTTTCAAGAGCAACTTGGCTTAGAAATTCAACACTCCCTTCCACCAATTCCTTCTCTTTGGTGAATACTGTTTAAGACCTCTGGCCCCACACATACATTCCCTCCTTAGTCCTCGAGGGCCAACCCTTTCCCTGGCTACCTTCTAGCTTTTTATCTGTATATAAAGCCTTGAGATTCTCCTTAATACTGTTTGCTAACAACGTTTCATGATCTCTTTCAGATCTTCCATTTCCTTCCTTTAGCATAGAGGATTTGAGTATAGGAGCAAAGTTGTTCTGTACCATTGAACCAAGATACTGATGAGACCATACCTGAAATATTCTGTGCCCTTGCCTAAGGAATTATATACTTTCCGTTGACAGAAAGCAGCAGAGGTTCACCACATTCCTTGGAAAGTGGGACTATTCTCTGAGAACAGAGAATACAGGCCCAGTCTCTTCAATCTGGAGTTTCAAAGAATGAGGTGCACTCAAAAAATAAACCTTGCAAAATTCTTAAACGGATAAACAGAGTAGATGCAGAATAGATATTTCACCTGGCTACTGGGTGTAGAACCAGAGGATACAATCTCAGAATAAAAGTCAAGCATTCAGGACTGAAGTGAGGAGGAATGCTTCATTCAAACAGTGGTGAATCTTTGGAATTCTACAGCCCAGAAGGCTGTGGGAGCTCAACCATGAAGTTAAAGAGAGATTGATAGCGTTCTGGTTACTAATGACATCAAGTGATATGGGAATAGCGCTGGAATATGGCATTCAAAGACTATGATCAAGTTCTCATCCAGAATGACAGAGCAGGCTCAAGGAGGAGTGGCTTGCTCCTCGCTCCCCATGTCTCCAGTTTTGCTGGGGTTCCTGGATGTCAAAGGCAGTCACTCTTACCTCACTTCTGGAATTCAGTTCTATTGTCCATGTCTGGATCAAGAATGTAGTGAGATCAAGGGCTGAGTGGCCTGGTCAAGCTGGAACTGTGCATCGACAAATGGGTTATCTCTGAACACTCCTCAGGAATATGATTGCTTACGTGCAGGACTTCTGAGAGTTGGGGGGTGGGGGGAAAAACGCAAGGTGGATAGCAGCTTCGTCAGCCTGGACCAGGAAAAGGCCTTTGACAGGATATTGCACATGTAATATGTAATCTCCAAAATGGGCTTTGGGGAGGGAATTCATAACTGGATCCAACTGCTCTACACCAACATCATTAGTGTAGTCTCAATCAAATCAACGGGTGAGTATCAGAAAGCTTCCCGATCAGATCTGCCCTCTCTCTGCTGCTTATTTGTGTTATACAGAGTCTTTTGCTGAGTCTGAGTCTATCAGGAAAGATGCGAGCTTTTGTGGGGGGGTGGGTGGGAAAGAGTAGAATGAACAGAGGTGACTATTCCAGGCAGCGGAGGCCTGTAGGTCAAAGACTCGCTGTACATGGATGACGTTGCCATTTTCTGCTCGAATCCACTGTCACTGCGCAGACTCATGAGCATCTACGGCCAGTTCAAACGAGCCTCGGGAGCTAAAGGTAAATCAAGGCCACATTCTTTGCAGACCGATCCTCTCTCTCCTTCACCATCAGGAAGGATTACTGCAATGCTGAGAATTTGGTTCAGAGAAGGTGGGAAGTGCGCAAAATCCTGGGAGGAGTACATCGCCAAGGTAAGGCAGAAACTAGTCTTTCGGGACCACTGCTCCTTCTCCATTGCAGGTAAAAGCTGGTCATCAGGTGTGAAGCACTCTCGCTGTTGTACATGGTGCAGATCTGGCCCGTTCCCCAAACCTGCACCATTGCAGTCACCCAAACCATCTTCCACTTCATTTGGAGGTTTAAGATGGACTGAGGAAGGGTCACCAGACCTGAAATGTTAACTCTGATTTTTTTTCTTCACAGATGCTGCCAGACCTGCTGAGCTTTTCCAGCAACTTCTGTTTTTGTTGCTGCTAAGGCGCAATGGGGAAAGATCACCATGTGAGGTATCTCTGCCAAAGTTAAATGGAAGTCCATTCAGTTATTGGACCCTCTGGTACCTCAATTATATGTAAATTGAATCCTGCACAAGTAAGAGAAGCCTTTGGTTTGTTTATTGGATACAGTCAAATTCCAATATTTTGTTTGTTTTCTTCACATGCTATTGTATGGAACCAAACTACTTTCATGACTTTGTATGTATGCATAATATACTTTTTGTGAAAAACCTATTTTTGAAAATAAAAAAATCTGTAAGTTGCTTGGTGGTACTCAGTCAGGTCCCATCAGAATCACTTGGTTCATGAGTGTATGACAGCCTTGGTGTGGAAACAGGTGCAAGAGTTAAGTGCCACAGTGGGCGTGGGCGTGGGCAGAGAGACATAGCTGTCCTTAATATCAAGACAGCATTCAAAAGAGTATGACACTGATAAGTCCTAGCAAAATCAAGGTCCATGAGCATTAAGAGTGACCAGAATCATTCTTGGCCCAAATTAAGACTACCACCTGCATTTAGCTATTATTCGACCCTTTAATTTACTTTATAAGCTTCAATAACCACTCCCAACTCAACAACACAACCCTAGTTCAGCACACCCGCCACTAAACCTACATAGATATCTTTGTCACTTTCAGACTTTAATAACCCAACGCTTTTTGCCAGACTCCCATCCTACAAGCCACCACATGAGTTTGAATTTGTCCAAAATTTTGAATCTGTATTCTATCCGTACTGCACAGGCCCATCACCCTTACTGGCCTGCAGCAGTTCACAGTCCTCCAAAATCTTAACATTAAATATGTGTTCCTGTCCTTAACTATACACATGGCCTTAACCTCAATCTTTACAATGTCACCTGAACACTTCATTCACCAACTCAAATTAAGTGTCCCTTGAGTAACAGGATTTTTTGCCTTAGCCCTACAAATCCCAAGAGTGATTTCCTCCTTAAATCCACATTCTCTCCCTTGTGGGCTCATGTATCTGAAGCACCTTCAGCTGTTTTTCTCTGATAAATGGCAATTTATTTATAATTTCAAACAGCTGTTGATTACCCTTTATAATTCTACTTTATGGAACTGTACATAACTGTAAATACCAAGCTTTATCATTTGGAAATTATAAAAGCCTCATGTAGTCAATAAGGTCATACTTGCTTTCAACACAACACTTGCTAAGATAAAGTATTTGCATTATAACATTGAGATTAACAAACATGGCAATTTTGATCTTAAAAAAAACAATTAACAAATGTAGGTCGAAAAACGAAATTCACAAGCAGAAATAAATGTTTTAAATATAAAAACCTAAGATGACACTAAAAAAGTCTGAATTTGCCACTGGTTTTCTTGGCACAATTTCCTTGATACCAGTATGGAAAAAAAAATATGGAATTACTTGCATATAGCACAACTCAAGTTTCCAACTGGTTTAGAAACATCACTCTATACCTTCATCCAAAACTGACCATGCCCCAAGACAAATAAATCACAATGAGGGGTTTCCACCAACTGCATTTGTTTGCAGTTCTTCAAGGAGGTTCCAAACTTTAACCACTATCTTTCAAAAAAATAAGGGTGCTATTAGGTACGTTTTAAATCTTTTAAAATATTTTATAAACATAAGACTTGAAGCATTGTGCCCCAAATCTAAGCAAAAAAATAGTTTCAGCAATTTCAAAAAACCAAAATTGGGCGACTCACTACTGGTGGACAAAAGGATCTGAAATACATTTTTGTGACAAAATCCACTTTCAACTTTTGTAATTAAAATTTCAGGTTACAACACTTGCATATAAAGAATTATGTTTTAAAATGCCAACTAATGCAGGAAGAAAACGCATGAAAGTGAATGCAATTTTAGGAGCAATACAGTCATAATGGCCAATTGTCACAAAACCAGAAACTCTATTCCCAGCAAGAGACAGCAAGTTATCCAGAAGAATAAGTACACTCAACATACAACACCAAAAATACCACTATACAAATGGCAAACAGAAAAAAGACTGCTCTTTACAACAAGAATAAGCAGAATTGGTGAGGACAAAACTACTAGTCTTAAGGAAAAGAATCTCAAACAAAACTTGGGATGTCAGGGCAACAAAACAACTAGTTGGTTGAAGTCATCCGAGCTACAAAAGAGATATGAGAACATCCCATGATTGTTTATTCAAGCAAATAGAGAAGATATACTGTTCAAGTATTTAAGATTCTTAAACTGAACTGCATAGTGTTCCAAGTTCCCCAAACTCCAGACTCAAAGTACATAGGTTGAAGCTTCAAAAAGGAAGCATACACAGACACAAGTTCGTGGATAATTGGGCCCAGAAGATGAATATTCTCCAGTCTCACACTTTGCCACAAGCTTGGCAGCATCCAAAACAAACAGCCAACTTGAATAGTAAAGCAGTAACCACCTAAAATTCACTCCATCCATCAGGAGTAGTACAGAGTGGCAGCAGTATACACATGCACCTCAGCAACTCACCAAGTACCTTCAAAACCCCTGACCTCTGCGATTCACAAGGACAAGGGCAGCAGATGCCCAGAACACCAACACCTACACATTTACTTCCAAGTCACATACCATCTTGACCTGGAACTACAACACTTTCACTTCACTCGTACTGGTTCACAGTCCTGAAACTCCCTACTGAACAGCATCATGCATATGCTTTTACCACACAGACTACAATGGCTAAAGGCACCAGTCACCAACACACTGAAGTGCATTTTGGGATAAACAATAAATATTGGGGCCTTGTCACTAATGCTCATAGCAACATAGGACTTAGGATTACACCATTTGACTCTTTCAGCCTGTACAGCCATGCTTGATATGGCTATGGTCTAAACTCAACTTTCCCATCACATTCTCAAAAAGCCTTGGTCTACTTTGGCCACTAGAAATCCCTCTCATTTGTACCTTGAACAAATCAAATAACCCAATCTCCATGCTTTCAAATGAACAGAATACCACATTTTAAATTCTCATTTACCTTAAAAGCAATACCCCTTATCAAACTGTGTCTACCTATTTTACTCTCCCCAAAAGAAAATATCTTCCTGGCATCCACCTGTCATTTTCTCTCAGAATAGTAAATAAAAACCAAAAAAACTGCTGTAAATCAGGTATGAAAACAGAAGTTGCTGGAAAAGCTCAGCAGCTCTGGCAGCATCTGCGAAGAAAAAAATCCAGAGTTAATGTTTTGGGTCCAGTGATCCTTCCTCAGAACTGTTCCGAGGAAGGGTCACCAGACCCGAAATGTTAACTCTGATTTTTTTTTATTCACAGATACTGCCAGACCTGCTGAGCTTTTCCAGCAACTTCTGTTTTCGTTCTCTCAGAGTATTGGTTTAATAAGCAAATCTTTCATTCTGCTAAACTCTAATAGCAATTAGACCCAAGCTGTCAACTTTTCCTAATAAGACAACCTCTTCATTCCAGGAATCATTGAACCTTCTCTGAACTGTTTCTAACACTTTTTTTCAAATAAGGAAAGCAAAACTGTACGGAGTACCTCAGAAGTGACCTAACAAGGCTAGGTACAGCTGCAATAACACGACAAATGAACAAAAAACATTGGTCATAGAGTCCTACAGCACAGAGACATGCCCTTCAGCCCAAACTGGTGCATGCTGACCAAAATGTCCATCCACACTTACACCATTTCCTTGCACTTAGCCCACATCCTTCTGAACCTTTCCTATCCATGTATTCATCCAAATGCCTTTAAATGTTGTTAATGTACCCACCTCAACTTCTTCAGCTGGCAGCACATTCCATATGCCTATCATCCTCTGTGTAAAAGAAGTTGCCCCTCAGGTTCTCATGTATTCTTTCCCCTCTTACCTTAAACTGATGCCCTCCAGTCCTCAATTCCCCAACCCTGGGAAAAAGACTGAGTGCATTCACCCTATCCATGCTTCTCATGATCTTATACGCTTCTATAAAAGGTCCCTCCTTCAGTCTCCTGTGCTCTAAAGAAAAATGTCCCGGCTTGTCCAATCTCTCCCTATAACTCAGTCCCTTTAATCCTGGCAACATCCTTGTAAATTTCTTCTGCACTCTTTCCAGTTTAATAACATCCTTCCTATAGCAAGGTGACCAAAACTGAACACAATACTCCAAGTGCGGCCTCACCAACATCCTGTACAACCGCAACATAACTTCCAACATCTTATACTCAATGCCTTGACTGATGAAGGCCAGTGCACCAAAAGCCTTTTTCAGTGCCCTGTCTACCAGACTCCACTTTCAGAGAACTGTGCACCTGAACTCCAAGGTCCCTACACTCCTTAAGGCCCTACCATTCACCATGAAACTCCTACCTTGATTTGACTTTCCAAAAAGCAACACCTCATACTTACCGATATTAAACTCCATTTTCCATTTCTGGGCCCAGTTCTCCAGCTAATCAAGATCCTGCTGCAATTTCTGATAACCTCCCTCACTGTCCACGATACAGCCTATTTTTGTGTCATTCGCAAACTTACTAATCATGCCTTGCACATTCTCATCCAAATCATTGATATAGATAAACAGCAATGGGCCCAGCACCAACCCGAGGCACACCACTAGTCACAGGCCTCCAGCCTGACAAGCATCCTTCCACTATTACTCTCTGCTTCCTACCATCAAGCCAATTGTGTATCCAATTTGCCAACTCTCCCTGGATTCCATGCGATCTAACCTTCCAGAACAGCTACCACGTGGAACCTTATCAAAGGCCTTACTGAAATCCATATAGATCCATATCCCTACCACCCTGCCCTCAACTTTCCTAGTCACTCCAAAGAGCTCTAACAATTTTGTAAGGCATGATCTCCCACGCACGAAGCCATACTGACTACTCCCAATCAAACCCTGTCTTTCTAAATGCATATATATCTTATCCCCCAGAATCTTTTCAATTAATTTACCTACTACAGATTAAGCTTACTGGTCCATTAATTCCCAGTTTTTTCTTTGCAGCCCTTCTTGAATAAGGGCTACAACATTCGCTACCCTCCAGTCTTCTGGGATCTCACCCGTAGCTAACAATGATGCAAATATATCTGCCAGGGCCCCCTGCAATTTCTTCTCTAGCCTCTTGCAGAGTTTTTGGATATATTTGCTAAGGTCTAGGAGATTTATCCACCTTCATACTTTCTAATACTTCCAACACCTCCTCTACTGTGATATGAACTGTCCCCAAGATAATGCCACTAACTTCCCCAAGTTCCCAAATCTTCATGTCTTTCTCCACAGCAAACACAGGAGAAATATTCATTGATGACCTCACCCATCTCCTGCAGTTCCATACATACACGTCTTTAACTGATCTCTGCATAAATTGGCCAATGTGCAGACACTTGCCTTGTTTGGGTGACAGGAGGAAAGGCAGTGGTGAAGGAATGAATCTCCAGTGGCATTTTTATTTCTGATCACTACTCACACATTTCCAACTGAGAAAGGTTGGGGTAGAAATGCTCACATTCAAACAAATCATATTCAATCGTTATGAACTTCATATTCAAAATTCCCATCTAACATACAGAAGTCTGTGTTCAAATAGGAAGGAGGCCAAGATATGGGAAAGACATTGCCAAGAAGGTGGTCAGAGGAGAACTAACATCAATGTTTTGGACTGGTAAAACCTGAACTGTAATTATAGAATTAACACGATTATTATACTATCAAAATTCCAAGTGCATGTTACATAGAAACGGAAACAGAACAAGCACTGCAGGCGGTCATATCTATACTAAAACACTCTCAGTGCTATCCTTTACCAGACCTTTAATCACAATCTCACACCGTCAGAAGTTTCTGCAGCCTCGGCCCTGGCCGTAGACGTGGCACAAAGAAAAACACAAGCAGCATTCGCCCTGTAGAGTGAAGGCAGAAAGAGGAGGGAGGAGAGAACAGAAAGGACCCGGTCTCCTGGCTCATTGTCTCCCTGCAGCCGGGTCTGCCAAGGGCTGGGAGGTGTGGGGGTGGGGGCGGGATGGTGAATAGGGGAGGAACTGTGTCTCCCTCAGCCCACACCAACCCTGTACCTTACCTGTCGCTAGATGAAACAGACACTGTAAAGGGAGAGGGTGGCGGCTGCTGGAGCAGGGGACGAGAACACGGTAACCATGATCACATGCGGCTCCGGCTGGAACTGAAATGTCAGCAATGAGCCGCACACCCCAGCATCATAAACTCCCATTGGCTGTGGCTTCAAGGTCCCACTGCTGATTGGCTGTGCATGACACCAACTGTCTCCCTGGTTGCAGGCTGTCTCCAGGTGGAAACTGACAGTCTGGCTGTCTCTAACAGTCTGAGTGACAGACAGTCTGGATGTCTCTAATAGTGAGTGACAGTCTGAGTGACTGACAGTCTGACTGTGACAGCCTGAGTGACGGACAGTCTGGCTGTCTCTAACAGTCTGACTGACAGACAGTCTGGATGTCTCTAACAGTGAGTGACAGTCTGAGTGACTGACAGTCTGACTGTGACAGTCTGAGTGACGGACAGTCTGGCTGTCACTAACAATCTGAGTGACAGTCAGAGTGACTGACAATCTAGCTGTCACTAACAGTCTGAGTGACAGTCTGAATGACTTACAGTCTGGCTGTCTCTAACCGTCTGAGTGAAAGTGACAGGCAGTCTGAGTGTCTAACAGGCAGTTTGAGTAGTTCACAATCTGGGTGACAACCTGAATGACTGTTTCTGACAGTTTGCGTGTTTAACAGTCTGAGTAACAGTGACAGATAGTCTCAATAACTGACAGTCTGAGTGTCAGACTGTCTGTCACAGTCACTGAGAATGCCTGAGTGACTGAGATGTAGGAAAGATGTTATTAAACTTGAAAGGGTGCAGAAAAGATTTACAAAGATGTTGCCAGGGTTTGGAGGTGGTGGAAGCTGGTACAACTAGAACGTTTAAAAGGCATCTGGATGGGTATATGAATAGGAAGGGTTTAGAGGGATATGATCCAAATGCTGGCAAATGTCACTAGATGAATTTAGGATATCTGGTCAGCATGGACAGGCTCATCCGAAGGGTCTGTTTCCGTGCTGTACATCTCTATGACTCTATGTATCTATATGCAGTGCATTAAATGCTTTAAAAAATATATTGTCGCATATAGACATTTCTATATTTTTATCCTTTTTTTCTATAAAATGTATCAACATGAGGGATATTTTGCCATCAAGCGTTTTTTTTTTCCCTTTTCAGATACAGGTCCAGAAGAATAGGAGTGTTGATACCTTTACTTCTCTGGGTCATGGATGCCTGAAAATACAGAGTGGGTAATTGGTTGTCTGATCACACAGGATTATTATTCCACACTAAAACACGTGGCTGCCTTAATCTCAAATAGCGTTCAATTTCTCAGAAAACCTATATCCATTTGCCTCATAAATTGGTTCATTCCCTAAACAGATATAGATTTAGTTGGGAAGCGTTTCCAGTATGTTTTGTTTTATTTTATCCATTACCAATTAACAATGCCTCCTCACTTCTGTCACCTAAACCAGTATGAATATAAGGGGTCGAGGCAACAAATTTCGATATGTTTAAACTCTAGATATTGCACTTAGAAAACTTAATGTTAAAACACCACCCAGATCTCATTTAGAGTTTTTGGTTCAGTATTTGGCACCTTTGTTTGGGATGGGTTTAAGCAGGATTAAGAAGCCATATAATCTCTCCTACTTCTATTTCTTGTTTATAAACTTCAAAAGAACATAGGCTGATGGAATGGCTGGACACATGGCAAATAAAATGCAAAAAAGTAAATTATGAGTTGATACACATTTGCAGGAAGAATGAAGATAGATTGTACACGGAGATGATAAATGCTAAATGACACAATTTAAAAGAAGTGAAAGAAGACAGAGATCTAAGGGTATTTGCATAAATCTCTGAAGGTGACAAGACAGGTTAACAAAGCAATAAACAAAGCATACAGGATCCTGGGCTATTAGTAAGAATGCAGTAATTAGTAAGAACAGAAATCAGCAGTTTAAGCCAAATTTATAGAAAGCACAAATAAAACACTAGTTCTCCTTAGTTGCAGGATTGTAACCTATTCTGGGCACCTCACTCAAGAAACTATGAAAAGGCTTCACCAAGAATATAAAAGACTTGGACTAGACTAGCTCTGTGGATGAGGGATTCCAGTTATTTAACAAGACCAGAGAGGCTGGGGTTGTTCTCCTTTGAGCACAGAAGGCTAAGATAAAATTTAGTAGATGTGTTTAAAAACCTAATGAATTTAAATAAGTAAGTAAAAAGAAATGTCTTTCGAATGGCTCAAAGATCAATCTTTTGAGATAAGTTATTTTTAGCGAACGGACCAGCATTTTTACTGAACAAGTGGTTACAATTTTGAATGCACTATGTAATGAAATACTGGAAACAGTCTCATCAGTAACCTTCACAAGATAATTTGATAAAGAAGAAAAAATGTTGTAGTAATATGGGGAAAGAGTGGAGAAGTGGAATTAACAAGATCACACCTTTGGTTGCAAACCCCATACAGACTGACAGCTTTCAAAAAGATGGATTTTCCAGCAACCAACAGAAAGAACAGCAGGACAGGATTTCACCCTTTAAAATAGTAATTGTAAAAATGCGAAGTAAAATCGACACAGATCAACGATTAACAGGCAATTAATACATCAAATTAATGAAAAAGTTAACTTTCACAATAACTAAGGAATGCAACTGAGGTATGTCTTACGAAACCTTTTTAACTATACAGAATAAAAACTGAAATAACTGTGGATGCTGTAAATCAGGAACAAAAACAAAAGTTGCTGGAAAAGCTCAGCAGATCTAGCAGCATCTGTGAAGAAAAAATCAGAGTTAACATTTCGGGTCCGGTGACCCTTCCTCAGTTCTGAGGAAGGGTCACCAGACCCGAAACGTTAACTCTGATTTTTTCCTCCACAGATGCTGCCAGA
>NC_063336.1:33446715-33478049 GCF_021869965.1 Rhincodon typus
TTCTGAGGAAGGTTCACCAGACCCGAAACGTTAACTCTGATTTTTTCCTCACAGATGCTGCCAGACCTGCTGAGCTTTTCCAGCAACTTCTGTTTTTGTTCCTTTTAACTGTGCAGTGTGTTTTTGACAGATATATAGCATTATGTAGGAAAGTTCTACAGTCACTCCCAATTTTTCAGCAACATCTCTTCTCCCCACTATGTCAGGATGCAACTTCCTTTCCTGTCCCTAAACAACCTTCCACTGAGTCTGACTTTTCATAGATCAATTACCAGTAGCAAGCCACACGTTAGCAAATTTGTCCCTTAACTCTTCAAGAAATCTTCTGTTCTGTTCCCTCTCCTTTGAATAGAAACTGAATTCTCACTGGCACTGCTTGGTCAGAAGTACAGGACAGTACACATTCCCTACAACAGTAGTTCCTTTGTCTCCCTGCATCTTAAACAACTGTCCTTTTTTTCAATGAGTTAGAGTGAATTAATGTTAATACTGAGACCTGATATTTCAATGGATCTCTGTTTGAGTTTCTCACCCCATAGCAGTCAGATCAACATGGCATTTCTCCAAACTGAGGTGTTCTTTTATCATAATATTCTTTTTGGCTTAGATTAAGGGTTACATTTTAAAACAAAAGTGTCCTTTAAAACTCAGCATTCTTGACACTTTGGAAGAGCTAATGCCGCCTAAATGGGTCCAGTGCCCTCCTCTGTGCTGTACTGTTCTGGGATGGAATGAATGTGAGAGTTTACAGTATTTTATACACCTGGACAAACTTTTTGATTCTTTGATGACAGTTCAACATTACAGATTAGTAAGAGCAGAAATGCTAAGGAACAGGACTAAAGAGGGAGCTGTGAGACTGTTGTGTGCTCTGCTTCACAGAGACTTGGCCCATCCCTGCCATTCATAAGAACATAAGAACTAGGAGCAGGAGTAGGTCGTCTGGCCCTTTGAGCCTGCTCCGCCATTCAATAAGATCATGGCTGATCCTTTCATGGACTCAGATCCACTTACCTGCATTCTCACCGTATCCCTTAATTCCTTTATTGTTCAAAAAAAATCTACTTTTTTTAAAAAACATTTACTGAAGTAGCATCAACTACTTCACTGGGCAAGGAATTCCATAGATTAACAACCCTCTGGGTGAAGAAATTCCTTCTCAGTTCAGTCCTAAATCTGCTCCCTCTAATCTTGACGCTATGCCCTCTTGTCCTAGCTTCACCTGCCAGTGGAAACATCCTCTCTACATCTATCTTATCTATTCCCTTCATAATCTTATATGTTTCTATAAGATCCCCCCTCAATCTTCTGAATTCCAATGAATATAATCCCAATCTACTCAGTCTCTCCTCATAAGCCAACCCCCTCAACTCCGGAATCAACCTAGTGAACCTCCTTTGCACCCCCTCCAGTGCCAATACATCCTTTCTCAAGTAAGGAGACCAAAACTGCACACAGTACTCCAGGTGTGGCCTCACCAGCACCTTGTACAGTTGCAACATAACCTCTCTGCTTTTTATTTCAAGCCCTTTAGCAATGAAGGACAAAATTCCATTTGCCTTCCTAATTACTTGTTGTACCTGCAGACCTATCTTCTGTGATTCCCGACTGTGCCCTACAAGCTGACAGGTTCTCCATACATTGCATGAACCGCACTGTGTCCTCGGGTAAGGCGAAGGGCGGTGGGGTATCCTTCCTGGTCAACGGTTCCCGGTGCTCGGATATAGCAACCCTGACAAGCTATTCCTGCCTGGACCTAGAATACCTTACTGTAAAATGCCGCTCCTACTATCTACTGTGAGAATTCACCTCCGCCAACCTGACAGCAGTCTACGTACCACCCCATGTGGATGTGAAGAACGCCCTAGATGTGATTTACACTGCCACAAATGCTCTAGAGACAAAATTCCCCGAGGCACTATTCATTGTGACCAGTGAATTCAACCAAGCCAACTTCAAGAGGATTCTGCCAAAGTACCACTAACATATCTCCTGCTCCACCAGTGGACCAAACATTCCAGACCACTGCTACACAACCATCAAAGATGCCTAAGGCTCCATACCCCACCATACTTCAAAAAATCAGATCACAGCACTGTGTTCCTCCTCCCAGCTCACAAACAGAAGCTGAAACAGGAGGATCTTTCACAAAAGGAAGTACAATGCTGGTTGGAGGCAGCGGATGACTGTCTCTGTGACTGATTGGAATCAGTGGACTGAATTGTATACAAGTACTCAATAGAAAACCTAGACGAGTACGCCACCATAGTCACTGACTTGTTAGCAAATGTGTGGAGGACTGAATACCAAAGAAGTCAACCCGAGTGCCCCCCCAACCGGAAATCTTGGATGAACCAGGAAATCCACTCCCTACGGAAGACCAGACATGCAGCATTCAAGTTGGATGACCCAGACGAATGCAGGAAATCCAGATATGACCTCCGCAAAGCCATCAGGGAGGCAGTACCAGACCAAGTTAGAGGCCCAAACCTACCAGACTCCCACCGTCTATGGCAAGGCTTAAACAAATGAAGGATACCAAATGAAGCAGAGCAAGATAGCAGACAAAGACACATCCCTCCCTGATGCACTCAATACTTTCTCTGCTCGGTTTGAGCAGAATGCCAGGGGTGCGGTGTCACCTGCCCTGATAGCCCCGGACACACCTGTTCCCTTGGTCACTGCTGCAGATGTCAGATCGGTCTTCCTGGGAGTCAACCCAAGGAAAGCGATGGGCCCGGCCAGTGTCTCTGGCTGTGCATTCAGATCCTGTTCAGACCAACTGGCGGAGGTATTCACTGACATCTTCCATCTCTCCCTCCTAGAAACCAAAGTCCCTACCTGCTTCAAGAAGACCATCACCATCCCAGTACCTAAGAAAGTACATGCAATGTGCCTTAATGACTACTGCCCAATGGCTGTGATCTCAATAATCATGAAGTGCTTCGAGAAGCTGGTCATGGCCCACATCAACTCCAGTCTCCCAACCTGCCTCGATCCCCTACAGTTTGCCTACCGTGTAACAGGTCCACAGTGGATTCTATATCCCTAGACCTCCACTCATTCCTGGAACATTTGGACACCAAGGACACCTATGTTAGACTCCCGCTCACTGACTACAGCTCCGCCTTCAACACCCATTATCTCCTCCAGACTGATCACAAAACTCCGCGAACTTGGTCTCGGCTCCGCCCTCTGCAATTGGATCCTCAGCTTCCTGACCCACAGACTACAATCAGTGAGGATAGGTAACTGTACCTCCTCAACCAATACACTCAACACTAGAGCCCCCCAAGGATACATCCTCAGCCCCCTACTGTCCTCCCTGTACACCCACACTGTGTTGCCAAATTCCGAATGAATTCCATCTACAAGTTCACTGATGACATCACCGTAGTGGGACGGATATCTAATGACAATGAGTCAAAATATGGAAAGGAGATAGAGGGCTTGGTGATGTGGTGCAATAAGAACAACCTCTCTCTCTCAATGTCAGCAAAACTAAAGAACTGATCATTGACTTCAAGAAGAACGGAGGAGAATATGCCAGCATCTACAGCAACAGAGCAGAGGCTGAGAGGATGAAGAGCATCAAGTTCTTCAGAGTGACGATAACCGATAACCTGTCCTGGACTTCCCACATAAATGCGACGATCAAGAAGGCACAACAGCACCACTTCTTCCTCAGGCAGCTCAGGAAATTTGGCATGTCCATAAGGTCCCTCACCAACTCCTACAGATGCACAATTAAAAGCATACTGTCCGGATGCACAACAGCCTGGTATGGCAATTGCTCTGCCCAGGATCGTAAGAAACTACAGAAGGTGGTGTGCACAGCCCACACCATCATGGAAGTCAATCTTCCATCCATGGACTCCAGTTACAAGGCTCACTGGCATGGAAAAGCTGCCAACATCATCAAAGACACATCGCATCCCGGTAATGATCTCCTACAACTACTTCCTTTAGGCAGAAGATACAAGACCCTGAACACACGCACCAGCTTGTTCAGGAATGGCTTTTTCACTGTAAATATTAGACTGATGAATGGACTCTCTAACCTCAAATAATTCTGATCTTGCTAACGTTGATCTCGCCTAGTGCACGCCCTGTGTAATGTAACCTGTATGTCTCTGTCTAAGTCTTTTTGGTCAATGCATCCGTGCTTACTACAATCTTCCTGTACCACTTGTAAACAGAACTTTTCACTGTACTTTGGTATACGTGACAATCAATCAATCAATAAAAAAGAGTTCATTGATCAAAATCATCCTACAATGGCCTTGGCACTCTATGAGGACCACAATTTTATATAATACTTACTTTATTGTGTATAGTTGCCCAACAGAATTTTGGATGAGATATATTTTATGTGGAAGGTGTTAAGCTGATGATGATGATGGTAAAGAAGACATAGGACTTGAAAGTGGCAAGGGCATAGCTTAGACTTTAATATTGGAAAGAAGATCAAAGCAGATCAAGAAATGAATGGCCTTTTGCAATGAATAGCATTTGGGTTTTAAAATCAGCTCAGTTCAAAAGAAACAGATTTTAGTGGTCCTTTTTTTACTCCATTTTATTCAAAACCTACTTGATATTGTCCCGAAACATAATTAACAGTAATCCTGCAGCACTCTGAAAATACAGACAGTTAATTCTAAGAACTGTAAGTACCTTAAGGTAAAACTGTATTCTGAAAACAGAAATTCTCTCATAACAAGCAACATGTTACCAACAGTGGTCACAGTTAAATTTACCAATGTTGGATATACCCAAAATTAGATAACCTAGCTTGTCACAGGACAAACTTCTAACTACCCAGATTGACCCGCAGACAGAATCATCGTTCTTTGTTTTCTTTGACCAATGATTTACAAACATGTGAAATTGGAGCAGAAACAAAAGATAAGATCATGATGGGATCCCACAGAAAGAAAAGAAAGTTGTTTAAGATGCAGGCATACAAAGAAGCTGCCACTATGGAGATAGTGTACTGTGCTGTGCATCAGAACAAGCAGTGTGCTGAGAATTCAATTGCTTGAGTTTAAAATTTCAGATTTCCATCTGTTCCCAACCCCTCGCCCCATCCCCAATAATCTTTGATTCTCTGCCTAGCAAGGACCTATCAATTTTCATCTTTAAAATGTTCAATGACCCTGTTGACACAACCTTCTGAACCTAACCCTAACCCTAACCCAATCACAGGTTCAAAGTCACATAACCCACTGAAAGAAAAATATTCTTAGTCATTCATATGTGGCGTTTGTCTGTGTTTTCTTTGTCAGTAGTGGTACAACGGTCTTTCTGATTGTTTCAGAGATAGTAGGAACTGCAGATGCTGGAGAATCCAAGACAACAAGGTGCAGGGCTGGATGAACACAGCAGGCCAAGCAGCATCATAGGAGCAGAGAGGCTGACGTTTCGGGCCTAGACCCTTCATCAGAAAAGGGGGAGGGGAAGGGGGTTCTGAAATAAATAGGGAGAGAGTGGGAGGCGGATAGAAGATGGATAGAGGAGAGGATAGGTGGAGAGGAAACAAACAGGTCGAAGAGGCAGGGATGGGGCCAGTAAAGGTGAGTGTAGGTGGGGAGTTAGGGAGGGGATAGGTCAGTCCAGGGAGGACGGACAGGTCAAGGGGGCGGGATGAGGTTAGTCGGTAGGAGATGGGGGTGCGGCTTGAGGTGGGAAGAGGGGATAGGTGGGAGGAAGAACAGGTTAGGGAGGCAGGGACGAGCTGGACTGGTTTTGGGATGCGGTAGGGGGAGAGGAGATTTTGAAGCTTGTGAAATCCACATTGATACCATTGGGCTGCAGTGTTCCCAAGCGGAATATGAGTTGCTGTTCCTGCAACCTTCGGGTGGCATCGTTGTGGCACTGCAGGAGGCCCAGGATGGACATGTCATCTGAGGAATGGGAGGGGGAGTTGAAATGGTTCGCGACTGGGAGGTGCAGTTGTTTATTGCGAACCGAGCATAGGTGTTCTGCAAAGCGGTCCCCGAGCCTCCGCTTGGTTTCCCCGACGTAGAGGAAGCCACACCGGGTACAGCGGATGCAGTATACCACATTGGCAGATGTGCAGGTGAACATCTGCATGATGTGGAAAGTCTTCTTGGGGCCTGGGATGGGGGTGAGGGAGGAGGTATGGGGGCAGGTGTAGCACTTCCTGCGGTTGCAGGGAAAAGTGCCGGGTGTGGTGGAGCTGGAGGGGAGTGTGGAGCGGACAAGGGAGTCATGGAGAGAGTGGTCCCTCCGGAAAGCAGATAAGGGTGGGGAGGGAAAGATGTCTTTGGTGGTGGGGTCGGTTTGCAGATGGCGGAAGTGTCGGAGGATGATGCGTTGGATCCGGAGGTTGGTGGGGTGGTACGTGAGGACGAGGGGGATTCTTTTTTGGTTCTTATTGCGTGGACGGGGTGTGAGGGATGAGTTGCGGGAGATGTGGAAGACACGGTTTGAGGTTGTTTGTTGTGTTTCCCTGTTTAGTCCATTGTTTCTGAGTGTGGATTCTAGTACTGCCAGGAAGGTTGTTTCTTCAGCGCCTCTGCGGTTGTAGTTCTTTGTCCTGAAAGGATGACCCCGAACTTTAAAACAATGCCCCCTGGAAACCAGCCACCAGCTCTACAGCCAACACCAGCCCCCAGCCCTGCCGGGTCTTCACCATTCCCCAGACACACCCCTCACTGATGACGAACAGTCAGTCCTCAGTAAAGGACTCACCTTCATTCCCCTCCACCCACACATCAATGAATTTCATTCACACTTGGACGTTAAACAGTTTTTCAGACAGACCCCTTCACCTGACACCTTCATCCACTTAACCAAACTCGTCCTTACCCTTAACAACTTCTCCTTTAACTCCTCCCACTTCCTACAGACTAATGGGGTGGCCATGGTGCGCATGAGCTCGAACAGTTCATCAACTTTGCTAACACCTTCCACCCCAACCTCAAGTTCACCTGGACCGTCTCTGATACCTCTCTCTCCTTCCTGGACCTCTCTGTCTCCATCTCTGGTGACCATCTCAAAACTGACATTTATTTCAAGCCCACCGACTCCCACAGCTAACTACGCCTCCTCTCACCCACTTTCCTGCAAGAATGCAATCCCCTACTCCCAATTCCTCCTCCTCCGCCACGTCTGCTCCCAAGATGGGCCGTTCCATACGCAAACATCCCAGATGTCCTCTTATTTCAAGGTCCGCAACTTGCCCCCTTTGGTGGTCGAAAATGCCCTCGACCGCATCTCTTGCATTTCCTGCACCCCTGCCCTCACATCCCCTCCCCACAACAAACACAACGACAGAATCCCCCTTGTCCTCACATATCACCCCACTAACCTCCATATTCAACATATCATTCTCCGCCACTTCCGCCACCTGCAATCCGACCCCACAACCAAAAATATATTTCCCTCCCCACCCCTATCTGTTTTCCATAGAGACCGCTATCTTCATAACTCCCTCATCCGCTCTACACTCCCCACTAGCCTCACCACCCCCGGCACCTTTCCCTGCAACCGCAGGAAGTGCTACACCTGCCCTACACCATCCCCCTCACCTCCATCCAAGGCACCAAATAAACCTTTCACATCAGACAGAGGTTCACCTGCACATCCGTCAATGTGGTCTACTGTATCAGCTGCGCCCAATGTGGCCTCCTCCACATCTGTGAGACCAAGCGAAGGCTCAGAGATGGCTTTGTAGAGCACCTGCACTCTGTTCACGACAAATGACAACACCTTCCAGTCGTGAACCATTTCAACTCCCCCTCTCACTCCCTGGGCGACATGTCCATCCTGGACCTCCTCCAGTTTCACAATGACACCATCCGGAAACTGAAGGAGCAGCACCTCATATTCCACCTTGGGAGCCTACAACCCAATGGTCTCAATGTGGACTTTACCAGTTTCAAAATCTCCACACACCTGGACTCATCCCATGACCAACTCTCTCTCTCATCCCGCCTCCTTGACCTGACACAACTTGTCCATCTTCTCTTCCACCTATTCACTCCTCCCACCTCACTGACCAACCCCTACCACTGCCTACCTGGACTCACCTATCACCATGCCACCTATCTTCTCCAGCCCCACCCCTCCTCTCTCTATTTATTTAAGAGCTCCCTTCCCCCACCCCCATTTCTTAAGAAGGCTCCCGACCCGAAGCGTCAACTTTCCAGCTCCTCTGATGCTGCCTCCCCTGCTGTGTTCCTCCAGGTCCACACTGTGTTGCCCCCTGGTTCTAGACCATCTTCTAATTTGACTAAACCATGCTGACTGTTCTTGAAGATTTTATAAGTGCATAGTACTGGTATAGCAACAACACCACTAGGCTGTCATCAGCTGCCTTAAACATATTAATTTACTTCGGTGTGTCCTATTAATTTGTTTACTTTGTCACAAATGTTATGCATGTTCAGATACAGAGCCTTTAGTTTTGTCCTTTTCCATTATACTCTAGAAAAGTGGAATATGTTTTTACTTTGCACTGGGATTGGGGGAGGTGTGATGGCGTTATCTAACACTAATCCACAGTACTTTGCACGATTATTTAGAGTCAATCACAATAAAATTGTTTTTCACCGATAGAAGAAACTGGTTTTCAACAAGTTAATAAGAATTTCTCATTGTATTGCTTGACATGTGTCTGATTTGATACTGAGAGATAACAGAGTTCTTGAAACAAGGTACATTGCATAAACCAGTCTATTTGAAAGACTGTCTTACATTGAGAATCTAAAGTTATAAAAGATTCTTCCACTGATAAAAAGAGTAAAGCAATCTAGTTGAGAGGAAAAAATGACCAGAAAGGACAGATTCCTGAGAAATAGAAATTACCAGGTCAGAAGTTGTAGTCAGAAAAGATAAGAACCATATTAGCCAGATAAAAGCAAATACATTTATCATATGTATGTAAGATTTAAATTTCTGACAACATTAATGCCCCCAAAGGAGAAAAATTGTCATTAGAAAGTCTAACTGGTGTGATAACAGATGGATATCCATCATGCTGACATCCTTGATGAACACAAGACTAGTAACCTTCTTACCCTGGCACTGAAGGATAGCAAATGTAACATCATAGATCTTTGCCAAAACTCTCAGCCCATCAATAAAAGTTGAACAAATTAAACTTTTCACACATGTAAATCATGTATTAATACAAAACTGCTAAATTGTTATCTATAGCAGAGTCAATATTGCAGACATTATTTGGGTAAAACAAAGCTTTTTTTCATTCATTCACAGGATGAGGACTTCAATGGAAAGCTCAGCACTTATTGGCCCAGTGGTAGTGTCCCCCACTTTGATCCAGGAGATCCGGGCTCAAGGCCTACCTGCTCCAAAGATGTGTTGTAACATCTCTGAACAAATTGATTAGAAAATATCTATCTCCAAAGCTGGAAAAATCTTTACTGCCCCTCTCATTGCCCTTGAAAAGGTGGCATTAAACTGCCAAATTTAATCATTACAGTCCGTGTGCTGAAGGGACACTCATAATGCTGTTAGATAAAGAATTATAAGATTTGGATCCAGCAATAATGAAGCAACAATAATAAAGATCCAAGTCATGGATTTGTAGCCTTGGAAAGAAATTCGCAGGGTGTTTCAACATCTGCTGTTCTTGTTCTTCTGAGTGAAGCTTAACAGTGCTGTAGAAGATCCCTGCTGTTGCCATTCCTGATGCTGCATGCTAATGCTGAACCATCTGAACATTTAAGATGGGAAAAGGGATCCAATCCAGTGGGCTGCATTGTCCTGAATATCAATAAGTTTCTTAAGAGTTGTTAGAACTGCACTCATACCAGTGGAGAGAATTCTATCCTAACCTGTGCCTTGCAGCTGGTGAACAGAGTCTAGAAAGGTGAATTATGCACCACTGAATTTCCAGCTTCTGACCTGCACTTGTAGACATATGTTTTAATGGCTGGCCCAGTGTCTTTTCTAGTCAATGGCGATAATGCCCAGAATGTTGATTATGGAGTATTTGGTAATGGTAAGCTTGTTGAATGTCAAAGTAAGGTCGTTTTTTTTTTCTCTTGTTAGAGAAGGTCACTGTCTGGCACTTGTGTGATGCAACTATTGGTTGTCACAAAATCAGTCTCGGTCTGAATGTTGTCTTGATCTTGTTTCCAAAAGACAATAAGACATTGAAACAGAAATAGGCCATTCAGCCCTTAGTGATTACTCTGCTTTCATGAGATTATGGCAGATTTGACAATCCTCAACTCCAGTTTCCTGTCTTTTTCCCATGAACCTTGATTATCTTACTGATTAAAAACCTGTCTATCTCAGCTGTGAATATATTTAATGACACCATCTCAACAGCCCTGTAGGGTAAAGAATTCCACAGATTTTCACCTCTCTGAGAGAAGAAATTCCTCCTCATCTCTGATTTAAATGTGAGACCCCTTATTTTGAGATTTGGCCTTTGGTGCTGGACTCTCCCACAAGGAGAATCCTATACTGTCAAGTCTTCTAAGAATCTTGTATGTTTCAAAATGTTTGCATCTCATTCTTATATATTCTGATGAATACTGGCCCTATCTACTCTATGTCTCTTCATTTGACAGTCCATCCATTCAGCCTAATAAATCTTCTCTGAACTCCTCAAATACCAGTATGTCTTTCCTTGGATAATGGGTCCAGAACCCAGCACAATGTTCTACCTGTGGTCTGCCTAATGCCTTGTATAGCTTTAACTCCAGTACTTTTATACACCCTTGAAATAAAGGCCAACATTCCATTTTCCTTCTGTATGAAACTGCTTCCATATCTCATGAGTCACAAATCATTCTGAATATTTTGTAATCATTAGGGAACATCCCTGCATCTGATCTTATGGTGGAAGGAAGGTAATTGACGAAGCGGCTGAAGATGGTTGGGGCTAGGAAACTACCCTGAGGAATTCCTACGGTGATGTCTGGAACTGAGACGATTGACCTCCAACAATCGCAACCATCTTCCTTTATGCTCGGTATGGGTTCCAAACAACAAAGAACGTTTCCTGGATTTTCTGCTAGGGTCCTTGATGTCATACTTGTTCAGATTAGACCATAAGTAAAAGGAGTAGCATTATGTCATTCAGCCCATAGAATCTGCTACACTAGTTGATCATGGCTGATGTGCTTCTCAACCCCATTTTCCTGCCTTGTCCCAATAACCTTTGGTCCTCTTACTAATCAAGAACCTATCTATCACTGCTCTTTGGAGGGTCCACATGGACTTGATGGGCAGAATTGCTTGCTTCCACACCATAGGGGTTCTATGACAATGAGACTCTATGACAAGCCCTTCAATCCAGGATCATTCCTGTGAATCCCTTCTAGACTCTTTCCAAAACCAGCACATCCCTCCTTAGATGTGGGTCCGAAAAATGCTCACAATATTCTAAATATGGTCTGACTGAAGCCTTTTACGGTCTCAACAGTACATTCCTGTTCATGTATTCTAGCCCCCTCAAAATGAATACTAACATTACTGTTGCCTTTCCAACTGTCAACTGAACTTTACTGAGAATCCTAACTAAGATTCCTAAGTCCACTTGTGCTTCAGGTTTCTGAAGAGTCTTCCCATTTTGAAAATAATCTATGCCTCTACTTTTCCTACCAAAGTGCATAACTTCACACTTTCCCAAATTGTATTCCATCGGCCACTTCTTTGCCCACTCTCCTAATCTGTCCAAGTACTTCTGCAGCCTCCCTGCTTCCTCAACACACCCTGTTCCTCCACTTAACTTTGTGTCATCTGAAAACTTGGCAACAATGCCCTCAGTTTCTTCATCCAGATTGTCAATGTATAATGTGAATAGTTGTGGTCCCAAAATTGACTCCCGCAGAAATCCACTAGTCACTTGCTGCCATCCCGAATAAAACCCCCGTGATCTTCAGACTGCCTTCTGCCAATCAACCAATCTTCTACCCATGACTGTGTCTTGCCTCTAACACCATGGACTCTTATCTCAGAGCTCTGATGAAGAGTCACCGGACTCCAAACAGAGCATCACCTTGTCAAAGGCCATCTGGATTTGTGGGTTGATTGAAACTCTTTTGTCCACATTCTTTTCAACAGAGGCTGACTTGTAGCACCCAGAGTGATGAATATATTTGCTTCTTTTACCTGCAGTGCAGAAGTTTTTAATGGCTGTCCTCAAGCTGACCTTCATTGACACTAGCTCATCAGATCACTAACACACACGGACCAGAATTTTCAGTCATTTTTTAATCCTTTTTTGTATTTTCCCAGAAGTATAAAACACAATACTTTTGGAGATGACTTCTGCTGAGAGGGATTGGGAGGTTAGCCGCTCTTTAGCCCTTCCTTTTTAGCCTTTCTGTTTGAAGTTTCCTTGACTCTATAAGGGTGTGGCATTCCACATCTTCACACAGGCGACTATCAGCCAATTATTGAAGTTCTATTTGCAGGCATCTTTTTGGCTGTTGCAGTCCTTTTCTTAAAAAGAAATGCATGTTGGAATTAAAAGTTAACAATGTTCATAAGCGCTTTGTGGTTCTGAACAATACTTTAAACCTGTATCATTTGGTTATTGAGCTTTTTCTACCATGAGAAACAATTTCAACTCCCTGAACATCCTGATCAACTTGATTAGGGATGCAGGAGCAGAGGAACCTGGGACAGAAACAGAAATTGCTGGAAAAACTCAACAGGTCCGGCAGCATCTGTGGCAAGGACATAGAGACAATGTTCAGAGTCCGGTGACTCTTCATCAGAACTCTGAGCAAGTGAAGCAAGGGTGACGTGAGGAAAATCTTTTTCAGTCAGCAAGCAGGTTAAAGTATGGAATATACTGCCTGGAAATCTGGTGGGAGTAGGTTCAATTGAAGCATTCAAGTGGCACTGGATTTTTGTTTTGCATAAGTAATGGTATGCAGTGATGTGAGGAGAGGCAGGAGATTGACACTAGATAATAAAGTCAGTCTAGCTAATTGAGCTGCTGCAGGTGTTGACGGGCCAAATGGCCTCCTACACCATTATAAATCTGTGATTCTGTGATGAAGTCTCCCCTTTACCTATGTTCCTTTGAGAAGATCAGTGCAAATTTTCCCAGTCTCTCCATATAACTAAAGTCTTTTATACCTTGTAATAAATATCTTCTGCACTCGTTTTTAAAGTGGCACCGAGAACTGAACACAATACTCTAGCTAAGGCTACCCAGCACTTTAGTATTATTTCCTTGTCTCTGTGCTTTATTGCTCTGTCAATAAAGCCAAAGATTCCAGACATATTTTAACAGCTTTCTTAACTTGCCCAGCCAGCTCCAAAGATTTGAGTGCTAGCACCCTTCTCCCTCTGTTTCTGCAGCGTCTTTCCAATTGTATCATTTAGTTTATATTGCCTCTCCTTATTTTCAACATTAAAATGTATCATTTCGCATCTCGCATGAGCTTTCACTTTTCCCGTGTCTGTCCAATTTACCAATCTAACTGCTCGAAATCTATTACTATCGTCCTTGCTGTTGGCTACATTTCCAATTTGACGTTATCTGCAAATTTTGAAATAATGCCTCTTAAAACACAAATCCAGGTCATGAAAATATATCCAAAAGAGAAACCCGAATTCCCTGGGGAACATAGAACATAGAACATAACAGCGCAGTACAGTCCCTTTGGCCCTCAATGTTGCACCGACCTGTGAAACCAATCTGAAGCCCATCTAACCTACACTATTCCATTATCATCCCTATGTTTATCCAATGACCATTTAAATGCCCTTAAAGTTGGCGGGTCTACTACTGTTGCAGGCAGGGCATTCCACAACCTTACTACTCTCTGAGTAAAGAACCTACCTCTGACATCTATCCTACATCTATCACCCCTCAATTTAAAGCTATGTCTCCTCGTGCTAGCCATCACTATCCGAGGAAAAAAGCTTTCACTGTCCACCCTATCTAATCCTCTGATCATCTTGTATGTCTCTATTAAGTCACCTCTTAACCTTCTTCTCTCTAACGAAAACAGCCTCAAGTCCCTCAGCCTTTCCTCATAAGACCTTCCCTCCATACCAGGCAACATCCTGGTAAATCTCCTCTGCACCCTTTCCAATGCTTCCACATCCTTCCTTTAATGCGGCGACCAGAACTACAGGAAACAGAGTGAAAATAACTACTCTGCTTTCTGTCCCTTAGTCAATTTGGTGTTCATCCGTCATGACACCCTTTATTCCCTGGAGTTTCCAGTGTCAACAGATCTATAACTTCTTCCAAGACGAACGGAAAGCTTCTGACTTAATTTTTTTTTCAAAAAAACGATTTCCATAGGGCCTTGGATGTTGACGCTGGGAGTGGGAATGGGATGTTCAGTCCTTTGCATACTGCAGGAATGTGTTTCCCTCCATCACCAAGTGGCCACCTCAGAACCATGGGACTATCTGGAGTGCAGTCACACTGTAACAAGGCGGTGTAGGAGCATTACAGAGGAGGCAACTTCCATGACAGGGCGTAAATGCCAACGCTTGGAGGTCTGGTGGTCAGACTCTGGACTTGGCCAATTTTGTGGAATGCGCTGGTTAACCACAACCATTGGGGCAACATCCATTGAAGAGTGGCATGGTGTTTATCACATGGTTGTAGTTTTTTTATTCATTTGTGGGACCTGGGTGTCAGGGATGGCTGGCCAGCATTTATTGCCTATCCCTAGCTGCCCTTGAGAAGGCGGTGGAGGTTTTAGAGTCTGTAAACATAGTGTTAACATAGAGGCCGCATTTTAGTAAAGACTCTTGTCCATTCCTTGGTTGGGTTTTCACGTTTCCCATCACCCTGAATTTCAAATAACAGAGTACAGCCAATCAACCCACAGAAAAATAATAATAAAGCGATAATGTTGGGGGCGGGACAGGGGTGTGTAGCTTCATGAACAAAAATAAACTTGCTGGAAAAGCTCACCAGGTCTGGCAGCATCTGTGGAGGAGAAAACAGAGTTAACGTTTCGGGTCCAGTGACCCTTCCTCAGAACTATCTCTGTGTGTAGCTTCATGTCCAATGGGGTACATGAACTTCCAAAGCTGCGCTTGTTTTTGGAGAAGTAGAAAGGTCGGCGAGTTTTAAACAGCGAAATTCCTCTCTCCAATCGAGCAGCAGCTCCAGCGTCCCTCTCTGGCGTCCAACGCATCCCTAATGCGGAGGCAGCAATGTGTTCCTAAATAACTTGTCAATCCCAGCAGCTAACAGGCAGCAAACTGCGACGATGGAAATGCGGAGATGTCGGCAACTCACTTTGCATTTTGGCCAACTGTGATTTTTTTTTCGCGGCAGTCTCAGAAAACGAAACCAAAACAAATGAGTTTGACCAACAGCAGTTTAGAAATCTGAACACGTACTCTAAAGCATAGGACATGTGTTCGAAGAAAATCCTAATCCTGCACTGCAATCAGGGCAGGATTAAGGCATTGTGATATAAAAGCAACATACTTCGTATGCTGGAAATTTGTAAAAACAGAGTGCTGGAAAAAACTGAGTTGAAGTTTTGAGTCCGTGTGGTTTCTTCAAAACTTTCTGAGGATTTCGAAACTTTAAATGTTTCTCTCTCCACAGATGCTGCGAGGCTTGCTGAGTTTCTCCAGCATTTTTAGTATTAGTGCATTGTCAGTTCAGTGGGGCGCGCCCATTGTTAGAGCTTTGTCAAATCATGCCCATAATTACTTGGGGGTTCGGTGACCCCAGGTGGCTGGATGCTCAACAGCGTGGATTCAAATCGCGCACCGGCTGAGCTTACTAGGAAGGGCTCCCCTTCTCAACCTCCCCCCTCACCTGAGGCACGGTGACCCTTCAGGTTAAACCGCCAATAGTCGTCTCTCTCCAATAAGAGAGCAGCCCTATGGTTCGGGAGGATTAGTGCGACTTTGTATGATCACCTGTATGAAGGGGGCCTGCACCAATTAGTTAACAACTGTTTGAAGAAAGTGTGACATTACACAAATGTAAAACCATGATATACATTCCGTGTAACAGCGGGAAAACTGAGGGGACTGGGATATCACGATCTTCCGTCAGCTTCAATTTACTATTTGTGAGCTCAAAGCCTTGAACCAATTGAATCCAGAGGCGGGTATTCCGTTTTTATAAGGCTATTCATTTTGGTTTTCCTTTGCACAAGTCGATGCCCGGTGCCTTGAGTAATCAGTGTGAAGAGCAGCTCTTTTGGAAGGGGAGCTGTCGGCCGCCTTCCCGCCAGTTGCAAGCACGCAGATGTCTCCCTTCCACTTGCTGGAGAAAAGTATTGGATCCTGCCGAGCTCGGGAAGCGTCGCTCTGATCCACGCCACAGAAATGTGTTGCTGTAACTTCCTGTGGAGTCGGTGTGAGTGAGCAAGCTCCCCTCGGCACCGGGGGCCCTGCACACCGCCTCGGAGTGTATGTGGCGCCGGGAACCGGCTGAGAGGACAGTCCACTACCTTTCCGCCTGGCCGACCCAAACAACTGGAAAGAGCTGGAAAGTTAGAGCGGGCTGAGGAAGAGGAGATCGCTGGCGGGGAGGAGGGGGTGGGGGTCGGGGGTGCTGTCCGCGCCCATTGGATTCTGTTGTGTCTTTAATGATCATTTGTAGTCAGCCACCGAGCAGAGAGAGAGAGAGACTAAAACGCCTTCCATCCCTCCCTAGGAAAAGCTGGAGACAACCAGAGAGGAAACAACTTGCAGCCGGCGGCCAATCTCGGTTCCCTCACAGAAGAGAAAAGGGGGGAGCGGGAAAAAAGAGAGAAAAAAACAGTGAAGGCGCGAAGTGGACTTGGTTTTACTGAGAGAGAGGGGACACAGAGAGAGAGAGATGATGGATTGAGCGAGGGAGCCGGACTCGCAGCTTTGGGATTCCCAGTTTCTCTTCCTCTCTCTCTCTGTTTAAAGCCCAGTTTGCCCGCCCCCACGCAGTGTTCTGTCTCCCCCCACCACCCCCCCCCCCCCCCCCCACCCTCTTTGCTGCGACTGTGGAAGGCGATCAGGACAGTGGGGCCAAGCTGGGGAGGAGGATGTCGGTGTCCGGGTACCAGGGGGGCTCGGCTCGGCCGGGATCCCTCTCCCCCCTGGGGCTGGGGATAAAGCTGTCGCTGGTGTTGCTGAGTTACCTCCAACCAGCCGCCCCGTCGGTGCGGTGCCCGCTCCCGTGCGACTGCTCGGAGGCGCCCGAGACGGTGAAATGCGTGAACGGGGAGCTGAGCGGCGTGCCGAGCGGCATCCCGGACGGAGTGCGGACCCTGCTGATCACCGGTAACGACATCCCGAGCCTGACGAGCGGGGCGTTCGAGCCGGCGCTGGTGCAGCTGGTCAACCTGAGCCTGCGGGCGAACCGGATCGGGGAGCTGGGCGGCGGGGTGTTCGCCTCGCTTCCCCGCCTGCGGCAGCTCGACCTGAGCGACAACCGCCTGCTCAGCCTGAGCCCGGCCGCTTTCGGCTCGGCTCCGGCCCCTCTCCGGGAGCTCAACCTGAGCCGGGCCCTGGGAGACCCCTCGGCGGCCGAGCAGGTGGCGGCTCTGCTGAGAACAGCGCAGCTTCCCGAGCTCCGGAGCTTGCAGCTCACCGATAACCGGCTCTCCTACCTGCCGGCCGGCGCCTTCTCCGGCCTGGCATCACTGCGGCATCTGGAGCTGGCCGACAACTCCCTGTCCGAGCTGGGGGAGGATGCCTTCGGCAGCCTGCAGCTGGAGACGCTGGACCTACGCTCGAACGCGCTCCGGACTCTAACCAACAGCACCGTGACTGAGCTGCGCCGCCATCCCTTCCTCCGGCTGCGGCTCGCCGGTAACCCGTTCGCCTGCGACTGCCACCTAGAGCCGCTGCTCGCCTGGCTGCAGCTCAGCCGCCCGGGGCTGGTGGACACGGAGGGCCTGGTGTGCGCTTCGCCCGAGTCACTGACGGACCGGCCCCTCCTGCAGCTCCGTCCCGCCGAGCTCAAGTGCCCGGTCCAAGGAGACATGGAGAGCGTCCTGCAAACCTCGTACGTCTTCCTGGGCATCGTGCTGGCGCTGATCGGGGTCATCTTCATGTTCGTGCTGTACCTGAACAGAAAGGGCATCAAAAAGTGGCTTTACAACGTCAGGGATGCTTGCCGAGACCACATGGAAGGCTATCACTACAGATACGAGATTAACTCGGACCCCAGATTGACAAACCTCAGCTCCAATTCGGAGGCGTGAAAGGACATTTTTATTTGCCGCGAGAAGCTGACTTGTTTGAGACTTAAAGACGGGTCCGCTTGGACTTTTACTTTACTGTTCGCTCTTTGTAATAGCTATGCATGATGACCCCACTCACTGGGACCAACGGGCTTAACCTTGCTGCTTGTGTCACTCTCCGACGGTTGGAAATCCGACAGTGACAAAAGGTTTGACGCTCACGGTGGGGAATTCTCCATGTGCAGTGATATTTGTCTGTGTGTATGATTATGTGTGAATGTGTGTATGTATGTGCATGTCTATGTATGTGTGCAAGTCTCTACATGTGTGTGTGTGTGTGAATATCTATGTGTGTGAACTTTCTCTCCCTCTTTTCATCACCTGCAGTGTGATGTGCCAAAATAGGGAGCGCATTTGGAAGGGATTGAAGCTCTCTCCCGAGCTCGGCTTTAACAACAGAGTACTGCTAAAAACTTAGCTGAGGATTTGAGACCTCCATGATATTAGAGTCGGGAGAGGGGATTAATTGCTACAGTAACAGTTTTACGGTTTCATAAGTGAAAAAAATTAACAACCAAGCAATAAAAGCAGTTTTTCAACCCGGGTTTCAGCAACTCAAAGTTTTATCATCGGTCCCCAGGCGGTGCAGTAACACAAAGCGACCTCGCTGGTTTAATGCATTCTGCTAAATTCCAATGACTTCAGTCAGATCCTACTCGCTGAATGAGAAAAGGCGCTTACGGTAATGGTGTTTTAATACTGGCTTTTTATTTGCGAACAGGTCTACATATGCTCCCCGAACTTAGCAAAGTAAAGTGACAAATGTAGTCAGCAGTCTTTTCTCTTGCTTGTTGGTCTCACAAATTTCATTGGGTAATATGTTCAGGATGATTGGAATGAAAGCTGGTTGTCAGCCGTCTGCCTCTGGGAAAGCCCGGGGTTGCGAAACATCTGGATCCTCAAAGATCAAGCATTGTAGCCACCCCCGTTCCCCACCCTCAATCATTATTTGAAGAATGGACGACTACGTGGAGAGTGGTTCTATTGATGCTGCCCGCAGGCCTCCCTCCTAGTGTCACAATATCTGAGGGCTGCGCATTCCCACTTGACAAACTGGTTATTTCCCGGGTACACACGTTGGGTGACGGTTGTGGGGGCGTCAAGATCGCATTAATGTTGAGCCTCGCAGTTCATGGATTTTTTTTTTGAAACGATGCTTCTTTGCAAGTCGTTTTGTAATGTTTCCAAAACTCCTAGCTGGTATGAACTTCTTGACTAAAATTAATACAATATATATTAAAGAATATTAGTTGATCAAATTGGGGAATTTGCATTGAACAAATAGATGCTGCAGACACGCATGCACACTGACACTGCGGATACGAATCATGCCAAATGGAACTGTAAATGTCAATAATTATGCTAGTAACCCTTCAGTAATAATCCAAGCAGTCAATTAGATCTCCAATCTTACAGTGAAATTTAATGAAATTAGAATGCTTAGCGCCGCTTAATATTGTGCATGAGTGTTCTGGTACTTTTAGGGAGGGTTTGCACTGGGGTAATATTAGAAAATTGCTCGCCACCGAGAATGAATCCAGCTCCTTTGATATTTGTTCAGCTTCTCAGCATGAATGAGTCTTGCAGCATTACAGCAGCACGGGATTTAAAAGTCCAAACACTTGACTGCCTTTCACGTTTGGTGATGTCTACCTGGACATAATAGGTGACAGAAACATTTCACATTCTGCAGTCGTTTTCCCTTGCAATGCAAATGCATGTCATAGATGTGAGGCCTATGCACTTGAGAACATGTTATTTTGGTGCTTGTGCTGTGGAAAAGTTTGAAAATTCTTCTTTCTCTAATCTAGCTGTTAATAGAGGATTATCTTTACACATACTATGGAAGGTTTGTTGGAGTGAGTTGATGAAACAGGTCAGAAAAGTGAAATAGCATGGAGCTAATGTTCATAACCTCTTCCAAATTTGTTATTACACATCAATTTAATTTGTTTGTATATTTTCTCAATAATTTGGCACATGACAAGGTAACCATTGATGTCTAAACACATACCATTTGTTTCCTAGTCCTGTTGCAGGCTAACAGTTTTCTTTCACTCTCAAGCAACAGGAAGTCCTTTAAGTGCTCTGATTGCACTAACACTTGAGGCTGTGGATTTTTTACAGCCTGAAGTTTTCAGAGAAACTAGATTGCGGACACTTACTAAAACCTTGCATTTTAACCCTGAGGCAGAAGACATCAGACAAGTCCAACAGATAAAATATTGCAACAGTTTGCTTGCAAGATGTTCATCATTAAGGCAGTGGAAACGTCCTTACATTCCAACTAGTTGCTTACATTTGTAAAATCAAATCAAAGACCATGACTGCTAGAAACCTGTCCATCTCTTTTTGCATTCACAGACATTTGTCTTTCTACTAGTTCCAAAATCTACAAGTAAAAATGTTTTCAACCAATGTTAACTATTTGAATTTCTAAAACATGGTGAGAAATATATAATTCCATAGTTCAATTAACCAATTTTATCCAAATCTATTTCTTGAAATATATAAAATTAGTTATGAAACCAGACTTGGGCATGGACTAAGTGTAAATGCTTTGAAATGCAAAGTGGCAGCCCATGTCTTGTATTTCACCCAAACGATGAGATTATTTGCCTGGTCACTTGTAACTACATAAAAAAAAAGTAGAATGATCCCTTAGTAAACTATTGTTCTTATGGAGTTTCTACTTTTCAATGTTACTCTTTTTGGTGTCAGGTGCTAATACTTGCTTTGATTGTAATTTCCTAAAATTTCTTTCAATTGTATTCTAACCACTATCTCCAAGCAATGGTCCACAGGTATGATATTTTATTATCATATTAATTATTACTGAACCAAAAAAAGCACAGATAGAAATCTAGGTTAATGCCATCTGGAGTGCATTTTGTTCTGATCTATATATAGGTTTGCACCAGTGAAGTGTTGATGAGAAATGAGCTGAATACAGCTTTTTGCCATTCATATACTCGATTAGTGCCATCGGTCTTATGAATACTGGAGACATAAACAAGGCCATGAGTGGGATGGTGGGGAATGAAAGGCAGTGCACCTATTTATTTGAAGATCTCATGATGTTGCTGTTAAATCATCAATGAATAACTATGTCATATGAAGAATCATTGCATGCAAAAGAAAACTATGTAATGGAAGTTGGAAAAAAGAAGTAATATTAGAGCCCTGAAGAATGTAAGCATATTCAAGCTGTATGTTTTCTGCTTAATAGCTTTGTTAACTTTTATTAAGAAAATAAATAATGTAGCTAATTTTTGGTCTTATTTGGCTTTAATTACTAACATAGATTGTTTTCATAATATTTGCATTTGTGACTATGTATGGCAGACAAGGTGTGGACATAGATATTGATAATTTCATGTTCTGTGAATGTCAACTGCATCTTCTTCTCAGTGAAAGCATATATTGCAAGCTATTCATTTTCACAAACAAAAGAAAATCATAGCATTGAAGAAGAGATAGGATTTATTTAGGTTCATTAAAGAAAAAGCAATTTAACATCCAAAAAGTAAAGCTCAGCCATGCTGGGTGATCTAACTTAATTTGGCTTCTCCGTCATTTACCAGTTACTTTGAGTTACAGCAGCCTTCAAACATATTTATTTATACCCAGCAAGCTCTGCAGTGTTCACTGTATCTGTCACAGGCAAATATACCTCTCCAGTGGCAGTTATGTCAATCAAAGCTAGATTGACTGTAAAGATGAAAAATCAAGACTGAAAGCACGTGTAGCTCAACAACATCAACCTAAATTTATACTGTACCTTAACACAAAATATTTCAAGGTAGCTTATAGATGATTAATGCCAAGCAGAAGAGATAACAGAAAGCACAGACGTAAAGATAGCTTTAGATGATTTCCAAAGCTAAAGTAGAAGGAAAGGTTAAAAAAAAACTGTGGGATTTTGGGAAATAGTTCTAACTAGTAAAGATAAAATAGCTTGGGGATTGATCCTAGTTGTGGAAAGGAGGAGGAGAGCTGGAGGGTGGCAGGAAAAGTGCAGGAAGTCAGAATTGTAGCACACGATGAGATATGTAGCTTCAGGGGGTTACACAGGTGTGCTAGGATGCAGCCAAGGTAGAAGGATTTGTAAATGAAGACAAAGAATTTGAATTAGATGTGGGAGCACAAACCATGTCTGTAGTGATAGAACTGACAGATGAGCAGCACTTCATTCAGTACAGGTTGTACACAGTGGGATTTTGCATTAGTTGGAATTTGTATAGATTGGAACTTGAGAGGCTGATGTAGAAGGTATGATAAAAGTTAATTCTAAAGGTAGCAGAAGTCTGGACAATGATTTCTATGGCAGTGAGGATGACTAAGAGCAGTACTGTTCTCTAATTTTCTTTACTTTATGCCCTCCAAGTTTACCTTGTCCCTGAAGCCCATCGCTTGCTGCAGCAATCAAATTTTCATTAAACTCTTGATAACCCAAATTGCCCTCCTGGCTTTCATGTTAACTAACATTTTCAACATTTCACTTTCTTCAGCTAATGACCACATCTTTAACTCTGTCGTTGTTACTCCTATCTTCAAAAATAATACTTCACTTCTCTACCTTTGCAAACAACTACATCATCTCCAACATCACTTGAATGTCTTGTGTCCATCTTTCCCAGCAGTCCGTGTTTGAAACCTTCTATTCCAGTTTCTGTTACTGCCACAATTTGAAGTGACTGTTATCTAAGTCACAAAAATGCAATACGGCATCACTGTGACATTCTCCACCACCACCACCACATCCCCATGTTATTTTTGACCGTGTAGCATTTTACATTTGTTGACTAGACAAACGTCGTCCGGTGCCTGTCCAGCATCTACCTGGGTGTGATAGATGGAGTTCAATTTGGATAAATGCAAGGTATTGCATTTTAGTACAACAAACAAGGGTAGGACTTATTCATTTAATAGTAGGGCCTTGAATAGTGTTGTAGAACAGAGGGACCTAGGGGCGCAGGTACGTAATTCTTTAAAGTTTGCGTCACATATAGACAGGATGGTTAAAAAGGCATTTGGCATGCTTGCCTTCATTGCTCAGTCCTTTGAGTAAAGGAGTTGGGATGTTATGTTTAGATTGTACAGGTCATTGGTGAGGCCTCTTCTGGAATATTGTGTCTAGTTCTGGTTGCCCAATTATAGGAAGGATACTATCAAGCTGGAGAGGGTTCAGAAGAGATTTACCAAGATGTTGCCGGATATGGAAGATTTGAGTTATAAAGAAAGGCTGGAGAGGCTGGGACTTTTTTCACTGGAGCGTAGGAGGTTGAGAGGTGACCTGATAGAAGTTTATAAAATAATGAGAGATTTAGGTAGAGTTGACAATAGTTGCCTTAACCCTAAATGGGGAATTTCAAGACAAAGGGTCACATTTTTAAGTTGAGAGGAGAGAGATTTAAAAAAAGACATAAGAGGCAATCTTTTTACACAGAGGGTGGTTTGCTTGTGGAATGAACTTCCTGATGAAGTGGTGGATGTGTGTACAACTACAGGGTTTAAAAGTCATTTAAATGGATACATGAATTGGAAAGGTTGGGAAGGATATGGGCCAGGACCAGACAGGTGGGACTAGTTGAGTTTGGAATTATGTTCAGCATGGACTGGTTGGACTGAACAATCTGTTTCCATGCTGTATGACTCCAAGTCTCAATGACTTAATTACATTTTTACTTATCTAGCTGGAAGTCCTGCTCCTGTCCCACTTCTGTTTTATCTGATGTTTATTGTTTCTCTCTTTCTTTTTCCTCATTCACATGCTTGACATCACCCAAAAAAAAGCACAGCACTAAATTTCATATGTACAGCGATGACACCCAGCTCCACCTCAACATCATCTCTTTCAACGTCCTGTCTCAAAATCGTCCAGGTGATTGTCCAACATTGAATGATGAATTTTCTCCAACAATATATTGGGAAGACCAAAGCCTTCAGTCCCTTTACAAATTCCATTCCAAACCATTGACTGTACCTGGGAACTAAGGATAACTTGATAATTGTGATAACTCCTGATAACTCTTGTTCACAGCCTTGGTGTCATATTTGACTGCAAGTTGAGCTCCTGGCTCTGTATCTACATCTACATTGAGACTACTTGAGCTCATTTGCTGCTGAAACCCTCACCCATGTCTTTGTTATCTCAGCCCTTTGACAATTCCAATGTGTGCCTTGCTAGTCCCCACATTTGACACTTGATAAACTTAAGTTCACTCCAAATTTTGTTGCTCATGTCCTAAATCACACCAAGTCTGGTTCACCCATCACCCCAGTGCTCACTGACCTATATAGGTTCTCAGTTAAGCAGTGGCTAAAATTACCCTAGATAGGTGAAGAGGAAACAGGCAGGTCAAAGAGGCAGGGATGGAGCCAGTAAAGATGAGTGTAGGTGGGGAGGTAGGGAGGAGATAGGTCAGTCCAGGGAGGACGGACAGGTCAAGGGGGCGAGATGAGGTTAGTAGGTAGGAAATGGGGGTGCAGCTTGAGGTGGGAGGAGGGGATAGGTGGGAGGAAGAGCAAGTTAGGGAGGCGGGGACGAGCTGGGCTGGTTTTGGGATGCGGTAGGGGTCCTTGAAAAACGAGGACATCTGAGATGTACAGGAGTGGAATGCCTCATCCTGGGAGCAGATGCGGCGGAGGCGAAGGAATTGGGAATAGGGGATGGCATTTTTGCAGGAAGGTGGGTGGGAGGAGGTGTATTCTAGGTAGCTGTGGGAGTCGGTGAGCTTGAAATAGATATCGGTTTCTAGGTGGTTGCCCGAGATGGAGACAGAGAGGTCCAGGAAGGTGAGAGAGGTGTTAGAGATGGTCCAGGTGAACTTAAGGTTGGGGTGGAAGGTGGTGGTGAAGCGGATGAACTGTTCGAGCTCCTCGTGGGAGCACGAGGCGCCGCCGATACAGTCATCAATGTTTCAGAGGAAGAGGTGGGGTTTAGGGCCAGTGTAGGTACAGAAGAGGGATTGTTCCACGTAACCTACAAAAAGGCAGGCATAGCTTGGGCCCATGCGGGTACCATGGCCACCCCCTTTGTCTGTAGGAAGTGGGAGGAATTGAAAGAGAAGTTGTTGAGGGTGAGGACGATTTCGGCTAAGCGGATGAGGGTGTCAGTGGAGGGGGACTGGTCGGGCCTGCGGGACAGGAAGAAGCGGAAGGCCTTTAGGCCATCTGTATGGGGAATGCAGGTGTATAGGGACTGGACATCCATGGTAAAGATGAGGTGTCAGGGACCGGGGAATTGGAAGTTCTGGAGGAGGTGGAGGGCGTGGGTGGTGTCACAGTCGTAGGTCGGGAGTTCCTGGACCAAGGGGGAGAAAATGGAATCCTCAAATTATCCTGCTTGTTTTCAAATCCCTCCGAAGCATTTCCCCGTTCCTCAGTCCGAGCTCAGAAATAGCTCAGGATCATTGGTTCAGACAACGAGTACTTAGGGAAAGCAATAGAATCAGCAATAATTCATAGATAATTTTGTGTTAGGTAAGCAGTTTCACAATATTTGAGACGGTCAATAAATTGGACGTGTCTTGCTGTCGTACATTACTTTAACGCGGTTCATGTACATGGAGAAAATGAGGGAACAAGGACAGACCTGGGAAGTCTGAGGCACTATCGGAAGTGTCCTGGCTATCTTGAGGTTAATAACAATGGACCCATAAGAGCGGGAGTCTGTAGGGAGTGTGTCAAAGCGAATAACAATGATGATCTATGCAGTGACCTCATCCCATCAGGACCAAAGGTTTATTACTGCATACAAGAATCAACAGTAAAGTCGTCTGCTTTTGTTTACATAAATAACCAAAAGAACTGCGGATGCTGGAAATCAGAAGCAAAACAGAAACTGCTGGAAAAGCTTTTATTCACATTTTCGCTTCCTCTTCGCCGAAGTCCATTTAAAAGTTCTTGTGCAACTATTGGCTGAGAGTCGGATCGAGTTTCCCGGAAATTGTAGTGTCTTAAAGAGCCAGCCAAATAACCGTTCACATGTAGACAGGACCGCTGACAAAGTAACAGGCAGCCCTTCCCATATCGGGAGAGCCGTAAAATAGTTAAGTCACCAGTGAAAGGGAGTGGGAAAGACATTACAATAAGGAGGCTGATGTGTAAAATAAAATTTGCACGTAAACTGGTTGTTTAAACAACGTTTCCTGGTCTACCTTACCTGAAAGGTGTTTAGCATTTGTCATTTATATGGTGTGCTTTCTGTGTGAATATGGAGTGGAGATTTCGCTTTGACAAATAAATAGCGGCCGAAATTGCTTTTGAAATTGTCTAGGTATCAAATTTCGACTCAGATTAATTTGCCTCGTCACAAACATGAACTTTGCCACAACCCAGAGCAATCGAGCAACGGAATGGAGCGGAGTGGTTTCTTTTTTTGCCGTACCGTTTAAACGTATTCCTCGGTGTATTTTGGGAGAGGTAACTTGGTGCAGTTTGATTCGTACGGCTCACATAGTTGTATCAACAGAACTAAGTTCGTAAGGGTGAGTAATGTGATTTCAAATCTATTGTATTTGCTTCAAAAACAATCCTGAACCAATTATTGGTTTTATTAATCGATATACACAGAGCAGTTTTAAGATAATTAATTTCTTTTTGATATGAACGCTTTTAATATGTGCCTGTAAGTACTTGTACACCTTAGAAAATGGGTGCTATTCTAAAGGGCTTTTGGAATGAGCACATCAATGAAAGTGCACAATATTAACTGGGGCGCTTTTGGCTGGTGTATGTTGTTGAATCAAATCCTGCAGCAGTGTAAGAGCTCATATGACATGAAGCTTACGTGAATTTGTACCTTACTAATCCAAGTTTAAATTCCCTGATCAGTTGTGCTGGTGGCCGATTCCGCCCCAGTTTTGCTGATATTAAAAAAAAGTGAACAAATGGATGTCAACACAACGTGGAGCTGGAGAAACATAGCAGGTCAGGTAGCATCAGAGGAGCAGGAAAGTCGACGTTTCGGATTGGAACCCTTCATGAGGACTCAAAAAAACAAATAGAAACCTGACCGCGCCTGTTTAAAAGGAGCTCTTGCTTTACAGGGACCATTGTGAAGCCAAAGACAAAAGCGTAACCCCAACAGGATCACTGCACTTCCTTTGGTCCATTTCATTCAGAAAATGTGTAACTTAATAGAAATCGTTTCCTGTTGTTCATTTTCTTTGATTTCATAGAAAAATGCAGAATGAAAGGGCTGCTTACGGGGGTTTATAAAAGTTCTACAGCCCCTTTAAAGCTCCTCAGATTCAGCAGTGATCAGACAGGACACACTGAGCTGGTAACAAATTTGGGTCTAGACCGAAAGCTGCTAAATGATTGAGGCTTTCCAAAAACTTTCTGATTTTGTCAGTCTTCATTTTGTGGCTTTATCTCCATGGCTTTAAATTTGATTTGTATAATTCTTCCATCCCGCTACCCAGTGTTCCTTTAATCAACCCTAAGATTGCGCTTATTGATATTTGTAACTAAATAAAGGAGCTTATACATTCGTATTGAGTGCTTTTCTACGCGAGCATTCGAATGGGATTTGCGCCAGCCCTAACTCAATTATTAAACAAAGGCAGCAGTTGCACTTGAGCTATTTTCATATGGAAGCGGGCCGGGGAGTAATCTTACACCAAGATTTATGAACTAATTCTGATACTGGTATAATAAACCGGACATAAATCAGAAACAAAAACAGAAGTTGCTGGCAAAGCTCATCAGATCTGGCCGCATCTGTGAAGAGAGACCAACGTTAACGTTTCGAGTCAGGTCACCCTTAGAACAAATAAATCAGATCCTCCTATATCTAGAAACTAGGAACAGGAGTAGACCATTCGGCCCTTCCAACTGCTCCTCCATTCATTATGGTCATGGTTAATCATTCAACTCTGTATCCTGTTCCTGGTTTCTCATAACATTTTGACCTCTTTATCCCTAAGAACTATACTTATCTCCTTCTGGAAAACATTCAATGTTTTAATCTCAATCATTTTCTGTGGCAGATAATTTCACAGGTTTACCACTCTTTGGGTGAAGAAGCTTCTCCTCATTTGATTCCTAAATGGCCTATCCCATATCCTTAGACTCTGAACCCTGGTTCTGGAATCTGTGGCCATCGGGAACATCCTTCCTGCATTTACCCTGTCTAGTCCTGTTAGAATTTTATAGGTTTATATTAGGACTACTCCCCTACCACCGATACCTCAGCCCCCACCCCCCACCAACTGCCTCCTCATTCTTCTAAACTCCAGTGAATATGTTCCTAACCAATCCACTGCCTCTTCATACATCATTCCAGGAATCAGTCTGGTAAACCTTCATTGCATGCTCTCCACAGCCAGTACATCTTTCCTCAGAAACGAGACCAAAGCTGCATACAATACGCCAGGTGTGGTCTCTCTCAGGTCCTTTACAATTGCAGCAAGACTTCCCTGCTCCTGTACTCAAATCCTCTGGCTACAAAGGCCAACATTCCATGTACCTTCTTTACTGCCTGCTACACCTGCATGCTTCTTTTCAGAGACTGGTGCACAAGGACACCCAGGTCTCATTGCAGCTCCCCTTTTCCAAACTATCACCTATCTGATGATTCTTGTTCTTTATTGATTGCTGTTTTTGCAGATTATTAATTCCTCACCTCTTTCATTATACTGCTCCATTTACACTGTGGCTGCATCAAAAAAGTGCAGATTTCTGTATTTAAAGGGGTTTGTTATTAAAAAGAGAAGGTGTAGTCATTAACCTGCACCTGACTTAAAGCTGAAGACATCTGCACAAATCTAAACATGGTATGAAGCAAGGTTATCAACAGAAAGTAGAAACCTAATTTTGGAAATTTAATACAAAAACAATTGATGAAAGATCAGATCCGATTGGTTTCTCTTTCAGATGCCAGTTGGCCTGCTTGCAATTTCTTTCTTAATTCCTGCCGAAACTAAAACAGATAGACATGGCTTTATAACTTACATTTATTTCAAATTTTTATTTACTTTGCATAGCCTCAAGTTGGAAACTATCAACAATTGTTCCTTAATGAACAGAGATTTATATTAAATTTAGAGTTTTTGACAGATATTTGAATGTCTCAGATAGCTTTGTGCATCACAATCCCAAGCATGCACATTCATCTTTTCCATTGTTAAAGGCTTGTGGCACCTTACAAATTTTCTTTCAAAATGATCATTGTAATGAATTGGAGGAAGGGGGCAGAGGGAATTGAATAGCTCTGCAAGCTGCCTTGTATACTCATAACATCCTAGTGAAATTGTACTTAACTCTATTACAATCAAAACACATCAGAAAATATTGTGAATTAAATTATCTTTCCATTACTAAGTGACCATTGTATTGGGTTTAAGGAACTCTTTAACTGTCTACCTGCCACTGTAACTTGATTTGCTTGAGGTAGTTATTGTCAGCTGGCTATTGCATTCAACTACACATAAAATCTTATTGTATTATCCTCCAAAAGACACAAAAACCGAGAGAAAAATCTAAAGACCATCTTACTTATATAGCTGGCTTTATGGTATCACCAAAATCAAAATTAGCCCTAATGTTGTCGAAAATTCCTCTCTTCATTATTTTAATGTAGAATGCAACCCATATAAAACAAATTGGATAATGTCTCCATTAAAACACAGAAAGGGGAATATGATACAAATGCACTAAGCTTGTATGGTAACAACAGCCTCTATCAGTTCCAGGATGTTGATGCACTTTTGTGCTATGCTGTGCCTACAGTGAAGTGCAAATCACTGCTGCTATATAATTTTCCTTCAACTCTACACCCTTCCAATTACTTTCCAGGGTTATTTGTTGTTATCTGCTTTATGCATGAAATAAACAATCTACATTTTTATCAAGTAAAACAGGTGTACAATTTCCTAGGGATAACTAGTCAGACTAATTTATGAAACCATAAGAGTAATTAGATGTAATTCTCTGCCTTCTATCAGCATGCACTCATTATTTTGCCATGCCCGTGGTGAGGTGCCATTCTCTCCACTGTAATTTCTTTCTAATAGAGCTTTGTAAGGATTCTAGAATGCTTATAACATTGTAACAGTTTTCTCCAGCTGCAACAAACACAACCACACAACAGTGAAACCATGTACTATCATCATGTGAAATGCAGTATGCGGTCTAGCATGTTTATTTATTTTAATTATCTCCATACAGCCAAGTTAAGAATGAAATGGGCAGGGCAGGGGAGGTATGAGGGATAAGTTTAGTATGGAAAAAGTGAAAATCTTGACTACTGATTTTGTATTGCTGGTGGTAAAAAGGCATTCTCCATACTAACATCAATAATTGATCCCTCCAATTCTAAAGAAACAGAGGTGGAAAAATTAACCACTTAAAGTCAGCTTTTGATTTTTTATTCTGTTGATCTACAGACAACAGACAGCAAACAACTTTAAAATGAATGTTTCTTTATTTGTTCGCTGAATTGCATGCCAGAATTTTCTCCTCTATCTCCACTCCTTTTAAAGTTCCTAGAGGAGGTATCATTCCTAAAATATGTTCCCAGGCCTCTGGCAACTTTGCTTTATAAACAGCTCTCAAATGAATGTTTACTGGGAAATTTTCCCCTTCTTTTTGTGGTAAATATCTCTACTTTCTCTCTATTCTCCACTTCCCCAAGCCTTTCTAATAACCTACCCTCCAAAAGCCTATCCATTATCAGAGAATGTAATGGAAAGAAATTACAGACTCTGTCCTACTTTATTCATCCTGTTCCAGTCATTCCAGTGAAGTCATTTCCGGTAAACTGTGGCTCATACTTTGTAAAATTGTAACCAAAACAGTAGATTGTTTTATTTCATTCCCAAGGTATGGATCTAACTGGGAAGGCTGGAATTTATTGTCCAGCACCAGTTACCCTGAACAGAATGGCTTGCTAAGGCATAGAAGTAAGAAGTTTAGAGTCATCTACATTGGTTTGGGTCTAGAGTCACATATGAGCTCGACTGGGTAAGGACTGCCTGTTTCCTTCCCTTAAGTCCACATTGTGAACTACTGCATACATGACTTTATTTATGACCTGGGAATTTACTAGCCCCCTGGAGACAGGCTGGGAGACAGGAGGGATGGTAAAATGGTGGAGGAATGCTTGGGAGAGATGCAGAAAGCAGTTTCTGTCAGACATAGTAGGAACTG
>NC_063336.1:33478449-33508514 GCF_021869965.1 Rhincodon typus
TGTTCATCCAGCTCTACACCTTGTTATCTCTCTTCTGTCAGACATGGCATTTTGCAAAATGTGGGGATGTAGTAACACAGCCACCACTAGTAAATTGGGCAATTTATTTCATTTGAAGGCCATTATATGTCACCACTGGCACTTTGACTGTGTCAGCATGGAGTCCTTCTCAGTCCTTCCATTCATCCACTTGGGTTCATGATCCATACCGTCCAGGCAGTGGTAACCTTGGTTTGATGGCAAAACTGAAGTCACCAATTCAATAATCAAAGAGCTGAGAATTTGTTCATTATGGCCTCTTTTGCAACCAGATGCCAAGCAATTTTCCACAATTCATTGTAGTTCTCAATGGGATGCCCAAAACTGTTGATCTACCAGGTGAGGAGTGATGAGCTGTCTGTCTCTGTTCTTTATTCACCAACCCCTCCTCAGTTGTTTGTAACTTCCTTTCCCTTGTGAATATCTTTCTCCCAGACCAAATTAACTCATGCTTTAACAAGGAGCCAATTGAATAAGGCCTTTTTGAATAAATAGCAAGAATGAGTTTTGTCAATTATTTCACATGGAGAGAAATATTAACACGCATACACACAAATTAGATCTAAAAGGTGAATCTAAAATGATAAAGGTAAAAAAAATTATACCTTTCTCTGAATTGTTTGTTAGAGCGGATAGTTGAACACTGCAATAAAAGTTAGCAGAGATAATAGTGTGGAGCTGGAGGAGCTGTAGGATGCTGCCTGGCCTGCTGTGTTCCTTCAGCTCTACACTGTGTTATTCCTGACTCCAGCATCGGCAGTTCTTAGTATCTCTAATAGAGGTTACCAGTAGCGTTAACATTCAATTTCACGATACTTAGTTTTTCAGATTAATTGAAATTCTGTGGTTCATATTCTTCGTGACACTGACTGAATTCCAGTATTCAGAGTAGGAGCGTTTTATGTTGTCCTGTTTCCTTTTGTTTTGCTGCTACGTAGCTGATCTCCAGCCCCTATAGTGAGAGCGAGTCTTTTCCTGCAACACAACAGTGTTTAGCGGACAGTTCTTTGACCGTGACCTTCACAGCACACTAACGCTTCAATCCAGGCTGGTAAACATGAGCGTGCTCAGTTCCACTAGTTTGCCACGGCAGAAATAAAACCGACATTTTAACCCTTATCCTTGGGAATTCTTCAAAAAGAAAAAAGCACAAAACATGTTTGCAATTTTGGACATGATCCGTAGGCGATGTTTTGCTGTTGAGCAGGAGGTCATCAGCTCATCATTATCTTTGTAGTCACAAGATAAAGAGTCTAACCTGTTTGAAGTTTATTTTTGATCTTTGAGTGTTACATCCCGTTGACCCCAAACAAAACATCAGCAGTTATCTTGTCTCTGTAGCAGTCCTTTAAAAAAAAACACATTTGGAATTAAGGGCAAAAACGCCTGCAGTATTTTGGGATTCTGACCTATCGTCATAACATCTCACAGCCTCAAGTTTGTGGTAGCAAAATTAGCACGAAACACTCTTCATGCACAACCTCTCAGTTCTCTACGATCTCTACAGTTTTTCGGAGAAAGAAACATTGATATTAAGGCTGCAATATCATGTCGTTATACTTTCCACAACGCGCCGTTATTTTTGCCTTTCTTTCCTCGGAGCCTGCTGAAATCTCATCTATGTGGTCAATATGAATTTATGGCATTAATGTTGGGCATTATATTTACTAAATGAGTTGTCGGGGTAGCAGCAACATGATTATTTAGAACCTGTCAGGGCATGCAATTCTTAGGAAATTCAATAATGGACACTTTAGCTGTGAGACTGGGAAGACCAGGTGATTGAGGGACATGGGGTGGTTGCTGGCAACAAGAAGATTAGGTCAGTGACACTGGTGAGAACAGGGAATGAGGTTTGGGCTTTAAAGCAACCAAAATTTACAATTCATTGAGTGGTGTGCCAACATGATCATCTCTCCTCTGTCCCAGCGCAGTCCCACTCAAACCTCTCAATGGAAACATCAAGACTCAGTCTTCCAAATATAGGACAAAATGCATCCTTAAGGAACATGGGACAAGCAGTCAACATAGGGTGGCATGGTGGCTCAGTGGTTAGCATTGCTGCCTCACAATGCCATGGGACCCAGGTTCAATACCACCATTGGGTGACTGTCTGTGTGGAGTTTGCACATTCTCTCCATGTCTGCATGGGTTTGCTCCGGTTTCCTCCCACAGTCCAAAGATGTGCAGGCTAGGTGGATTGGCTGTGCTAAATTGCCTGTTGTGTTCAGGGATGTGTAGCTTAGGTGGGTTATAGAGGGATGGGTCTGGGTGGGATGCACTGAGAGTCGGTGTGGACTTGTTGGGCTGAAGGGCCTGTTTCCACACTGTAGGGATTTTATGATAAAAGCATGAGTAGGCCAATCTGCCACTCAAGTCTCTGGTCCCATTCTTGATCATGGCTGATCATCTTTTCAATGCCATTTTCCCACATCATATCCCTTGATGTCATTGATCTCCAGAAATTTATTGACCCTACTCAATGATTGAGTTTCCACAGCTCTTTTGAATAGAGATTTCCAAAGACTCACTACCATCTGAGTAAAAAATATCCAATCTCAGTTTTAAATGACCTGCTCATTATTGTGGGATTATGTCATCTGTTTCTAGAGTCACCAGTCCGGGGAAATATCCTTTTAATATCCATCCTTTCACAGACTGAAATTTTTAGAAGTTTCATAGAAATCACCTCTCACTCTTCGAAACAATATAGAATACAGATCCAGTTTCTTCAATCTCTCCTCCAAAAGCCATCCAGCCATCTCAAGGGTTAATCTGGTGACCCTCTGTTGAAATCTCTATTGCAAGTATATTGTTCCTTAGATATGGAGACTAAAACAGTACACAATACCCCCAGATGAGGTCTCACTAAGTCTCTATACAACTGTAGCAAGACATTTTTTACTTCTGTACTCATATCCACTTGAAATGGATGCCAACATACCATTTACCTTCCTAAATACTTGCTGCAGCTGCATGTTAACTGTTAATGGCTCATGGACACCCGCACCTCTCAACACTTAAATATTCAGTCTTTTTGATTTTCCTACCAAAGTGAATAATCTAACAATTATTTGATTTTTATTCCATCTGCCATCTTCTAGACAATTCATTTAGCTAGCCCAATCCTCCTTGCATTGTCTGTACAACGTTTACATTCCCACACAGTTTGATATATTCAGCAAGTCTGGAAATATTATTACAAAGTTGTGTAGAGTATTTGTGGATTAGGAGGCTGGAAGTTAGAATTTGGTATTTGTAAAATGCTAGGGGGGAAAGCTTTGTGTGATCCCTTTAAGAGGTCATGTGCTTTTTCTGTGTTTAGAGATTTGAAATGGATGTCTGTGAGCAGCGGCTTGAAAGTTTGCAAGTATACAGAGAGCACCCAAATTCAAACGGCCATACAGTTAGCCGGCCAAATCGCAGTTTTTTGGTTACCAAGACAACAGGGTTTTGAATTTAACCAATCAATTTTAACCAGGTACTTAGATACCAAAAGCCTATTAAACTTAAGTCTGATGGTTTTGACAACATAGGACCAATCCTATTGTACAAAATATTGATATGTCATCAAGAGTACAAAAAGAAGGGGACAGTTCGATAAAGATCCCAGTGCTAGCTGCTATTTTCCAGAGCTATTGGCCCTCAGCTCTCATGAGAGAATCGCTGGCCCTCACAACCTCCTCTATGTTAGAGAAAGCACCATCTAAATAACAACAGTACCAATGGCACAACTAGTTAATATTCCTGACAGAAGAACTTACAGAGAAGGCATTCCTGACAGAAGAATCAACAGAGAAAGCACAGAACGTTCTGGAAAATACATAACCTGGCTGTAATTTCGAGGGACTAAATTCTATTATTTTATACATAAGTGGAACTTGTATTTATTGGAACAGCGTACCATTAGAATCTGGCTTTATTTGGGAATAGTTTGTAGCTAGAAGGGTTTTATATGGTTTGTTAATAGTTTAGTTAATTTGTTCACAGTTAGAGTTAGATAAATAAATTGTTACTTGTTGATTTTAATGTGAGTGTCATGGATTTATTTTATTTAACCACTAGAAGTTGCTGAAAGGCAGGTTACACCACTTTTCACATTCCTTTTACAGACTATAGGGCTAGGTGTTCCTCTTCGGGCATTTCGGTTTTAGTTCTCAGAGGGGAGTCAACTTCCACTTTATAACTGATTGGGTGCTCAGATATGGGATTTGGACAGATTTGAACAGATTTAGGATACAAAAGCTCCCAACAGATTTAAACAGACTTGGGGTCTCATGTCATAGATCTTTAAATAAAACTTAAGTGAGAAGTGGAACATCTGTTTAGTTCAGTTGCTGGTGTTGGTTAGATCAAAAGTGGGGAAATGGCTCTTAACATTGCTAAAAAAGTTATGAGGGTCAAAGATGCTTTCCAAATTTGCCAAGAAAGTTTAGAAAGACAGAAAAAGGTGACACTTTTAGAATTAGCAAACAGGTTAAAATTGAGTTTAACTAGGGATAATAAGAAAGCTGAAACTGTAATGAAGTTAGCCAAGCAGTTAGGTTTATCAGAAAAAGTCAAGTGCAGTGGAGTTAGAAAAAATTAAATCGCAAATGAGACAATTGGAGGTAGAAAGCAAACTTAAAAAGCTGGAATTATAAGACAAAGACAGGGAAAGAAGACTCCGAGCTAAAGAGAAAGAAAGGATAGCCATGGCAGAAGATAAAGAAAGGGAAAGAAGGTTTGAGTTGGAAAAAGTGAAGTTGGAACTTGAAGCAAAAAGACTTCAAATGATAGCAATAAATGTACAAGAAAGAAGTGATGGTGAGCAAATTCATTGTAGCCAATAACCTGGTAGGGATATATACAAATATGTCCAAACATTACCAAAATTTGATGAAAAAGATGTAGAAGCCTTTTTCACTTCCTTTGAGAAATTGGCTAAACAGATGAACTGGCCAGAGACTGTGTGAGTAATATTAATTCAGACCAAGTGGGCCAGTGAGGTGTTGGCAGCGCTGTCAGATGAGGTGTCAGGAGAATATGAAGAAGTGAAAAAGGCTATTTTAAGTGCCTATGAATTGGAACCACAAGCATACAGACAACGGTTCAGAAATGTAAGAAAGGAACCAGGTCAGACTTATATCGTGTTTGAAAGAATTAAGGAGAGCAACTTCAATAGATGGATGAGAGCATTAAAGATAGAAAAGACATATGAGGCTCTTAGAGATATTATTCTGCTGGAGACATTTAAAAATTCACTTCCAGAAGTGATAAGAACTCATGTTGAGGAACAGAAAGTTAAAACAGTGAGAAGAGCTGCAGAGATGGCAGATGAAAATGTAATAATGCATAAATCAAAATCTAGCTTCTGACAGCGATTTCATTCCATGAGGGACGGAAATTAGGAAAGGTGGAGATCCTTCAATGAGGAACAAAATGTAGATCACACTGGGAACAGTTTAGCACACGTGAAAAAAGAAACTCAAGAGGGTGGAAAAGAGATGAAAGATCTCAGATGTTTTCACTGCAATAAGGTGGGCCACACAACGTCACAGTGCTGGCAGTTTAAAAAAGACACTGGGAAAAATGATGTGGTAACAGAGCCTAAACCACTGGGATTAGTTAAGGTAGTGAAGGAAATCCCAAGAGAAGTTGAGGGGCTGCAGGAAAGTGCACAGCCTAGTTTCGGGCTGAATAGTAAGATAGCACTTGATCTCTTCAAAGACCTCATCTGTATGGGTAAGGTTTACTCAGGTAGACGGAGTGGGTAAGGAAGTTAAAATACTGAGAGGTATGGGAGCTAGTCTGTCTGTAATAGTAAGAGATGAAAATATTTGTACTCTTTCTGAAATATTGTCTGAGAGAGTGGTAATCAGATTAAATGGCGAAAGGAGTAGTGTTCCTCTGTGTAAGATAAGGCTAGAACGGCCAATCAAGACTAGGGATGTGATAGTGGGAGTGATGGAAAAATTGGCTATACCACAAATACAGTTTATTCTTGGAAATGATGTAGCTGGATCACAGGTGGGAGTGATGCCCATTGTCGTGGAAAAGCCAAAAAAAAACCAGGGAACTGAGGATTTAAAAGAAAAATGCCTTGGAATTTTTCCGGATTGTGTGGTGACATGTTCCCACAGCTATAAGTTAAAACAAGAAGGGAGAACAAAAGAGAAAGATGAAGGAGTTGAGGTCCAGTCAGCTGACACTCTGTTTGATCAGATGGTAAAGGGAAAACCTAAGCAGATAGGGGATCAGGCAGAGGTGTTTTGCTCTGAAGGATTAATGGACCTACAACAAAAAGATGAGACGCTAAAGAATTTCTATCATAAAGCCTACTTGGAAAAGGAATCAGAATGTATTCTAGACTGTTATTGCCTTAAGGATAAAATCTTAAAAGCAGAAATGGAGACCTTGGCAGGTTAGTGCAGATGACAAATGGGTGGAAGTTCACCAGATTGTGTTGATGGTAGCATACAAACAGGATGTATTGTGGGTATCATACAAATTACCTGTAGGAGGTCATCTCGGAGTGAGGAGGACTCAGGCTAAGGTATAGAAGTGTTTTTATTGGCCTGGATTACATAAAGATATGATTGAATTTTGCGGTAACTGTTATACGTGTCAGATGGTAGGAAAGCCACAGGCAGTGATAAAACCAGCACCTTTGATGCCAATTCCCTCATTTGAAGAACCTTTTACATGGGTTGTAATTGTGTAGGTCCCCTCCCTAAAACCAAAAGTGAAAACCAGTATTTGCTAACCATAATGGATGTGTCTATCAGGTTGCCAGAAGCAATTCCATTACGGAATGTCAAGGCAAAAAAGGTTGTGGAGGAGTTGTTTGTTTTCTTTACCCGTTATGGACTTCCCAGGGAGATTCAATCAGACCAAGGGTCCAATTTTACTGCCAAATTATTTAAGGTCATGGATAGTTTAGGTATCAAACCCTTTAAATCAAGTGCATATCATCTTGAATCCCAGTGTTGAGGGCTTATTGCCAAGATTATCCAAATGATTGGGATAAAGGTATCCCATTTATATTATTTGCTATTAGAGATGCTCCAAATGAATCGACTAAGTTTACTCCATTTGAATTGATATTCAGACATGACGTAAAAGGCCTTTAAAGTTAATTAAGGAGAAGTTGATAGGTATGAAGTCAGAGATCTCATATTTGCATTATGTATCTGAGGTGAGAGAACGATTAAACAGAGTAGGTGAATTAGCTAGACAACATTTGAAAGTGGCACAGGACCTAATAAAGCAAGAAGCAGATACAAAATCTATAATTCATATGTTTGCCTGTGCAGATAAAGTATTGGTGCTATTATCAGTGGTAGGAGATCCCTTTAGAGCAAGTTATAGTGGTCCCTACAGATTGAGAAGAAGTTAAGTCAAGTGAATTATCTGGTAAAGATTCCAGATAGAAAAAAAATGATTGGGTATATCATGTAACATGCTGAAACCTTACTATGACAGGGACGAGGAACCAGAGAAATGGATATTAGTTACTGCCACTTAGAGTGAAGAATCAAATCCAAATGATTTGGATTTTGATGTGCCTGAGAATAAATTGAATAATGAGGAAGTCCTTAAGGAATGAGTTAGGGTAGTGAGCTATTTATCCCAGGATCAGAGAATTGAATTGAAAGACTTGTTACAGTGCTATGAGAACCTATGTAGAAATAGAATGGAGAGGACTAATGCCTAGTACATGAGGTTGATGTAGGGAATGCTGTTCCAACAAATCAACACCCCTACAGGCTTAATCCTCTCAAAGCAGCACAGGTACAGAAGAAAGTGGAAGCGATGCTCCAAGAAGACATCATAGAGACAAATCAAAGCAAGTGGATTTTGCCGATTGTGTTGGTTCTCAAACCTGATGGTACTTACAATGCTGTGTAGATTATCAGAAGGTCGATACCATGACAAATTCTGATTCATACCCAATTCCAAGGCTGGAGGATTATACAGAAAATGTAGGACAAACCACTTACATCACAAAGTTGGAATTACTTTGCAGTTACTGGCAAGTACATTTGTCAGAGAGAGAGCAAAAGACATTTCTGCTTTGGTAACCCCAAATGGGCTATATCAATTTAAAATAATGCCCTTTGGAATGAAGAACACACCAACCACTTTTCAAAGGCTTGTGAATAGAGTTGTTGCAGGTTTGACTTATTGTGTGTCTACACAGATGACTCAGTGATCTTCAGTGATCCATGGAAAGATCAAATGGAGCATTTGGCAGTGCTCTTTGAGAGACTACAGAAGGCAAAGTTGGTCATAAACTTGGCAAAAACAGAACTTGCAAAAGGCAAAGTGACATTCTTAGGGCACAACATTGGACACGATGGGTGACACCGAGGAACGTAAAGATGAAGGCCATCGAAGAATTTCCAAGACCATCCTCGAAGAAGGAAGTGCAATGGTTTTCAGGATTGAATGGATTCTACAGGAAATTTGTACCAAACTTTAGTAGAGTAGTGGCACCGTTGATGGATATGTTGAAAAAGAACACAAACTTTCAGAGGACAGAACAATGCCAGGAGACATTTGAGAATTTAAAAGCAGTGTTAAACATCGCACCAGTTTTAGCCACACCAACTTTTTTGAAACCCTTCAAAGTAGCCATCGACACAAGCGATGGAGCTATGTTGTTATAGGAGGATGATTGTGGAATTGAGAAGCCATTTGGTTACTTATCAAAAAAAATTCAATATCCACCAGCAAATAAAAAAATTCAACCATTGAAAAAAGTTATTGAGTTTGGCAATGGTCTTACAACATTTTAATGTTTACGTTGTAAACAATGCATCAGAGACAATTGTGTATACCAATCACAATTCTTTGACATTTCTGGAAAGATTTAAGGACCAGATTATTTCATTGGAGTCCCATATTACAAGCATTTAATTTACAGATTGTACATGTTGCGGGTTGTGAAAATATTACTGCGGATAGTTAAATGAAAAATGCTTATATAAGATAGAAATGGTAGTGTTCAATGTTTTATATTTCTATATAGAATTAGTATAAAATGTGTAACACTAGATTTATAAGCTATGGGTCTAATAATATAATGGTGTCAAGGTCTAAAATAAAGAGAAAAAATGAAGCCATCTTTTCATACTGATAGTTTATTTTTTTCTTACAGTGGAGGTGTGGCAAAGTTGGGTAGAGTGCTTGTGGATTGGGAGGCACGAAGTTTGATCTGGTATTTGTCAAATGTTAGGGGGGGAAAGCATTGTGTGGTCCCCTTAAAAGATCATGTGCTTTTTCTGTGCTTAGAGTTTTTATATGGATGCCAGTGAGTGAAGGTTTGCAATTACACGGAGAGCACCCGAGTTGAAACATTTGTATTGAAAGGCCATACAGTTAGCAGGCCAAGCAGCAGTTTTTATTTTTAACCAAGACAACAGGCTTTTGAATTTAGCCAATCAATTTGCGGCGGCACGGTGGCTCAGTGGTCAGCACTGCTTTCTCACAGCGCCAGGGACCCAGGTTTGGTTCAAACCTCAGGCAACCGTCTGTGTGGAGTTTGCACATTCTCCTTGTCTCTGCATGGGTTTCCTCCGGGTGCCCTGGTTTCCTCCCATAGTCCAAAGATATGAAGGTTAGGTGGATTGGCCATGCTAAATTGCCCATAGTGTTCAAGGATAGGTGGATTACAGGGGGATGGATCTGGGTAGGATGTTCTGAGGGTTAGTGTGGACTTGTTGGGCTGAAGGGCCTGTTTCCACACTGTAGGGATTCTATGAATTTGAACCAGGTACATAGATACCAAAAGCCTATTAAATTTAAGTCTGATAGTTTTGACAACATAGGACCAATCCTATTGTAAGAAATATTGATATGTAATCAAAGGTATAAAAAGAAGAGAGCAGTTGGGCAAAGATCCCAGAGCTATCTGCCATTCACCAGAGCTAACGGCCCTCAGTTCTTAAGTGAGAATCACTAGATCTCACACCCTCCTCAATGTCTTAGAGAAAGCACCCTCTCAATAACAACAGTACCAACATCAAAACTAGTTAATATTCCTGACAGAAGAATCAACAGAGAAGGTATTCCTGACAGAAGAATTGATGGAGAAGGCACAGAACATTCTGAAAGACATATAACCTGGCTGTAATACGAGGGACTACATTTTTTTTATTTATAAGTGGGACTTGTATCTTTTGGAACAACATACCATTAGAATATTGCTTTATTTGGGAGTATTTCGTAAAGGAATTTATTTGGTTTGTTAATAATTTAGTTAATTTGTTCACTGTTAGAGTTAGATAAATAAATTGTTACTTGTTGATTATAAAGTGAGTGTCAGGGATTTATTTTATTTAACCACTAGAAGTTGCTGAAAGGCAGGTTACACCACTTTACACATTCCTTTCACAGATTATAGCGCAAGGTGTTCCTCTTTGATTGTTTCACTTCTAGTTCTCAGCCGGGGTTAACGGTCAACCTCCGCTTTATAACAATGTTACAATCATTTATATAGATTGTGGGCAGTTGCAGATTTAGCACTGACCCTTGTGTTACCTGCTTTAGTAACAGCCTGCCATCCTAATAAAGCTCTGCTTATTCCGAATCTCTGCTTTCTGTCCAGTAACCCATTCTCAATCCACATTAGCATATTCACCAAATCTCACATGCTTTAATTTTACTTACCAATCTCAAAAGTGCAACTTTTTCAAAAAGACCTCTGAAAATCCAAACACACCAAATCCACAGGTTCTCTTTTGTCCTTGCTACAAATGATATCCTCAAAAACTCCAACAACTTGTCAAACATGGTTTGCATTTCAAAGATTTGTGTTGATTCTGCCCAATTTTTTCATTTTTTAAAAATGGTCAGTCATCACATCTTTTGTAATAGATTCTAATATTTTCTGCACTATATTTATCAACTGCAAGTCTACAGTTTTCCATTCTCCCTTTTCCAGTCTTCTCAAATCTTGGGGTTACATTTGCCAAATTCCAGTCAATTGGCAATTTTTCCAGAATCTATAGAATTATGTAAGATAACCACCAATGCATCCATTATCTCTGTTCTAACTTTCTTCAGCCCTGTGTGATGAGTTTCACCTGATCAGGAGATTTATCAGCATTCAGTCTAGCTAATTTTTCAAGTATTTCCTTTTTTACAAATAGCAATTCTTTTTAGCTATTTTGTTACACAAGTCCCTTGGTAGCCTAGAATTTCTGGAAGATTTTGTGTGTCTTCTTCCAAGAAGACAGATGCAAAATAACTTTAGTTTCACTGCCCTCTTCTCCAATATAAGTTCTCATGTAACCACCTGTAATGGCCCTACATTTACCCTTGCTAACCATTTTTCTTTCACATTTCAATAGAAGCTTTCCCAGTTCTCTTTTCTGTTCCTCCCTAAGTTACATTCATATTTTCTTCTCCCCTTTGTTATTAGTTTCTTGGTCCTTGGTCTTTGTTGAGACATAAATTGCTCCCAATCCTCAGGCTTACCGCTATTTCTGGCATTCTTATAAGTCACTTCCTTTGATCCAATGCGATCTTTAAATTGTTTTGTTAACTTGTTGTTTTTTGAATGTAGATGGATTACACCACCTCACAACCTTTTCACAGGGATTCCTCCCAAAGACATTAAATTTCCATTGCTTGGGGGCACATCAAGTAACAGTAAAGCAAGTGATCCACTTTAGACAAAACAACAGCAAGCCTCCTGTGTTATCCAGCACTTGCAACGTTCCTCTCACGGCTACAATAGCTTATTTGATGACTATCTCAGCTCATCAACAGGACCCATTGTAACTGCTGGTGAGGGTGAACCTCAAAGACCTTCATAAGCCATCAAATTTGATTTGTTGCCCATAATCCATCCCAACATTTGACTGCCTTCCCTGAACAACATTAGAAATCCGGATTGCCTCTTGACTTACACGATAAAACACTTCAAGCCTGGCACTGGAATGAAGACAGTCTTGTCTGTAACAAATGACTTTATCATTAAGAGAGTGGATACTCTTTCCATTCAAAGTTCAGTGTAAAGAAATAAACAATGAACTTGCCTTCATATAATGCCTTTCAAAGAATAATGGGAATTATAAAACAGAGGAAGGTATTTGCCTGTCCTATTTGTTCTGGCTCATTGAAAGATCAATTCCTGCATAGTTCCACATTCCAACATATTGCCCATAGTGCTGTATATTCTTCTTCCTCATGTACTTGTGCAACATATTTTAAAAATTATTTACAGTCTTAGCGCTAGTGCTTATTCAGGTAGAGTGATCCTGTCCTGACAATTGTGAGTGAAAGAAATACTCCTCATTTCCCCTCTGATTTTTATCCAACAATTTTGAACCATGATCTCAAGTTATTGACCTACCTACCAGAGGGAATTTGTTTCCTCATAATTAGCTTATCAAATGCCCTCATCATCTTAAAAATCTTTATTGGTTCATCTCTTGACCTTCTAGGTTCCAAGAAGAACAGTCCCTTTTTTCCCAATTTTGATTCATACCTGAAGTTCTTCATCACTGATAACATTGTGGCAAACTTCCTTTGGACTCTATCTAACACCTTTACATCATTTCTGAAGTGTATTGCCCAATGACTGCCTAACTTAAGTCTAACCAGTGATTTGCAAAGTTGTACTGTGATTTTTCCTTTATTTATAATCACAAGTAACCTACATGCATTTTTAATCATTTTGCTTGCTCTGCCACCTTTGATTTTTGTCTATGGATACAAATGTCTGTATGCTAATCTACATTTTTCTAAGTCATGCCATTTATTGAACACTGTCTTTGCATTTTATTACTCCCTAAGTGCATCACTTTACAGCTGAACTCCATCTGCCATGCTTCTTTCCATTTCACTATCCATCCCACCCTGAAATCCATTAAAAATCCTAATCATGACCTATTATTTTGCAAAAATTCAATCATCTGTAAGCTTTAGAATGCTGCTCCCAATATCTGAGTTTAAGTACTTTATAAAAATTATAAAAAGTAACAACCAAAACCAAGTCATCTTCTCTAGCTGCTATTATCCTGTCCATAATTTCTCTCCTCCTCTTTTGGGACAACCTTTAGATCATTTTCCTTTTGAAAATAGATATAAAATACTTATTCTATACTTTATCTGTGTCCTCAATCTCAACATGAATACTTCTCTTTGGATCCACAACGGGGTCAACCTTTTTTTCTAACAAAACAGTTATGCTTAATATGTTTATCAAATGTTGTACAACATCTTTTCATGGCCTCAGAACTCACCTAAAAATATCACAACCAATCAGGTATATTTTGAAGTAAAGCCTGTGCTGTGACGCAGGGAAATATGGCAACATAGAGGAAGGTCACACAAGCGGAAACAAGATATTATGCCTTATAAGTTAGTTTATTGACACTGGGTGAAGAATTAAGCCAACCAGGACACCTGGAGAACTCTGCTGTTCTTTAATTGGTGTCATGGGAACTTCAATATTTACTTGAAAGGACTAATCAGGTCTTTATTTGACATTTCACCAAATTAAGTGGCTGTCTGAATTTTATTTTGAGTCCTGTACTTGGCCTTGAAGTCACAATGTTCTGTTTCAGGTGAAGATTCTACCACCGACATCAAAGTACGTCAAACAGAAGACTGCAATCTCACTGATGGTCCTTGAGCTTCATGGAGTGCAAAATCCTTTGGTGCTGCTGTCTTCGAGATCTGAAGCTGCCAAAATGCAACTGCCATTCTTTTTTAAAGTTGACAATCCCAGAAAAACTGGCAGCTCAGGAACAGTCTTGTGAGATGTGAAGACAGGTGGTTGCCATGTCATCTGAATAAGTGACAACTGAAGCTACAGGAATACCCAAAATGTCAGTATTTTGACCATAGGGTAACAATCCTAAAATGCATAAAAGCATGGTTTCCAGTAGTACTGAATTTCAAAAGTATTGAGGGGCGTCGAGTGCAATGAAGGGATCGTATTTATTTTGTAGTAAGATTTAGGAGTATGATTTGGTGGACTGACATTGTTAATTCTGATATTCTGTCAGAGGACGCTGCAGCAACGGAAGAATTTGTCAATAACCTCAAGTAAAAAGTTATTAACAGAACCACATAGCCTCAAGAGCTGCATGACCAGATTGAACCTGTAGAGTAAAGGGTTATTTATATCTTTATTCCAAGAACAGTTACAGAACGTTTATGGAAGGAGATATGCTACAATAACATGAGATCATGTGAAACTGGAGCTGATGTCTAAAAACCTGCAGCAGAATGTGTATTTACCATGCCTTTTAAATTGTTACATAATAAAACATGTGAAAGCTAACTCATAAGAGTGTTGATTGCACTTTTGTTCAGGGACAACTCATGATGTCAGTCATTTTTAAGTTGGCAGTAAGGCCAAAATGATGTGCTGCCTGGACAATTCAGTCGAAAGGCAAATTAATATCCTATGGTCAGTAGCCAACAATGATTAGCAAGAAGCAAGTCACAATTATTTGCATTACTTGTGTTTGTGAACATCCAGTGAAGTTAGGTGCCACCACATGTGTTATATTCAATCGATCTTTCTCTGTATCAGCGCTTTCATTCCTTGAACAGTGTCACATCAAAAAGCATAAATAGCATTACAGCAAGAAAGCTGTAACTGTTATTGATTACAAATAGCAATGACAGATGATCTTGATCTATTACTCAGGTCAACCTATCATTATGTAATTGCCAGGCAATCTTCACAGATCTGTCAGCAGGATCTCCCTTCACAATTCACAGCAACAAATGCCTTGTCAGGTCAAAAGAAACTGCATAAGTTCTCATACTCTCCTCTACACTTTTTCTAGATAAAGAAAATCAAGGAGTATGAAACTGCTGGAAAATTTCAAGGTTGCCAAAACTCAAAAGTCCTCTATAAGTGCAGTGGAGACCCCTTATGCTCTGACAGTCACCACTGTACTTTACACAAACTCCAGAATCTGCTGATTAAAAAAACAACCAGTGGAAAACCTGCTCCCAATGGAAATTGCAGGCTGGTCACAGAATGTCTGAATATAGTTGAATAAATAGAGGAACATTAATGGATATTAAAGTATTTGTTCACTCGTAATTTCTATTTATATTGTTCTTGTGACCTGTACAAAAGAGTTTATTTCTTCTAATGAAAATAAAAATTACACACTGTAAGTAAAGTAAACAGAAATGTGATCTGTGAGACCAGGCAAAGTCAGCTGAAATTTTTGCCCTTGGTAAATTTTATTGTCTACCATTCATTTTTATGTTTACATTATGTATATACTGACAAACACCTTTGACCACCAGTCCACCTGGTAGTGGTCTGCATGTAATGCTCAAGGGGTCCTGAGGGCATAGATCTTGTCAGATGATTCCTTGAGCGGACTATCAAAGTAATTTGGCAGAATAGCTTATCATCAGAGTTTACAAATAAACAGTAAGACAAAAATTGTCTTAACATAGTACGGAATGTATGTTGGAAACATTACAACTATTTCATCACACTGAGGGGAAGGCAATGTATGGAGAATTGTTAAATCTTATTGAACTTTGCTTTTTTTAAGTGGAAATATTTCATAATGTGCCCTTAAAAAAATTATGAGTAAAACACGTTTTTGGAAAAAAAAAGTGCCCTGACAAGCATCATTAAATAGATTCTGACTGGCGTAATGAGCCAAAGTAAATTGAGATAGGAACCAGGCCATGTTCTTAGGAAGAGATAACACAGTGTAGAGCTGGATGAACACAGCAGGCCAAGCAGCATCTGAGGAGCAGGAAGACTGACGTTTCGGGCCTAGACCCTTCTTCAGAAATGGGGGAAGGGAAGGGAAGGGGGATCTGAAATAAATAGGGAGAGAGGGGGAGGCGGATAGAAGATGGATAGAGGAGAAGATAGGTGGAGAGGAGACAGACCGGTCAAAGAGGCAGGAATGGAGCCAGTAAAGGTGAGTGTAGGTGGGGAGGTAAGGAGGAGATAGGTCAGTCCAGGGAGGACTGACAGGTCAAAGGGGCGGGATGAGGTTAGTAGGTAGGAGATGGGGGGTGGGGCTTGAGTTGGGAGGAGGGGATAAGTGGGAGGAAGGACAGGTTAGGGAGGCGGGTACGAGCTGGGCTGGTTTTGGGATGCGGTCGGGGGAGGGGAGATTTTGAAGCTTGTGAAGTCCACATTGATACCATTGGGCTGCAGGGTTCCCAAGCGGAATATGAGTTGCCGTTCCTGCAACCTTCGGGTGGCATCATTGTGGCACTGCAGGAGGCCCAGGATGGACATGTCGTCTGCGGAATGGGAGGGGGAGTTGAAATGGTTCGCGACTGGGAGGTGCAGTTGTTTAGTGCGAACCGAGCGTAGGTTTTCTGCAAAGCGGTCCCCAAGCCTCCGCTTGGTTTCCCCGATGTAGAGGAAGCCGAAACTGGGTTTATAAACCTATGTCCCCTTCCCCATAGGGTAAGAAAGGACTCTTATGTCAGATTATTCCTACACTTTCAGAGAGTCATCCACTCAGTCTTTGAGGTGGCTGTCAGAGGGAGACACTGCTGTATACCTGCTTGTGGAATTTGCCTTTGCTAAGAAGGTCATGAGAGAGATGCAGCATTTTTTGTCAAAGTTCATCCAGAGCAGCTCTGTGATGCAGGACTGTGTTCTACAGGCTGGTCCCAGAAATTTACACCAAGACAAAGATCAAGTATATTTAGAGGACCGTCAATTCAATGGAAGATGCCCTTCAATGCGCCCAACCTTGCTGATTTTCCAGTGCAAAGAATTGTCTTCAACGAAGTGATGCAGACTGGCATATTCCAAGGACTTGGACTACATGCTGAGGGATACACTAAAGCTTGACACAGTCACTGCAGATGCATAATGGGGAAAGGTTGCTGTTTAAGGCCTTTCAGCCATTATAAACCAAGGGGCTGGAAATTGGGGAGAATTCCTCTGACATTGAATGCACATTGTGAATATCGTATTGAAAATCATATTGAGGAACTTCAAAGTGGAAGATGCTGTGAGAAAAGTTTACTTCTACTGCACATTTGTACAGTCTTGGGCTGTAACCATAGTACAGAATGTATATTGTAAGCATTATAACTATCTCAATCATACTGAGGGGAAGGCAATTTATGGAGAAAAGTTGAATCTTATTGAACTTTGTGTCTTTTAAGTGGAAATATTTTGTAATGTGCTCTTAAAAAAAAGCACATTTTTGGGGAAAAAATGCACCCTGACAAGCATCAGTAACTAGATTCTGAGACAACAAGGTGCAGAGCTGGATGAACACAGCAGGCCAAGCAGCATCATAGGAGCAGAAAGGCTGACGTTTCGGGCCCAGACCCTTGGCTTAATGAACCAAATTAAATTGAGACAGGAACCAGGCCATGTTCTTAGGAAAATGGGTCTATAAACTTACGTCCCCTTCCCCATAAGGTCAGAAGGGGCTGAGGATATGGTTAGGAGGGTCTTGGACTTGTGTGAAAAATTGGAACAAGCCTATAGGCACAGTGAGAAAAAAACTGAGCATTTCGAAGGAACACTGACTCTCCATTGTAGGTAACAACCTGGTCATCTCAAGAGACTCTCTTGATTTAGCTATACATGGTGCAATGATGGCTCATAACCTACTCCTACACTGTGGTGATCACTTCCATTTTCTTTCATTCACTTAACTTATATTTTCCACTTTGTTCATTAAAATTGGTGAATGTCTTTAGGGACATGATGTACATGTCTGTAGCCAAAAGGGGAGAAAATGTGCCCAAAGTCATCTTCAATCAGAAAGACCACTGTTGTACATGGTAAACAGTAAATAGATCCTTGGTATCCAAATATCAAATCTCACAACAAGTTGAGGACGTATCAGTCCTTGCTTCATGAAGGAGGCAGCTTCGACCCTGAAATGTTGACTTCCCTGCTCCTCGGATGCTATCTGACCTGCTGTGATTTTCCAGCTCTACGTTTATTGACTTCATGAAGGATAAGTCTGGCCATGTTGCCAAGAATGCTTCAGTCTGGCTGATATTATCATACCACTGTCCCTTATGGACATAAAAAGCTGAGTGCACCTGGTTGAGGTGTATATGATTATGAGGGGCATGGATAGGGTAGATAGGAAACAGCTGCTCTCCTTAATTGAAGGGTCAATAATGAGGGCCTTAATTTTAAGGTAAAGGTAGGAAGTTTTGAGGGAAATTTTAGGAAAGATTTTTTTCACCCGGAGAGTGTTGGATAACTGGAATGTATAGCCTGGGAAGGTAGTTGAGGCAGGTAACCTCACAACCTTTAAAAAGTACCTGCAGGAGCATTCAAAATATCATAGTTTTCAAGGCTTTAAACTAAATGCTGGAAAGTGGGAATAGGTTTAATAGGTCAGCATAGACTTGGCGGACTGAAAAGCCTCTCCTGTGCTGTATAACTCAGTGAACAGACTTGGATTGAGACCTTGTGGGAAAGTGAAATTGTGGATTCTATTGGATGATTTCCTAAGCAGACTCTCAAAGTCATTTGGCTGAATGCCCCATAACTTGCAGTCGAGCACCAAGGTGTAGCTTGGATGATAATGTAAAGGGTAGTCCAATGTCTAAGACCTCCTCCTTGGATATTTTTAATATAATGCTGGAGACAGGTGTTTATGTCTCAGAGGGAATGGAGGGATCCAGGCAACAACCAGGAAAATGGAATTGAAGTCCAAGACATCTTATGATTATATTGACTGGTGGAGTATTCTCGACAGCCATGTGATCTACTCCTGCTGTTAACTCCTACCTTGTGTTCTTCTGCTTTTCTGCCTCTGTTAGCTGCTTCTTTGTGCTTGCATCCATTGTGTTGATTACTTTTGCCTCTAGCTTTCTTGTTTCGCAACTGTCCTTTAATCTGATCACAAGGCTTCTATGTATTAACTTCCCTCTATTGGTACTGATTCCAGGTCAACTATTGCAAAGTCACATGGACCATTGGTGCTTATTGTCCAAGAAAATTACAATTGATCCCTTTATCAGTGCTATAGAATCTTAAAACTCATTTTCAATTAATTGTAGATACCTAAAGCCATTGAATATTTCATACCAGGGTACATCCTCCTCCTAAAATAAAGGTAGCTGCAGTTCATCTTTAAGGAAACAAATCTTCAGGTTGGATTAAGCCAGACATTCAGAAAATTAAATGTTTTAAAGTTAACAGTTAAGAAATACACTGTGGAAGTCAATGAGTAAAAAGATTTGGAAGTGCAACACTGAGAAACCATTAACTCAAGCTTACAGCTTTCTATTCTAGCTTTGAGAGCACACAATAGCACAATCAAAAATGATTCTAATAACCTCCATTTCTGCCCGACAACTGATTTGACTAGTTCATAATGATGACCACCAGTTGTTGCTACAGCTAATATGATTTATTCATCTTGAGTATCTTCAATTCCAGTGGATAAAGTTAATTTTTATCTGTGAAATGCCAACAAATTAATGTGTGGATTGCAAACCTGACTCACAGCTTAAAATAACAAATTTTTGGCGTATGTGGATTAATATTAAAATGGATGAATACTCCAGCTCTCCTAAAGATGGCATCGGTGGTCTAATGAATGCTCCCCTAGATTATGTTACAAAAATACCCAATGCAATCTGAAATGAGCCAGTGACATAAATATAGAAAGCTGTGCTCAGTTTGGCAGTTGCTTTTCGGGCTGCTTAGGCCTGTGATGTGGATGACAAATCTGTGTGTCAAGGTTGGTACAAGTCACCCAAAGTTTCTAATTCTGCCAAAACACAGCTTGTCACTCACGCTACTGTGATGTTCAATGTAGTCTTTGGTTGATGATTAGTGGGGAGAATGAACCTTCTACCACACAGATACTTGTGCAAATGTTCACAAGTATGAATGAATGCGTGTGTTTCCTGCTCTCCTGCAAAATATTCATTCAGTTTACAACAATAGGCTTGATTGTGTACACCATTGAGCATTTGCTTCCTTTAATGTGCTCTGAAAATATGACTACATTTCCTAAAACATTTGTTATGACATACGTTTTTACGTTTGCCTTTAATGTTTCAAATGCAGTTTGCTGTGTTATTGTCCATTCATATTGTTTGCCTTTGTATAGTAAGAAGCTTTGCAATTTCTGCATACCAAGGAACAAATTGTGATCATATCTGGTAATAGCGAGGAATGATGCCAACACGTTCATATTATATGGGGTCTGAACCACATGAATATGTTTGATGTTGCTTTACTCCAGCTGTTGTCACGCAATACCCTATAAAAGTCAATGTTGTAAATGTGCATTTGACCTCACTGGGCATTGACTTGTTGTGCAAATCAAGTAAGCACTGCTGATAACTGCCTCAGTATGAGTTCATCAATTGTTCTGATAAGCTCAGTCCAGGCCACAAGATGTATCTTCAGACATTATTCATAAATAATTTATGCATAATGATGGTACAACAGGCCATTCTGCCCTAAACTGCTCTAATTTCAACCTTGCAGAAGACTCTCTCTCACATGACTACTGAGATCACATGTTCTATCACAGTATACCTCAAGTACTCATCTACATAAACATTAAATCAATCTCTACATCTGCCCACAACTGCATTCTTATTTTTCGACATTATTATCTGAAAATATTTTCTTAACTATGACTGAGAACAGAACTAAAAGTATTTCTGATGGACTGAAAGTATTTCCAATACCGCCAATCCTCTAAAAGTGCATTGCTCACAGACTCAAACACATTTCCCTGATCTTGAACTATGCTTGTACCAGCTGAAGTGAAAAGAGTAGGAATAATAATACTATCCCAGACCTTATGGTACTGAAAGAAGCAATTGCCTCTGGGCAGCTACATTGTTATGAAAATTAGTGGGTGTTCATCAAGAAGCTACCATTTCATCTTCACTGTCCTTTGATTTGTCTCAGCTTGTAATACTCTTTCACAGTATCTTGCGTGGAAAAGATCATATGACAATGAAACACCATTGACTGGTGAAGTTCTATCATTGCATAAGAGCTGATAGGTATCACTGTTCTCTTCATTAGTAATATGGTTATACTTTGAGCTTCTTGCACTGAATTCTCAAGTTTAAGGCAAAGAGGTGAGTGAATTTACAGATTATGACATCAAAGGAGGACATTTGCTCCATTGTACCTGTACAGGCCCATTAAATTTTTTAACCTTATACTAATCTCCTGCTTTTTCCCCATACCCTGACACACTCTTTCTATCCAAATATTCATCCAATACTGTTTTGAACGCTTCAATTGAACATGCCACTACTACGGAGAGTAGTAAGGGTGTGGAATGCCCTGCCTGCAAAAGTAGTAGACTCGCCAACTTTAAGGGCATTTAAATGGTCATTGGATAAACATATGGATGATAATGGAATAGTTTAGGTTAGATGGGCTTCAGATTGGTTTCACAGGTCGGCGCAACATCGAGGACCGAAGGGCCTGTACTGCGCTGTAATGTTCTATGTTCTATGTTCTATTTCCAAGTAGTATATTCCATGCCCTAACTACTCCCCGAATGAAAGGATTTTTCCTCACTTCACCCTTGCTTCTTTAGCAGATCACTTTAAATCATTTAAATCTTAAAGTGGTTAGCGCTGCTGCCTCACAGCTCCAGGGACGCAGGTTCGATTCCACCCTCAGGCGACTGTCTGTGAGGAGTTTGCACATTCTCCCTGTGTCTGCGTGGGTTTCCTCCGGGTGCTCCGGTTTCCTCTCACAGTCCAAAGATGTGCAGGTTAGGTGGATTGGCCATGCTAAGTTGCCTGTTGTGTTCAGGGATGTGTAGATTAGGTGGGTTAAGGGGGATGTGTCTGGGGGGATGCTCTGAGGGTCGGTGTGGACTTGTTGTGCCAAAGGGCCTGTTTCCACACTGCAGGGATTCTATGATTCTATGAAATCTATGCCCTCTTATTCTTTTCTCCCTTTTAATTGGAAAAACTGCAGAGTACTGATGTACTACTTAAAAAGTTTCATATGAGAATCATGAATTATTGATGGCAATTTTCACAGACATTTTCTGGCACTAAAAGATTTCCTCTAAGAACTATTGGAACTAAATCTGTAGTTGCAGTGAACCATGCTATACGAAAAGGCAGTATGAAATGAACTCTGTCTTTGAGTGCTGCTGTCCTTGACAGTATCCCTACAAAGATAGATGAGGTTATAGAATCTTCAGGACTCTCAAAGAAAAGTATAGATTTCTCATGCTTTAGGATTGCTGAAGGACCTTTTTGCATATGCAGAATTTATTATTCAATCTGCAAGGTCTCACCAGAATTAACTTGTCTATTGGTGGTTGGGAGATCATTGTGATTGCTGTACAATTGAGAATGTTGGCACTTCTATCACATTTTCGGTAGCCGTGTGCAGTACATTTTGTTTACATTGTCAGTAACAGACTGATGTCACTGTATGAGTAGGTGAAGATTTCTGCTCACCCAAGTCTGAAAGAGTATCAGAGGGATTTTGATGTACTGTAGCAATGACTGGACAATCAGGTATCACAGGACATTCTTCTTCAAATGTCACGTGTGGGTCTGATAGCTGTGTCTTCTATCTGGCAGCTACTAAAGAAACAGGCTCACTGTCTTCAGGCATAATAGGGTGAGGAGTGTGACAAGCCTATCAAACTCTTGGAAAACCTAAGGCAATTCTTGATAGAAAATAGAACCATAAAATAGTTATGGCACAGAAAGAGGTCAATCAGCCAATTGTATCTGTGCTGATCGAAAAAGGGAAAAACGTAAAACCAGTCACTCGTTCTAATCCCACCTGCCAGAACCTATGCAGTAACCTTGCAGGTTACAACACTTCAGGTACTGATCCAAGTACCATTTACGTGAATTGAGGGTTTCTACATCCACTACCAAACCAGGCAGCAAATTTCAGACACCTACCACCCTCTGGGTGAAAAAGGTTCCTCCTCATCACCTCTCTAATGCTTTTACCGGTCACCGTAAATATTTGTCGCCTGCTGTTTACCCTCTCCATTAAGGGAAAATAGATCTTCTCTGTCCACTCTATCTAAGCCCCTTATTATTTTTAATACATAAATTAAATCATCCCTCAGACTCTTCTGTTTAAAAAAAAGGACCTAGGCTTTCCTTACAGCTGCAATTTTAAATTCTGGCAACATTCTCATAAATCTTCTCTGTACTGTCTCCAGAGCAGTTATAAGCTTCCTGTATTGGAAAACCAATTCTGAATAATGGTCACTGGACTCAAAACATTAACTTCGCTTTCTCTCCACGTATTCTTGTTAAGATACAATCCAGTTGGCCTGGGTGATTCATTTACTTTCAAAAACGACGGTCCCTCCAGTATACCTATTACACCTAATATTTCACATTCCTTCTCTTTAACTGGAATATTTGCATTGTCCCTCTGCTTCAATAAATTGGAGACAAAGTACCCACTAAGAATGCAGTCCACAGCTTCTGCATCCTCATGTAAGTTACTGATAGGTCCTACCCTTTCCTTAGTTGTCCTCTCAAGCTTAATGTAGTGAGAAACATCTTTAGTCTTTCCTTAATTTTTCATATCTTTTCTTTGCTTTCCTAATGCCTTTTATTACTTCACAACCGTACTTTTAACACTCTTCTAGGCTTTCTATTAAGATTTTTTCTGACTGTCATAAGCTTTTATTTCTGCTTTACCTTATCCTGTATGCTTCTGGATAACCAGATGGATCTAGATTTGCCAGTATCACTCATTCCCTTTTTGGGATTATCTCACCGTGCTCATAAGTTCTCACTTTTCACTGATTTATCAGTGGTTTTCCTTCAAGTATCAGTTTCCAGTCCACTTCTGCCAGATCACCTCTGAACAGCATAAATTTTGTCTTCCACTAATTTAGCTAGTCATTCTGTCATCCAATCCTTTTGAAATGATAGGTCATGTTCCCAGAGAGGATGAGGCAATTACTCACAAAAAGGAACGTAGCCATATTTGAAGTATTGCAAGCAGTTCTGGTCGCCACACCATAGGAAGGATGTGGAGACTTTGGAGAGGGTGCAACAGAGGTTTACCAGGATGTTACATGGCCTGGAGTGTATTAGCTATAAGGAGAGATTGGACAAACCTGGATTGTTTTTGCTCTGGAGAGGGGAGACGTGATAGAAGTATGTAATATTATGAGAGGCATGAATAGGGTGAGTAGTCAGAGTCTCTTTCCCAGAGTGAAAATGTCAAATATTAGGGGGCATAGGTTTAAGGTGAGAAGGGGAATGTTTAAAGGAGATTTGCTTGGAAAATGTTGCCAGGGGAAGTGATAGAAGCTGATATGATAGCAACGTATAAGAGACATTTAGACAGACATATGAATAGAGAAATATGGACCATGTGCAAGGAGATGGGATTAATTTAGAATGGCATCATGTTCAGCACAGACATGGTGGGCCGAAGGCCTTCTTCCAATGCTGTACTGTTCCATAGTCTTTAAACTTAGTATGTAGTATCTTATGACAAGGACCTGGTTGTGGAAAGACCTGCAAATGTGACAAGGTTCTGTTTTGATTCTGTAGAATGTGATTTCAGGTCCACAGTAATGTGATTTACTCTGAACTGCCCACTAAAATGGCTTAATAAGCAGCTCAAGGCCAAATGGTGATGGGCACAATACTGGCTTTTCAAATGATGCCCATATCTCATGAGAAAATAAATATGTAAATCTGACACACTTACCAAGGAACTAATTCATGATCAATTTTTTGCAAAAACTTAAATCCCATGAATCAGGAAATGCAAACACATGGTAGTGGGTGATTTAACCTTGGCAAAGATCACAACTTTCTTCAGCCTCAGTCAAATCTGCCTTGTTCAGTAATTAGCTTACCATTGTTGGTCAGTGAGTGACATTTAACTGGAAGGATATGGCCTCCAATACCTGGAGTCTGATGGTTGAAGACAGTGTCAAACTATTCTAACGTGCCAGGCAGCACATCAACAGCACTCCTGAAATGTAGGGAAATATTAGTATCAACATTCTTAACTTTTAATTTTACTAATCAAAAACTGGTCCAGATCATCTGCTTGCAAAGTCAACGATTTCCATTTGAGCAAGTAAGTCTAATAACTTGGTCCTTGGTGATCAGTTGATTCACTCAGTGATATAATCTGCTTCAAGTAGCTTCAGTTGCTGTGAAACTTCTGCTCTGCTTGCAAACAGCAGGGTCCTGTGAGTGTGTGTTCAGGTTAATTGAGGGGTTTTTAGATTCATAATGGGTTTGCAGTATAATTAAAGCTGCTCTGATAGAAACTATTTCAGATAAAATAAGTAATGTACAGCTTCTTTCCAAGTTTTAGCACTAAATCCACCACTACACCTGTTATGATCTATGGTTTTTGCAGAATTTTAAGATGAATGTAGTTTATATCCATTACACAACACACAATGGGTAGCCATGGGTACCCGCATGGGCCCAAGCTACGCCTGCCTCTTTGTAGGTTACGTGGAACAATCCCTCTTCCGTACCTACACCGGCCCTAAACCCCACCTCTTCCTCCGTTACATTGATGACTGTATCGGCGCCGCCTCGTGCTCCCACGAGGAGCTCGAACAGTTCATACACTTCACTAACACCTTCCACCCCAACCTTAAGTTTACCTGGACCATCGCTAACACCTCTCTCCCCTTCCTGGACCTCTCTGTCTCCATATCGGGCAACCACCTAGAAACCGATATTCATTTCAAGCCCACCGACTCCCACAGCTACCTAGAATACTCCTCCTCCCACCCACCTTCCTGCAAAAATGCTATCCCCTATTCCCAATTCCTTCGCCTCCGCCGCATCTGCTCCCAGGATGAGGCATTCCACTCCCGTACATCTCAGTTGTCCTCGTTTTTCAAGGACCGTAACTTCCCCTCCTCGGTGGTCGAGAACGCCCTCAACCGTGTCTCCCACATCTCCCGCACCTCATCCCTCACACCCCGTCCACGCAATAAAAACCAAAAAAGAATCCCCCTCGTCCTCACGTACCACCCCACCAACCTCCGGATCCAACGCATCATCCTCCGACACTTCCGCCATCTGCAATCCGACCCCACCACCAAAGACATCTTTCCCTCCCCACCTTTATCTGCTTTCCGGAGGGACAACTCTCTCCGTGACTCCCTTGTCCGCTCCACACTCCCCTCCAGCTCCACCACACCCGGCACTTTTCCCTGCAACCGCAGGAAGTGCTACACCTGCCCCCATACCTCCTCCGTCACCCCCATCCCAGGCCCCAAGAAGACTTTCCACATCAAGCAGATGTTCACCTGCACATCTGCCAATGTGGTATACTGCATCCGCTGTACCCGGTGTGGCTTCCTCTACATCGGGGAAACCAAGCGGAGACTCGGGGACCGCTTTGCAGAACACCTACGCTCGGTTCGCAACAAACAACTGCACCTCCCAGTCGCGAACCATTTCAACTCCCCCTCCCATTCCTCAGATGACATGTCCATCCTGGGCCTCCTGCAGTGCCACAACGATGCCACCCGAAGGTTGCAGGAACAGCAACTCATATTCCGCTTGGGAACCCTGCAGCCCAATGGTATCAATGTGGATTTCACAAGTTTTAAAATCTCCCCTCCCCCCACCGCATCCCAAAACCAGTCCAGCTCGTCCCTGCCTCCCTAACCTGTTCTTCCTCCCACCTATCCCCTCCTCCCACCTCAAGCCGCACCTCCATCTCCTACCGACCAACCTCATCCCGCCCCCTTGACCTGTCCGTCCTCCCTGGACTGACCTATCCCCTTCCTAACTCCCTACCTACACTCACCTTTCCTGGCCCCATCCCCGCCTCTTCGACCTGTTTGTTTCTTCTCCACCTATCCTCTCCTCTATCCCTCTTCTATCCGCCTCCCACTCTCTCCCTATTTATTTCAAAACCCCCTTCCCCTCCCCCTTTTCTGATGAAGGGCCTAGGCCCGAAAAGTCAGCCTCTCTGCTCCTATGATGCTGCTTGGCCTGCTGTGTTCATCCAGCCTTGCACCTTGTTGTCTCGGATTCTCCAGCATCTGCAGTTCCTACTATCTCTGACACAATTTTGTTTATTCGGAATTTTATTGATTTGATTCCCTTCCCATTTCTTTGTAATATTTCCTGATCTACATACTTTTTCCCAATCTGCTTTTTTTTAACTTTCACAATTCTACAATTGCATCTATAAACTGAAGAATGGCAAATGTATTTCCAACAAGAAAACAAAACTGCAAGATATATACCTTGGTGAGCAAAAGAGAGTAATCTGAAAAATGTTGTATATGAATAGCTACATGATTTAAGTTGGTCCAAAATTAGTAAAGACATATTGTATTCTATGAGTTTAGATGAAGAGGGTAAAAGAGATTTAGGAAATCGGTGTCAATCAATCGGTATATATTTGGAATATCTCTGTTTCCATGGTAATGGTGACCATTTTTGTTCCAGGCTGAAAATTCAGCTCATGGCAGTAGAATTTGTCTGTCCTGGATGGATTTTCTTTCATCTGTCTAATAGAATAATTAAGTAAAATGTCGCTTGATAGCTAGGATGGGTTGGCTAAAATGTTTTTAAATGCAGGTTATCAAATCATGAATGGAATGGACAACCTCAGTTATGAAGAAAATATTTGGAGAAAAGTAATAGTACTGAAATATTCATGCCTCATACGCAATGTGCAAAAGCTAACTTCTAAGGCATAGCTTTCACTTAAAAGGATTCTCACAACATAAATCACAGCTTTCGTTTTGTCTGAAAACCTGAACTCCATGCTTCAAAAATTCAGACCAACTACATAATCGTTTGGCTGTTTCGAGGCTATCCAGTATGCTACTGTGATGAAAGAATTATAATCTAAGAATTGTGTTTTACCCCTGTGGTTTGATCCCACTTACTTCATTCTTTCAGTAACCAACTCTAAATAGTATCCGACCAACTATTTCTTACCTGATCACTTCAATTTGATTCTGTTGCATATAAATCCTCTTGGAAAAAAAAGATCGAATGTTACTGGGAATGTTTACACATGTCCTAAAATACTTTCTCATTTACATTGTTAGTAATATAAGTGATTGTGAGTTCACCCATTTGCCTGAGGTAAATTTATTACTCTACGGATTTATTACCTTTAAAAGGCATAAAGAAAATATGATGGACAATGATAATGATTTCTGGTGTATAAAACATTAAAGCTAGGAAATAACTGTAGCCCATATACCACTACGTGACCAGGAAACTTGGTTTGCTCTCCAAAATGTTTCGATTGGTTATGGATATTGTCTTTCTGTGATCCACACAAAAGTACAGAATAAAAGTTTGAATCCTAACATGTGATGTAGGTAGATTTAGTCTGATATTAAATAGAATAAGTCAAGTCTTGAAATCTACTGGAATTTTTGAGCATGTAACTGAACTGGTGGGTAAAAGTAGTGCAATTGTTAATTGATATTTGGCTTTTTGAAAGACATTAGATATAGGAATAGAGGTAGGACATTTGGCCTATTGAGTCTGCTCTGCCATGCAATGAGATTGTGGATATTCTGATAATCCTTAACTCCACTTTCCCATAATCCTGATTCCCTTACCCATTTAATATCCGTGTATTCCAGTCCGGAATTAACTCGGCAACCCAGCCTATTACAGCAATCAGTGGTAAAGAATTTCACAGATTCACGTCCCTCTGAGAGAAGATATTCCTCCTCATCTCTGTCTTAAATAAGTAAACCCTAACTCTAAGATTGCGCCCTCTGGTCCTAGACTCTCTCAATGTCTTAGTATCTACCCTGTCAAGTCCCCTCAGAATAAACTCCCCTCTCATTCTTATAACCTCCAATGAGTACATGCCCAACCTAATCAACTTTTCCTCATAAGAAAATTCCACTATACCTGTAATCAGCCTTGTGAACCTTCTCTGAACTGCCTCCAATGCCGGTATATCTTTCCATTGCTAAGAAAACCAAAACTACTCACAGTGTTATAGGTATGGTCAGCTAGTGCCTTGTATAGTTTTAGCAAGACATCTGCATTTTTATACTCTAGTCTCTTTGAAATAAAGGCCAATGTCCATTTGTCTTCCCTGGCATTTTAAGACTCCTGCAAAAGGACCACTAAGTGTCTCTGAGCTGCAGCCTTTCTCCATTTAAATAATATTCAGCTCCTCTTTTCTTCCTGCCCAAGTGAATAATGTCACATTTTTCCACCTTATATTCCATTTGCCAAACCATTCCTCACGCACTTAACCTGTCTATTTGACTTTGTAGACTCTTTGGACTGAATCTTACATTCTTTTGACCAAATAACACTTGTATCAATCATTTGGAGGATCTTTAGCTATGACGCCTAATGAGATTTATGATTGTATCTTACCAAGTTTAACACATTAACTACTTACTCCACTTCTATGGCATTACTCTCCTGCATCTTACCATGTGCTGTTCCTGGAGCAACTCTCCATTCGGTGGGTATCTGCTGAAAGACCACCATCCCTGGCAGCCACACCATATTTAAAAGGCTGCCTCATACTGAATGAGCACTGGCATTCCAAAGCTGCTTTATTCAGTGGCAGACTATTGATCAGAAGATTTTTAAAGTCATTTGTGGGATATGGGGTTCACTGGCTGGCCAGCATTTAATGCCTGTCCCTAATTGCCCTTCTGGCAAGATGGCAGCAGGGCTAAGTCACTCCATTCGGAGATCCACTCTGCTTACAAGTTCCTTATCCTTTTCCTTTCTTTTTCTCTTCTTCTCTCTCCACTCTCTCCCCCCTCCAGTAATTCTATACCACCCCCACCACTTGCCCTTTTAATTACCTCCTTAAGGAGTTGGGAAAGAGTTGGGTCATGACCAGGAACTGCATAGCGGGAGCTGAATGCACAGGTTGTGTCCTGAAACGACGGCAGATCAAGCGCGGGCTGGAGTGACAGTGGCAGATCAAGAGTGCGCCAGTTCGGCGGTAAGAGCGGGGCCGGTGAGGGGGCAGTGGGCAGTGAGAGCGGGGCCGGTGAGGGGGCAGTGGGCAGTGAGAGCGGGGCCGGTGAGGGGGCAGTGGGCAGTGACAGCGGGGCCGGTGAGGGGGCAGTGGGCAGTGAGAGCGGGGCCGGTGA
>NC_063336.1:33508614-33558412 GCF_021869965.1 Rhincodon typus
GGGCAGTGGGCGGTGAGAACGGGGCCGGTGAGGGGCCAGTGGACAGTGAGAGCGGGGCCGGTGAGGGGCAGTGGGCAGTGACAGCGGGGCCCGTATGGGGCCAGTGGGCGGTGAGAGTGTGGCCGGTGAGGGGGCAGTGAGCGGTGAGAGTGGGGCCGGTGAGGGGGCAGTGGGCGGTGAGAGCGGGGCCGGTGAGGGGGCAGTGGGCGGTGAGAGCGGGGCCGGTGAGGGGGCAGTGGGCGGTGAGAACAGGGCCGGTGACGGGCCAGTGGGTCTAAATCTCAATGCCTTTGAGAAGGTGGTGGTGAGGTGCCTTCCTGAACCGTTACAATCCACCTGCTGTGGGTTGACCCACAATGTCATTAGGGAGGGAATTCCAGGATTTTGACCCAATGACATCGAAGGAACAGTGATATATTTCCAAGTCAAAATGGTAATCAGCTTGAAGAAGAACTTGCAGGTGATAGTGTTCCCATCTATCTGTTACCCTTGAATTTCTAGATGGAAATGGTCGTAGGTTTGGAAGGGGCTGTCTAAGGATCTTTGGTAAATTTTTGCAGTGTATCTTGTAGATAGACACATTGCCGTTACAGACTGTAGGTGGTGGAGGGAGTGGATGCTTGTAGATGTAGTGCCAATCAAGCGGTCTGCTTTGCCCTGGATGGTGCAAAGCTTCTCGAGTGTTGTTGAGGCTGAACTCATCCAGGCAAGTGGGGAGTATTCCATCACACTCCTGACTTGTGCCTTGTAGATGATGGACAAGCTTTGGGGAGTCAGGAGGTGAATTACTTGCCACCAGATTCTTAGCCTCTGACCTGCTGTTATTACTATTATGTTAATGTGGTGAGTCCAATAGAGTTTCTGGTCAATGGTAACCCCCAGGATGTTGACAGTGGGGGATTCAGTGATGATAACATCATTGAATGTCAAGGGGTGGTGTTTAGATTGTCTCTTATTGGTGATGGTCATAGCCTGGAATTTGTGTGACACAAATGTTACTTGTCACTTGTCGGCCCAAGCCTGGATATTGTCCAGAACTTGTTGCATTTGAACATGGATTGCTTCAGTGTCTGAGGAATCGCAAATGGTGCTGAACATTGTGCAAACATTGACAAATATTCCCACTTCTGACCTTATGATGGAGGGAAGGTGAAGCAGCTGAAGATGATTGATCCTAGGACCCTACCCTGAGGAACTCCTGCAGAGCTGAGCTGTAGTTGAGATGACTGACCTCCAACAACAACATCCATCATCCTATAACTCCAAACACTGGAGAGTTTGCCTCAGATACCCATAGATTCCAGTTATGCTAAGGTTCCTTGATGCCACACACAGTCAAATGCAGTTTTGATGTCAAGGACTGTCATTCTCACCTCACCTCTGGAATTCAGCTCTTTTGTCTGGATTTGAACTAATGAAGTCAGGAGCTGAGTGGCCCTGGCGGAACCCAAACTGGCCGTCACTAAACACGTTATTGCTGAGCAGGTGCTGCCTCAAAGCACTGTTGATGACACCTTTCATCACTTTACTGATGATCAAGAGTAGATTGATGGGGCGGTAATTGGCCGGGTTGGATTTGTCCTGTTTTTTATGTACAGGATATATCTGGGCAATTTTCCACATTGCCAAGTAGATACTAGTGTTGTAACTGTACTGGAACAGCTTGGCTAAGGGAGCGGCAAGTTCTGGAGCACAAGTCTTCAGTACTATTGCCGAAGTGTTGTCAGGACCCATAACCTTTGCAGTATTCAGTGTCTCCAACCATTTCCTGATATCATGTGGAGTGAATCGAATTGGCTGAAGACTGGTATCTGTAATGCTCGGGACCACTGGAGGAGGTCGAGATGGATCATCCACACAGCACTTCTGGCTGAGGATTGTAGTGAATTCTTCAACCTTATATTTTGCACTAATGTGCTGGGCTCATCCATCGTTGAGGATGGGGATATTTGTTGAGCTTCCTCCTGCATGGAGTTATTTAATTGTCCATCACCATTCACGATTGGATATGGCAGGACTGCAGAGTTAGATCTGATCCTTTATTTGTGCGATCACTTAGCTCTATCTATCACTTGCTGCTTATGCTGTTTGGCGTGCAAGTATCCTGTTTGGTAGCTTTATTTGGCTGGCACCTCATTTTAGGTATGGCTGATGCTGCTCCTGGCATGCTTTCCTGCACTCTCCATTGAACCAGGGTTGATCCCCTGGCTTGATGGTAATGGTTGAGTGGGGGATATACTGGGCATGAGGTTAGAGATTGTGCTGGAGTACAATTCTACTGCTGTTGATGGCCCACAGCACCTTATGGATGCCTAGTCTTGAGTTGCTAGATCTGTGCGAAGTCTGTCCCATTTATCACAGTGATAGTGCCACGCAACACGGTGGAGGTTATTCTCAATGTGAAGGCAGGACTTTGTCTCTGCAAGGATTGTGCGATGGTCACTCTTACCAATACCGTCATGGACAGTTGCATCTGCAGCCGGCATATCAGTAAGGATGAGGTCAAGTATATTTTTTCTGTCTTGTTGGTTCCCTCACCACCTGCTGCAGACCCAGTCTAGCAGCTATATCCTTTAGGACCCGACCAGTACAATCAATAGTGCTGCTGCTGAGCCACTGTTGTGGTGGACATTGATATTCCCCACCCAGAGTACATTTTGTGGCGTTGCCATCCTTAGTGCTTCCTCCAAATGCTGTTCAACGTGGAGGAGTATCAATTTATCACAAGTGGGAGATGGTACATGGTAACCAGCTGCAGGTTTCCTTGCCCATGTTTAACCTGAAGCCATGAGACTTCATGGGAGGCAGAGTCAATGTTGAGGACTCCTAGAGCAACTCCCTTCTGACTGTATACCATTGTGCTGCCCTCTCTGCTGCTTCTGTTCTGCTGGTGAGACAAGACATATCCAGGGATGATGATGGTGGTGTCTGGGACATTGATTGTAAGGTATGATTCTATGAGTATGGCTGTGTCAGGCTGTTGCTTGACTAGTCTGTGAGACAGCTCTCCCAATTGGCACTAACCCCCAGACATTAGTAAGGAGGACTTTACAGGGTCAATAGGGCTGATTCTGCTGTTGTCTTTTCCGGTGCCTAGGTCGATGCCAGGCGATCCGTCTGGTTTCGTTTCTTTGAAACTTTATAGCAATTGATATAACTGGGTGGCTTACTAGGCCATTTCAGAAGGTAATTGAAAGTCAACCACATTGTTGTGGGTCTGGAGTCACATGTAGGCCAGACCAGCTGAGGATGGCAGATCTCCTTTCCTGAAATACATTAGTGAACCAATTGACAATGGTTTCATCAGTAGATTCTTAATTCAATTGAATTCAAATTCCACCATCTCCCATGGTGGGATTCAAATCTGGATCCCCAGAACCTTAGCTGAGTTTCTGGATTACTAGGCTAATGATAATACCAGAAGGTGATCGCCTCCCTACTAGCAGTGGAGATAACAGTGAAGGGGAAGATGGCACAGTGGATTCTTCAGCAGGGACTTGGAAGTCTTAGTCAAAGGGGTGGTGCAGAGAAGTGGTGGCCTCTTCCTGGAAGATTGGCATAGGAGGTCACGAACAGAACCTTGGCAGCTTGGTCAAAGTTTGACATCCAGGTCAGTGCAGTCTCCACAATGCAGAGGGATGGTCTGCTTCACACATGTAAATGCCACACTATTCTTTCCAATACCTCATACTCACTTTGCCTCTGCTACTGCAACCCACCTCCTACTAAGGCTCATGCTCTGCCACTCTTATTGTCACATGCAACATTTTCCTTCACTCACTCTCGCTCCCCACAACCTCCTGTGGTATGGCCTCTGCACTCTCTGCTCACTCACCCAGGACACGTCACCATTTTTTCAACACCTGCACTAACACTAACAGCCATGCCACTCACTTTCACCTCACTCGATATTTTCCCTCTCTGAGAATTTATGAGAGTTCAGCCCATGATAGGATAGAAAGGGCCCTGATGTGGGGAGGAGTGCCCAACATCAAGTTCTTCATCCCCTGTGAGGAGGGAATGCGATCTCCTGTAGAAGAAAAATGAGATGACCATCTCCCATCAACAAAGTGATCACCATTCTTCATTTAACCTCACTCTCACATTAGCCCCACTGTCAGTGTCATTCACAGCCCATGACTTTAGGCTGCAATTCCTTCTCTCCCATATGTCTCGCAGGTACCAGCGGTGTGTTGGCAAGCCCAGTGGAGAAACCGACTGCTCTCCCAGAAGCCACCTGCTTGACCTCTGAGGAAGAGAGGCCTGAAGCCTCAGAGGAAACATAAGCAAGGCTGCCTCCTGCACCCCATTACCAGCTCAGATACTGATATCTCAGGAGTAATGTTAACCTCAGTGTGGGAACACAATCTGGTGAGAACCTCACTGTGACAGCTCTGCTGCTGGCTGAGGATCAAATGCCCAGGGCGTTAGCACTCAGAAGACTGGCAGAGACCAGGTACCTGCACTGCCCTAAGCAGGAGAGGACCCAGTGGTGTTGTCTATCAGGGAACAGACCAGCAATCACAGGGAGGAATAGGAGTGGCAGACAATGGGAAGCAATGGCTCTCATTGCCCAGACACTGCAGGACTACAGCTAGGCTATAGGGATCCAGCTGTCTGAGCATGTGATGGGCAGGTTGCCGTGGGGATCAGATCCAGCACCTTCACAGTGTAGTTGGGAGGAGTACACATGAGCACCCCAGCCACAAGACCATACACAAGGAGATAGGGAACCCGCCATGCTCTCTAGGTGGCCCTTCCTCACAATGTGGCAGGCCAATGAAAGAGACGTCCCCGCCTCCCTAACCCGTCCTTCCTCCCACCTATCCCCTCCTCGCACCTCAAGCCCCACCCCCATCTCCTACCTACTAACCTCATCCCGCCCCCTCGACCTGTCCGTCCTCCCTGGACTGACCTATCTCCTCCCTACCTCCCCACCTACACTCACCTTTACTGGCTCCATCCCCGCCTCTTTGACCGGTCTGTCTCCTCTCCACCTATCTTCTCCTCTATCCATCTTCTATCCTCCTCCCCCTCTCTCCCTATTTATTTCAGAATCCCCTTCCCCTCCCCCATTTCTGAAGAAGGGTCTAGGCCCGAAACGTCAGCCTTTCTGCTCCTACGATGCTGCTTGGCCTGTTGTGTTCATCCAGCTCTACACCTTGTTATCTCAGATTCTCCAGCATCTGCAGTTCCTACTATCTGTGTGAATGAACTGCTCAGCAACGTCTGGGGCAGGGAGTTGTACATCACACACAGGGAGCTAATGCATTAGGCCTGTCAGGGGTTAAGGAACCTGCAAATCTGCATCCTGAATGGTACATGGCTCTGGGTTTAATGTTGTTGCTCTCTAAAGGGCCTCCTGAGGAAGAGTCACCGGACCCAAAACGTTAACTCTGTTTTCTCCTCCACAGATGCTGCCAGACCTGCTGAGCTTTTCCAGCAACTTTGTTTTTGTTCCTCACTTCAGTGGGTTTTCCAGCTCCCTTCCTCTCAGATTGAAACACTTATCTGGCCCATACTGCTGTGCCATTTCCTTCATACTCTCCATTTCCTGCATGAAGGAAGGTGACAGTGAGCATTCTGTGGGCAGTGCCTCCCAGCCTTCACCCTGAACATCCAGATCGCCATCCTGATAAACTTTCCTGTGAGCCCGACAGATAGGCTTTGCACATCTTCAGGTCCCCACCAAAACCATCTACCTACCCACATTGCCTGCTCCACCCCTAGCCCCTGGCACATGAGTTGACCGGTGTGGTCATACATTGTACCCCTGCCCTTGAAACCAGGGTGCTTCTGACCATGGAAAAATATCCCTCCAGCATGACCCCCTTCACATCCATACCCAGCCCTTTACACAATACAATTATCCCCTTTCACAATTGTCACCCCCACTTCCCTCAGCCTGCAGTACTCAATTCCCATGAACAGGCCCTGAAATCTCCTTTCTGCTGCAGTGTCTCCTGTTGCTTCCCCCATTCCCCATCCTTTCTCTGGATGTACCCAGTGGGCTAACCATAGCCCACCTCCTTGATCATGGAACCCGACAGCTCCCGGCATGGTGCAAAGTATCCAAATTGCATTGGCCCTGGTGTACCCCAGACTGGCTGCAATGGAGCCACATGGTCCACTCCCCAGATTGCAAAGACACAGACCCCCTCACAAATAACACTCTGACCCAATGCCTGACTCTGGACCGATATTGGAGATTGCCCTTGACTTATTGTGTTGGGAACCCCTGACTGACAGATAGCTCCATGGATTTTGGTGAGGACTACTGCCCTAAGGCTGTGAGACGTATCTGTTTGCTGCACATGCAGTATGTTGGCTACTTGACTTGCTGGCACATGGAGCAGATGTGTGAGACTGATGTAGCGCACTGCTGTACAACAAGATGCCCGCTTCCTTAACTGAGGACTGCTTACCAGCAATGTAAACATCCCTGTTGTGTGACTGTGCTAATTTCACAGCATGACAAAGCAAGGCATGGATGCTGTGAGCAAGCAGTTAGTTGCTAAGTAGAGAGCACTCAAAGAGCAAGCAAACAGCCCCAAGATGCAGCCTGGCCCAATCCATGAGCTGGGTGCCTGCACGCAATGTGTCCTTGCTGCAGCCTTTCAATGCTAGTTACCAATGCAATGAAATGGTTGGCTAATCTCAGACACCAATGCCTGTGCACTAGGGGTGCATGTGGCTGGTGTCACTGGGTCATGCCCTGAAATATTGTTTTGTGCTGAACAACGTGAAGACTCTCCATAGCTAAAAATGAGCTGAAGTTGCCACGCATCCACTCTGACTTCCATGTCGAAATTTCCCACGTCGAGTTTGTTCGGAACATTTGTGAGATAGGAAGCTGCTATTAACAAAGTGAGATGTACAGTTAATAAGGTGCTTATCAGACAATAATCCCCCCTTAATTAGCAACTCACCATGCCTAGCAAGAAATTCACCTGGACACTTTGAAAATGCATAAAAGACGCAGCGAGTTGCACCTGGTACTGAGATAGGTCTTTTGGAATCTATTGCATGATTCTGCCACAAATTTTACCATAGGCCACATTCAGGCCCCTGTAAGATTTTATAAATGTTATCCTCACTACTTGCCTTCCAATTTATTTTTGTGCCATCTGCAAACTTGGCAATAGTGCATTCACTTCCCTCATCTAAGTCATTATTATATATCTTAATAATTGCAGACCCAGCACTGATCCCTGTGGCACGCCACTAGTTAAGGTGGCCATCCTGAAATTGCCAGCCTTATCCCATTTCCTGTTCTCAATTAAACAGATATTCCTCAATAGCTCTTCATTTGAGACTAGCAGACAGATAAGGTTTAAGGAACAGTTTAAAATGAAAGAAAATCTGGAACAAAAAAAGGCTAATCCAGCAAAAATTTCTCTCTGATCATAATATAATGGACTTCACTTTTACAATGTGTGACCAACACTACTCTAGGGAACATTAATTCTATTTTCTGACCTTCCCTGAAAATAAGATCAAACGATGTGAAATATTTTTATAACCTCCAGTTCATGTTGCTCAACAGATATTGATCCAGCTCCTTTTAAATTGCACTAATTGATCCTAAATCTCCTTCTGTGGCAGTTATGTTTGCTGGATAACAAATTGTCCAGATGGATTATATATTAATTTAGGAATATGAGTCAGTTGCTGTTAAACCTACAGTCTTCCTGGGAAAAAAAGCAATTAGCAATGATCTTCAGATATCAGTAATAAGATCTCTATTACACTCAGTATTTCTGAATGATATGGAACAAAGGTGTCTGTTCTAGTTTTATTAAGCATTGTGATGATGTAAAGCAATGTAGACAGACTAATGATTCAGAAGAAGATTGATTATCTTTGGAAGCTAGGGCCAATTATGTGTCTGAGCTTAGGAATAGAAAATAGATTACCATGTGAATAAATGTACGGTAATGCTGATAGGAACAGCTAATAATGAACATGTGTATAAGATGAAAGGAATCTGTTTTAAGTAGACCAGTGGGAATTAGGCAACTGAGCAAGCTCAACCTTTCTGGACTGAAATGAGTGCCCCCTTTACACAGGCGATACAATTAAACTCCCAGGAAAACTGAGCTCACTCAAACAAATAACATTAAAGGGCTCTATTTTAGATAGACCAGTAAAATTATGGGTTTTAAGATGCCTAAAACTCTGGGAAAAGCTTTCGAGTGTTTCTTCTAAAAGGAGCTACACTAAAATTTCAGCAAATTGCTGACTGATTCAAACTGATTTTTAACTAAACAGGTAACATTAATTAGAATAACAAAATGAAAACAAAACAGTTGAACCAAGTGAAATTAAAAAAAAATCCTTGCAGTGTTCACCAGTTATCAAAAATGCTCAGTGAGTTAATAGACTTCAGTCTGTTGGAGTTCAATCTAGATCATAGAATCATAGAATTTTACAGTACAGAAGGAGGCTATTCAATTCATCATGCCTGTACTGGCTCCAGGAAGAACTACCCAGCTGGTGCCAATTTCCAAAAGAATTGTCAAATTTTACAGTAAAGAAGAAGGCAATAGAAAAACAGACAATAGTTTGAAATGTGCGTTGTTGCTGCAATCCTGCTCGAGAGTCTTACACATTCTACATTTGCTGATGATAAACTTGACATGCCACAAAATTTCCATTGACAGATTTTGAAATTGTAAAGGATTTGAGAGCAATTGTTTGTGCTTTGAAAGCCAAACTGATGCAGTTGTCAATAAGAAATGTTTCATATTGTATGTATCTGGAAGAGATGGCGTTAGAAGTCATGCCATTGCTATTAAAACAGAAAGAACTGCGGATGCTGTAAATCAGGAACAGAAACAAAGTTGCTGGAAAAGCTCAGAAGGTCTGGCAGCAACTGTGAAGGGAAAAACAGAGTTAACGTTTCAGGTCTGGTGACCCTTCCTCAGAACTGCTATTGTTGTGTGCCCGTTTGTCATCACTTACCAGCCTACTCTCTGTTCCCCTCACCTCATTGCTTTCTACCTAGCTCACCCAGCAGCTTGCTGTTTCACTCATCCAGTGCAGCACTTTCCACGCCACCTACCTTACTGCCTGGCTCACTCTCCAGCTTGTAACCATTGCTTGATTCGTAGAGCAAGGCAGCAATACCTCAAGGGTTGGGAGCAGGACAGTGAGATCATCAATAAGAGGAGCAGTGTGGTATCAAGTTACATTTGGCTCAAAGGCTTTATAGGTTTAATAACTCATCTTGAAGATCAAATATTTCATCTTAGGCACAATAGTACAGATATTTTATCCAAGGGGACAAGACTTTAAACTCAAGTTGATACAAAATACTAACAAACATTATTATCAGCCTCTTAAGATGAAGGGGAAAGTAAATTAAATATATATTTTAATTACACATATAAAATGTATTGTTGTATATATAAACTATCGAATTGGGACTTCCATTGTCTCATTAATATATCTGAGATCTTTCATGAATAAGAATGGTCCAATAAAAAGGAATAAATATGCATGTAACATAGCTGCAGTGGTCATCTGACTACAAACTGAGATAAGTTTCCTGATACTCATTTGGAATAAATGAACTTGTCTGCACTGAAGTTGCCATTTTATCTAGACTTTGAAACCAGGCCACTGACACAGCACCAAGAAATTTCCTTTTTCTGCCTAATTCACAAGTGAATGATAATTTTGTTTATTGGAAGATAAAAGGGTCAGCTTTGAAAAACAAGGGAAGTGGACTCTGGAATACTCACTGAATTATATTTTAACAGCTGCTTTTGAACAACAAAACAAAGAGAAGGAAAAATACATTTGTGACAACAAGAACTAGAGTACTCTTTTTCAGTCCGTTTCTTTTATAATCTCAGAAAACTGTAAAGCACAATCTCAGAAAACAGTGAATAAACAATTTGGGTAAACAACAAATCAAGAGTTCAAGAATCTATGAATTCTGTTTCCGCTGAGGATACAAGTCAACCATTAAACTATGGTGTCACTTTAAGAATTTCAAGTAGCTCAAGGTCTCAAAGAGCATTTTAACTGTGTAAGAAAAATTGAGAATGCTAGTGAAATTCAGCAAGTCTGGCAGCATCTGTGGAAAGAAATTGAGTTCACTTTTCAAGACTGGTATAACTCTTCTTCAGAACTGAGTCATATCGGACTTGAAACATCAACTCTGTTTCTCACTCAGTAGATGCTGCCAGACTTGTTGAGTTTCTCAAGCATTTTCTGTGTTTCAGATTTCCAGAATCTGAACTATTTGCTTCTTTTTAACTGCCTAACCTTTCAGCTCCTTATCTGTACCTGTCTCTCTCCCTTTTTGATCTGATTAGTTGTGTTTCTGTGTGTGATTGATGACATTTTTTGTTTATTATTTTTTCTGAGAGCTAATAAGAATAAAATTAATCTTTCACTGAAGAAAATCTTGATAATTGGCTAATTCATTTTCTAGTAAAGCATATTTTAGTTGACATGTGTTACGTGTGCTCTAAAAATGAAATAAAAATATTTGTTGCTACTAGATGAGAGGGAGTTAAAAAGAGGAGAGCCAATCCCCCCTCCTCTCTTGCTTGTAACAATATATAAATGCCCACACACATAATTATACTTGCTTTTGAGCAAAACGGCCATTAAACCTCGGTTGATGTTCTAGTGAAGTTTAAGGGTAACACTGCACTGAGAAGATGTTGAAGTATGTCCTTTGCAGTTACAGTGCAAGCGAGCCCAGCCTTATTTTTCTTGGAGAAAAGGCTAAGGAGATTTACAGTCAGTATCTTTGAAATTTTGGAGGTTTTGTGTATGGTTGGAGTTGGTAAGCTATTTATCCTGGGCACTGACAATAGAGGGGCGAATCTGAAAAACCACAGACCTTGAGAAAGTTAGAGATGGGCAGGGTAGTGACGTAAATGGAATAGATTCCTTGGTGAGGTGGTTGATTTGGATTCACTTGGCACAAATGGTTGGGCACTACGTTGCTATCTGTTGTGTAAAGTTATGGAGCCTATATAATAACATTCTTGCATCATCTAAAATAAAACGCAGATAAGGCACATGGATTTTGTTTATTTATGGCTAAACTAGTAAATTCAATAATCTATAGGCACAGCCTGTGCCTTGAACAACATAGTGCAGAGAGTCTCTGGCCTGCAGTTATGTGGCAACATTTGGATATTTGGCTTATTGCATGTTGAGCTCTTAAAGAGATGGCATTCCAAAGGTCATAACCCAATGGCCTACAGTATTTCCTGATTAGCTTTCAGAGAGATAAAGAAATTCATATATGAATCCAATTTCAAATCAACAATGACATACTTGACCTGCTTCCAGCCTCATTTTATTTATTTATATGTTTATTTATTCCTTATTAATTTGCAGGATATATATTCACTGACAAGACTCATCCCTAATTGCCCTTGAGAAAGTGGGTGGTGACCCATTTGTACCACAATAGTCCATGCAGCGTTAGGGTGTTCTGGATAGTGTCAGTCTTCTTGAGTATTGAGGCTATGAAGGCAAGTGGAGAATATTCCATCACAATTCCAACACAGACATGAGGCTTATAGATATTGGATATTCTTCTGGAAATAGACAAGTCAGTCGCCATAGAATTACTAGCCTCTGACCTGATCTTCCACCACCGTAAATATGTTTCTACTTTACAGTGTGGAGCTGGAGGAACACAGCAGGTCAGGCAGCATTAGAGGAGCAGGACAGTCGACAATTTGGGCCTAGACCTTTCAACAGGATTCTACTTTAGTTATTTCTATTTTAGTTATTTGTAGTTAATTGTGATTTCTAGAGAGGGCTTGATTGGCAACATGATTGAACGTAAAAGGGGGGTGGTGGTTAGATTTCTCTTGTTGGAAATGGTCACCATATTGTATGAAAACTACTTGTCACTGAAAAGTTCAAGCTTAAATGTTGCCCATGTCTTGCTGCATGCCGGCAAACACTGCTCACTATCTGTGAATGTTTTTGAATACTAACCAATCATAATTATCATCCCCATTTTAGATCTTATGTTGGAGGGGAAGTCATTGACGAAACGGCGAAAAATGGTTATGCTTCGAGCAATTCCTTACCTCTGGAGGCTCTTGTGATGCAGTGGTAGAGTCCCTAACTCTGAGCCAGGGGTCCCTGGTAAAGCTACAAAGGTGTGTCATAACTTGTCTGAGCCGGTTGATTAGAAAATGTCTTCCTTAACCCTGACATCGGTCATTTGACACATGGAGTAGCATTCCTGCCTTTGAGCCTGCAGACGTGTGCTCAAGTATTACTCCAGAAGTTGTTAGCCAGGGAAGGAGGCTCAACAAGTTAATAATCAGCCAGCTAACTCTTCTGAAATCCTTCCCCACCTCTGAGCCAGGAGGCCCGGGTTCAAGCTGCATCTGCACCAGAAGAAAGACGGAACATGCCTGAACGAGTTGATTTGCAAAAAAAAGAATCCTGATAAAATCTTGTTGTCTTATTGCACAGTGGTAGCGTCCCTACTTCTGAGTTGGGAGGCCTGAGATCAAGTCCCACCTGCTTCACAGGTATGTCATTACATCTCAGATTAGAAATTATCCTAATATCTAAAAATATCAGTGAATACACAGCCTTGCCATGGGAGGAGAGACATGCAGCTAAGATGATTGACCTCCAACAAACACAACCACCATCTTTTGGGCCATGGAGCTGATGTCTCTGGATGAAAAGACCAGAGTTTTTGGATTACAACCACTACGTTATTATTGGCATATCAGCACACAGGGAACTCCGAGACATATATTTTATTGCAGACTTAGGGAATAAAAAAGCAAAAAGAGATCTTTTTATTTATAGGGAGCTTTTTCATGCTAACCAAATCTCTCAAAATGCTTTACATCTGATTAAAATTACTTTTGGAAGTGTAGTCACTGTTTAACTGGAGAAAATGCTATTGGATGAAAAATTATGGTCTGGTGTTCTAGGGGTCTGTTTTCACAAACTGAGGTGAAGCGTTCACTTTGATTGATTGATTGACATAGCAGTGAATATATTTTGACTATTTCTTTCAAAGCCTGCGTCATTATTTGGATAAGATTCAGAGGTGTAATGTGAGGTAAAGCTTGTTATTAATACCATAATTGTTCTGTCTGACTGTCCTTTTGAGAAGGTTGTGACAACAGCAGAATGGTTTATTCATTCATGGGATTTGGATAGAACAAGACAAAGAACAAAGAAAATTACAGCACAGGAACAGGCCCTTTGGCCCTCCAAGCCTGCGCCGATCCAGATCCTCTATCTAAACCTGTCGCCTATTTTCCAAGGATCTGTATCCCTCTGCTCCCTACCCATTCATGTATCTGCCTAGATACGTCTTAAATGACGCTATCGTGCCCGCCTCTACCACCTCCGCTGGCAATGCATTCCAGGCACCCACCACCCTCTGCGTAAAGAACTTTCCACGCATATCTCCCTTAAACTTTTCCCCTCTCACCTTGAAATCGTGATCCGTAGTAATTGAGTCCCCCACTCTGGGAAAAAGCTTCTTGCTATCCACCCTGTCTATACTTCTCATGATTTTGTTGACCTCAATCAGGTCCCCCATCAACCTCTGTCTTTCTAATGTAAATAATCCTAATCTACTCAACCTCTGTCACTGTTTGAGCCAGCATTTCTGTCTATTCCTAGTTGCCCTTGAGAAGGTGGTGGTGGGCTGCCTTTTTGAACTGCTTCAGCCTATCTTGCTGTAGGTAGATCCACAATGCTGTTAGAAAGGGAGCTCCAGGATATTGACTAAGTGATACCGAAGGAACAGTGATAAATCAGAATGGTGAGTGGCTTGGTGAAGAGCTGGAAATTGGTGGTGTCTCCATATATCTGCTGCCTTTGTCCTTACAGATGGAAGTGGTCGTGGTTCAGTAAGTGTTTCTAAAGGAGCCTTGGTGAGTTTCTGCATCTTGTACAGAGTACACACTGCAGCTGCTGAGCATCAGTGGGGGAAGGAGTGAATGTTTGTGGATGTGGTGCCAGTCCAATGGGCTGTTTTGTCCTAGATGGTACCAAGCTTCTGGAGTCTTTTTGGAGCTGCACTCATCTCGGCAAGTGGGGAAGATTCCTGATTTATGCATTATGAATAGAGTCCCTGCTGGGAGTCAGGAAGTGAGTTTCAAAGCACAGGATCTGAGCTCTTCTTGCTGTTTTTATGTTTCATCCAGATCAGTTTCTGGTCAATTGTAACCCCCAAGATGTTGATAGTGGGGGATTCAGTGATGGTAATGCCATTGAATGTCAAGGGCCAATGTTTTAAATTGTCTCTCATTGGAGATGGTTGTTGCCTGGCATTTGTGTGGCGCCAATATTACCACTTTTCAGTCCAAGCCTGGATATTACTCAGGTCTTGCTGGGCATGGACTGCTTGAGAGGTGCATGTACCTGAGAGGTCACAAGCAGTGCTGAATGGTGCAGTCATTGGTGAACATCCCCATTTCTGCCCTTGTGATGGAGGCGAGATCATTGAGGAAGCAGCAGAAGATGTTTGGGCCGAACACTACTGTGAGGAACTTCTTCAGAGATATCTTACCCAAAGCAGGCTTTTAAATGGGAGCTTAATTGCATTTAAAAACATGCCATTGTTGTCTGACTTATAGTTTCTATTGTGAATATGGGGTAAGTGGTCATGGAGGATGCAACGAAGCCATGGAAGAGAAGCATGAAGGTAGTTGGAAGAGTGGTTGGGGAGTGATAGCAGGGATGAGAGCCCAACAGCTTTGAATACAACAGTGATATGTACTGAGACAAGCATTTTAACCTACAGCCAAAGCACATGCCCATTCTCATGGCCAGAAGACCATAAGATATATTAGCAGAGTTATGCTATTTAATCATGGTTGATATGTACCTCAGCCCCATTCTCTGCCTTCTCCACATAACCCTTGATCCCCTTACCTATCAAAAACCTATTTGTCTCTGTCTTAAAGACACCCAATGACTTGGCCTCCACAGCCTTCTGAGTCAAAGAGTTCCACAGATTCACCATCCTCTGGCTGAGGAAACTCCCCCTCAGCTCAGTTATAGAGTCATACAGCATGGAAACAGACCCTTCTGTCCAAACAGTCCATGCTGACCATGATCTCAACCAAACTGGTCCCACCTGCCTACGCTTGCCCATTTCTCTCAAAACGTTTCTTCTTCATGTACTTATTCAAACGTCTTTTTAACGTTGTAACATCCACCACTTCCTCTGGAACTTCATTCCACACACTAACCACATCTCTGTGTAAAAATGTTGCCCCTCATGTCTTTTCTTAAACCTTTCCCCTCTCACCTTAAAAACGTGACCCCATGTCTTGAAACCCCACACTCCAGAGAAAAAACACCTGCCAATCATCTTATCTATACCCGTCATGATTTTACAAACTTCTATAAGATCACCCCTTAACCTCCTCTGCTCCAGAGAAAAATGCCCTAGCTTATCCAGCCTCTCTTTATAACTCAAGTCCTCCATTCCTGGCAAAATCCTGGTAAATCTTTTCAGAACCCTGTCCAGATTATTAAGATCCATCCCTTTGCTCTGAGACTGTGCCCTTAGGACCTATTCTCTCCTATTAGGAAAAAAAAACTTCCCATGTCCAACCTGCTCTTGGAGTCAGCTCGCTCAGTGATACCCCACTCTCATCTCCTGCAGGGTGAAAGGAGTGAATGATGTGCTATTTTTATGGAGGTGGTTCTGTCATGATGGGTCATTTCCTTTGTCTTAATGTGAATATCCAGCCCACAGATTCTGGGCTGAGGTTAAAAGGGAGCTGAACATCCCATGTCCCGTGGACAGTCCTCCCACAAGGCCAACAGCAACTTCCCCACAGCAATTTAACCACTGACTGCTGTAAGGCAAGAATCTATGCCCCTTTCTTAAGATGAAGTCCCATCTTGCACCAGCCAATTAGATGTAGAGTAAAATAAACCAAAGAAATTTAGATGCTGGAGATCCAGAACAAAAAAAAATCCCAGAAATTGGTGGAGAAACTCAGCATCTATGGAGAATTTAAAGGGCAGCACGGTGCCTCACAGCACCAGGGACCCAGGTTCGATTCCACCCTCAGGCGATTGACTGTGTGGAGTTTGCACATTCTCCCCGTGTCTGTGTGGGTTTCCTCCGGGTGCTCTGGTTTCCTCTCACAGTCCAAAGATGTGCAGGCTAGGTGGATTGGCCATGCTAAATTGCCCCTAGTGTTCAGGGATGTGTAGATTAGGGGGTAGGTCTGGGTGGGATGCTCTGAGGGTCGGTGTGGACTTGTTGGGCCGAAGGGCCTGTTTCCACACTGTAGGGATTCTATGAATCAGAAAGCAGAATTAACATTTCAAGTTCAGCAACACTTCTTTGGAACTGATGCAGTTCGATGGCCATCAACATTGTTAAGGAGCCTGAACTGATGGATAAGTCTGGGGTCAGGGTTCTTGACAAGGGGTGGGAGTGGGGAATAGGGCCTGTTAAAGAAGGCAGGAGAGAAGGTTAAGAGGGGAACGGGGCATGGGAGATTGTTGTTATTTGGTAGGTATGCCTCTGATGAGCCCAGTATGCTCGAAGGGTGATTTTCCATCATTTCCCCATCTCTATCTCATTCAACAAAAGTTGCTGGGCTTTTGCTGTAGTGTGGGTCTTCCCTGCTGTGGACAAAATACCAGCTGTAGCAGGATGTGGCCCTCAAGTGTTTGTTAACTGTGCAGAGAGCTCCCCTCACTGTGAACTTTCAGGGAGGCCATGGGTATATTCATTTTGTGCAAAACATCTTGGGATCGGTTGGCAATGATTTTTCTACCCGTATGGAGTCACTTATGTTTTAATGGCTGCATTTGGTGACAGTGTCTCTTAAATGACCAAATCCCTGAAATTGTGGCCTGCACCCCATTAAAGGTTAATCATGTTGCAGGTTTCTTCCCTTCCCCATCTGGGAGGATTTCAAGCGACAGTCCCTCTCCACGCAGGGAGCTCACTCTGAATAATAAATAGAAGCAGCTCAGAAATATTCAGTAGGATTGATGTACACTGTGCTCACTGATGGTTGCTTCTTCCTTGCCATGCGATTAGAAGATTTAATTTTGTCCATAGTAGAAAAGGATAACACCACCAACTGCAGCAATTTTTTGAAAAATAGAATTTATTTGTACCTATCGTGTACAATAGTTCCACAAGTAGGAAGCCTACAACGCCACATTCTGAAGAAAAAGAGTGACACTCGATTCAAAATGTTAACTCTGTTTCTCTCTCTCTGCAAATGCTTGTTAGCCCATGACATTAACTCAGGTTATAACACTGCCCATGAGGAATTATGACTCTCCTTTATGTGGGCTAAAAAATTTAATACATTTGCTGACCCCAATGATCCAATGATGATTGTCAACTGCACATGCCCACAAATATATGCAATGTTATGTTGGTTTTTAAAAATTACAGTAAAAATCCAAATTTGGTTATACTTTTTATGACACCATATACACTGGAATTTAATTTTTTTTCATTTTTCTGTACGTTAGGTACGTCAATGTTTTAAAAAGTATATTTATGAGAGATACAACTGTGAGTTCACATGCAAGTTCAGCAAATAAAGTCTAAGAACATACTTGTGACATTATTGTATCATAAAATTATGTGATGGAAGTGATAGTATTACCTGATATTGACAAAGCAGATTAGACGACAAGATCGGATGAGAAAGAAGCTAGTAAAATGAAAGGTAATAAACACTGCATTAGAGGGATACAGTGATCTGTACTGCCAACAGAGACAGTAATATTGAAGGGGTGAAAGAACTTTTCTCTAAGATGAGGGACCAGCATCTTCTGAGAATATAGGCTTAGACACCCACTGCCCAGAGGAGTAGTATTTAACTATGCTATGAGCAGCATTAGCCTAAGGCATACAATAAACCAAAAGTATTGGCTGGTGAACACTAAATGTTTTCAGCAAATAAAAACAGGAAGAGCTAGAATCACAGCAGACGTGGCAGCATCTGTGGAGAAAGAAACAATGCTAATGTTTTGAGTTGAATATATCTCTTCCTCGGAGCATTTTTGTCAGTTATTCTCTTATTCAGTTGCTATCCTACTCAAGATAAATGAATTGAAACCTGCATTGAGATAACAGATGGAAAAGTATCTTGGGAACTCACTAAACCAGCGTCTGGTATTCAATCTGACAGTGATTTCCAACATTGTGGTGTTTTGCTTTGACTCTGCCTGTTAGGATGGTCAGACAATCAGAAATTTCTCCTCAAACCTCACCAGTGATGCTCTGTAGCTATGTGGGAGACTGCAGGAGAGCCGAGTCCTGGGCCCGCATGGGGACATGCAGCCTTCTGAGCTCAATATCAAGTTCAATAATTTTAGAGCCTAGAGCACCTTCTCCTATATGCTTACCCCAACCCTCACACCAGGCCTTGTCATCACATGGGCTGATACCACAACCAACCCATTGTCAGCCACTAATGGTCCCCATTAGCAGCTCTTCATTCTCCCAGGCTGATCTTTAGTCATTCCGTTGTCTGCCCAACTGTTTTTCTCTCTCTCTAGGCTCCATTTCCACCTATCATCTACTCTTTCCCCCTCCCTTCACCCCTTCTGTAGTAAATATACCAACATTTTCACAGCTAAAATCAGTTCTGAAGAAGGGTCACTGGACCCGAAATGTTAACTCTGGCCCTTTGAGATTGGGAGAGATCCTAGAATGACCTGCTGACTCATTTTATATTGCATAAAATCATAAGCGTTTTAAGGAAAGTAAATAGTTGAGCAACATATAACCAAATTTGATAGTTTATATCTAATAGGGGGGCAGTACACATGTATAAGACACCCTTTGTATTATACTATAACAAAACAAATACACACTGTATGATGTGAAAGTCAATTAAACACTTAAGCCGGGCCAGAACGTGCGGAAGAGTTCCTGGTATTGCTCTTGACAGTGCTCTCAGATTTATCTGGCAACAAAACCCAAACTGGAGGCTTCTCTGGATGGGGTGGGATGGGGAGACTTGTTCCCCCATTCCCCCTGCTCAAAGGGAAGTTAACGGTGAACTAATGAACCAAAAAGAAGATTAACCCACAATCACAATGTGCTTCAGGCAGGCTACACTGCTGAAATGCTGGAATTCTGCCCCTCAATGGGGAGGATGTCATGCCCTCAGGAGCTGCCAGCCCAGCACCACCAGCAGCGTCATGGGGTCAGTAGTGGACATTCCTGGTACTGCAGGCAGACCCATGAAGAAGACAATATGGATCCTGGAATGAGCTATATCTGGGGTATTGAATCGAGGTCGTTTGGAAAGCTTTGAAAGCTTCGATGCCAAGGATAGGTGTTTGAAAGCAGCTGTTAGGAAGGAAGAGAGTACTATCTTCATAGGGGATACAAGCCATGGGCAAAGGACACCCCATGAAGATTATACCCACATTCTGTCCTGCTGTTTTATGAACTTCTTTAAGAAAGAAGCCTGGTCACTACCACTCACCTGCTCACACAAACCGTATGTGGAAGGGGCAGCATAATGTCAGTGTAAGTCGAGCTTTTAACAAGTTCGATTGACCTTTAATAATTTATTTGCGTGTGGTAGGTGGGCTGCTGATTTAAGAAGCTGCCCACCTTCTAATTTTCGAGCTGAGTTCAGGCTGAGTGGAAAGGAGTGGGCTAACCTCTTGTATGCTCCTCTGCCAATACCACACATAGTGGGGGCAAATAACATCCGGCCCCAGATCTCAGCGACAATTTCCTCAGCCATGGGATGAAGGCATTTAGGAGAATGAGCATCAGGATTTTCTCTGGTGTGGGTGAGGGGGAATACTTTGATGGTTTCCCAAGTGAGATGTATCTCCCTTTCTTAAGATAGTTATAATTGTCGCTTTTCTGAAGTTGGTGATGATCATGTTCGAAGGGTGGGTGGGTGCAAGAAGGTATGGTGTGTTTTTGGGTGGTGGTGCTGGGGAGTTCTTTCTCTCCCATTCCAAATCCATAGCGGGAGGTGGGGTATGTGTGCCTGGAGTCTAAATATGAGCGGAAACCCACCTGCTTTGAGGACCTCAGCTGGAATTTGTTGCTTGTCACCTGTTTGGTTGCTTGCTTAACTCAACATTTGTCAGAGTAAATTGTGAGCCTCTGTAGATGGCGCTCAAAAGATTTGAATGTAAAAGAAACTTCAACACAATATGGCATAAGCTTAATGAAGTTATGACTGCAACAGTCTTGAGTGGAAGATCTGAAATGAATGAAAGCCTAACATCAGATCAGCTGTACTAGCTCAGGCTTCTATAATGCACAGTAGTGTGTTTTTGATAACATCTCCGTCTGCAAGTTCCAATAGATCGAATATATTCTTTCCAAGTATCAGTTTTTTTCACTTTTTGGCCCTCTGGGGGTCAGCTAAAATCTTGATGTTTCGAGCAGTTTTCACCACCACAATGCTGTTCTGCAATATATATATATATATATATATATATATATATATATATATAAACTATATATATGAGAATGTTGGTGGTTGAGAAGTAAATTTATAAATGTCATGAAGATTGGCTGGGTAGCTGACAGTGAAGAACAAGGTCTTAGGTTACAGGAGAATATAGATGGGTTAGTCAGATAGTAGATCAACCTGGAAAAGTATGAGGTGATACACTCTGGAATAAGTAACCAAAATAAAACAAGACAAGGGAGTACTCAATGAAGGTTAGAACATTAGGAAGCTCAGAGGAACAGAGGGATTTTGGGATATTTGTCCACAGATCCCTGAAGGCAGCAGGGCAGTTTAATCAGGTGATTAAGAAGGTATATGGGACAGTGCCATTTATCAGAGGAGACATAGATTGAAAGAGCACGGAGGTATATTGGCACTGTACAGATCTTTGGTTGGGTTACAGCTGAATACTGTATGCAGTTCTGACCACCTCACTGTGCGGAGGGATGTGATTGCACTGGAGAGGGTGCAGAGGAGATTCACCAGAATGTCCCCTGAGATTGAACAGTTTAGCTATGAAGCGAGGCTGGATAGGCTCAGGTCATTTTCTTAGACCAAAGAAGTGTCAGGGGACCTGATAGAGGTGTACAACATTATGAAGAGCATAGACAGGGTGGATAGAAAGCAGCTGTTCAGCTTAGTTAAAGGGTCAATAGCAGGAAGGCATAATTTAAAGATGAAGGGCAGCCAAACACAGAGAATGTTGAAAAAGAAAGAGAAATCTTAGTTTGAACTGGTTTGGTCTGGGTTGGGAGCAAAAGGCTGTGTACTTGTAAGTTGCTGGATTGGAAGATGTTTTGAGTTTTACTCTCTATAGTTAAATGAAACAACTGTTGAAAGTTTTGAGAAAAGACCCCCAAACTATAGGACATAAGTAAAAGTCTCTAGCAGTGTGTGGGAGCTGTTTGCACCAAGCGGTAACTTCAGAATTCAAGAAAAATACAATCCTATATGCCTGATATGCAATACATTATTCAAGGGTTTCTGAAGGCCTTGTACCCATCATAAAACAATTGAACTGGCAAAATATAATTCTTTTCTTTAATTTCTCCCTTTAATGGTGTCTGTCTTCTGTCAGTATATGAGTGGGGGTGGTGTTTAAAGAAGATTGGGCTTAGATAATAATATATTAAGTAGATTACCTTGTTGTTTATCCAGTTTCTGCTAAAGTTACACAAGTAATAATAAATTGTCAAGATTTTTGTTTAAGTATAAATTTTGTGTCTGATATATATTATTTGTAAAGCCTGGTTAGGAACAACTGGACAATTTTGAGGGTCATTGAATGTTTTAATTTTACAGTGTTCCGAATCAGGAATAGAGAGACTGATTTGGTTTTGGCTTGCTGTCCCTATGTTGTAACATAATATTCAAGCCCATGGGCCAAGTGCTGGAAAGTGGGATTAGTGTACACACATGGTGTATAGAATGGGCAGATAAAGAAAGAAAAAGAAGAAAATCCTGCACTCTCAATTCTCTTACCTCATAAGACCAAAGATATGTAATTGAGAATTAGTATGTTTAATCACATGAAGACCCATGGCATAAACTCAGGCCAAGAGTAGATATCATCTTTGAACAAGGAACAACTGCAGCTGTAGGCAGCTGTATGAATATTTTATAGAATCATAGAATCCCTGCAGTGAAAAAAGAGGCCATTCAGCTCATCGAGTCTGCGCTGACCTTCCAAACAGCATCCCAGCCAGACCCAAACCCCATCCTATCCACATATCCCTGCATTTACCATGTTAGCTGTGCTGCCTCACAGCTCCAGGGGACCCGGGTTCAATTCCAGTCTTGGGTCTGTGCGGAGTTTGCATGTTTTCCCCATGTCTGCATGGGTTTCCGCCGGATGCTCCAGATTCCTCCAAAATCCAAAGATGCTCAGGATAGGTGGATTGGCAATGGTAAATTGCCCAGTAGTGTACAGGTTAGGTCGATTAGCCACGGTAAATGCTGGGTTATAAGGAGAGGGTGAGGGGCTGGGTCTGGGGTAGATGCTCTTCGGAGGGCTAGTCCAGACTTGATGGGTCAAATGGTCACTTGCCCACTGTAGGAATTCTATGATTCCATGATTCAAATTGAAGGAAATTGTTTTCGACTGGAAATAATTCACCCATTCAGTGACAAAGATTACATTTTAAGGCATTTATTTTATTTTAACAAATGTAGGGTTAGACAAATTTTTATTAGTGTGAGAACAAGTTTCACTGATATGTGTCTCTGAACGTCTGTGTACTCATTAAATCTTAACCATATAGAATAATTTGAAAACAATTCATTGTTAGTTCCTGCCAGTTAATTGGAAAAACAGAGAAAAGCAAATAGAATGTATTGTACCAATCCATGTAAAATGTCTGAGAGGTAATTCTGGCCTGTAGTTGTTAAGCAAAAATACATTTGTTTTGTTGATAACTATTGAAAGAAAATTAGTTCCAGTTAAATATCACAAAGTAGGCACATGATCCAACTGATTGTAAGATTCATTCCCAATGCTTTTAAACTCCTCTATGTGAAAAGTATTTCTATTTTATACAGTGATTCTTCAGTGGCTGTTAAGCTTATATTTCAGCGACAAATTACATTCTACTGATCCTGCAATTTATCAAGCAGCAACTCCCCAGGAAGGAAAAACATTTGCAATCACTTTTGTGATGGGGAGCTACCATTCACATTGTGAACTGGCACAAGCTGAAAAATGTGACCATTACCACTCTTACAATATGAGACCTGAACCCTGAGAGCCAAACACAAAATGAAAACAGTGCCAAACTTTATTGGTTTCTGAGGAGATACTTACTTAAGAAATCCAGCAGAACTGTGAGCAGAATTCATCTGTTTTCCAAAGCATCTGTCTGACTGCAACTTCAATATATCTGAATTGCACACAATTGGCCTCGAGTTCTAGTCATTTGGTAAAAAAGAAAAGCAGATACAAATACCCTGCCCCATCGCAATTGGGGATCTAAGTGGCAATTAGTGCAGGTATTTATCCAGTAGTGGGTGTGGTGGTGTACTTATCATGCAGGTAGCCTGAAAAGTAAATACAGTTAGGGTTACTAGTGGGCTTCTGGGTAGCTTTCCAACAGAAATAATTCGTGCTTTCAGTGAAAAAGATTACATTTAAAAGCATTTGTTCTATTTAAACAAGTGTAGGATTCAGCATTGAGGGATCTAGCATTTGAAAGTGCTAGAGCCAGCTTGCCTCTCCGCCAATGCTTCCAAAATTCCTCACTGCAATCACAGCAACCCCACACCACTGCCTCTCCCCAAGGACCCCTCCCTCCATCACTGAGCTGTGCCTGGGTTCATTGGCAATCCTGATAATCATATTTGTGAAGTACCTTGGATGGTTTATTGTTGTGACTTCAGCAAATGTCTAGAGCGAATGTGATTAACAGGAACTGAGTTACTAGGTGCATGAAAAAAGGCACATGTATTTATACAGCACCTTCATGATCATAGAAGGCCACAAATATTTGCTTGACATGTAGTCAGTGATAATGCAAGAAAACACGAGCCAATTTTCACATGGCAAGCTCCGATAGGCAATTAGACAACATGATAAATTGTTTTGCTTTAGTATGAAGAGAGAGAACACTTACAATGTCAACACAATAACAAGTAGCTGGTAAAAGCCCCAGGGGCTTTGGTAATTAAGAAAAGAAAATAACCAGGTTCCAATCACCAAATAAATACGGCTTCATTTTCTCAGCGTGTGCACATTTACCTAATCCCAGTTGGGAACCAGCAGCTCTGCGTTAGAGTAGTAAGTTCGCACTCCTGTGCCTGCATGAATATAGGCATTGGGTGAAGACAACATGGGTCTCGGTTGTGATAATCCTGCAATAAGAAAGTCTGTTCACAAACACCATCACCAAGATCTATGATTAATAGCTTTTTGGTAAAATTATTGTGAATGGATGTAACCAGCATCCAGGAAATGCAAATATCTTTAGGAAAGGAGAGAGCCTAAGTACACAGCGAGAGCTACATACAGACGCTTCCAGTAAGTGAGAACAAGATGTTTTGCTGTCTGATATTTATGGAATAGAAATAGCCAACCAGGTTTGTACCACTGTTAAAGTCAAAAACATTTCCTATTCTCAGTCAATATTCCTCCTTCTCCCTTGTCTTTATTGAACTTTCTCTTAAATGTAACTGCTCAAAAAAAACAGCCCATATTACACAGGAGGAGGTGCTGAACATAATAAAATGCATGAAGGTAGATAAATCCCTGGACCTGATCAGGTGTTACCCAGAACTTTGTGGAAAGCTAGGGAAGTGATTGCTGGGGCCCTTGCCGAGAATATTTGGTGCAGCACGGTGGCTCAGTGGGCAGCACTACTGCCTCACAGTGCTAGGGACCTGGGTTCAATTCCAGCCTTCGGTCTGTGTGGAGTTTGCACATTCTCCTTGTGTCTGCATGGGTTTCCTCCCAAAGATGTGTAGGTTAGGTCCCTTTGCCATGCTAAATTGCCCATAGTGTCCAGGGATGTGCAGGTTAAATGGATTAGCTATGGGGAATACAGGGTTACAGGGATAGGGTAGGGAGGTGAGTCTGGGCAGGATGCTCTTCAGAGAGTCAGTGTGGACTTGTTAGGCCGAATGGTCTGTTTCCACACTGTGGGGGTTCTTTAAAAATAAAACTCTTAGGTCTAACGTCCTCTGGAGAAGGAAATCTATTATTCTTCCTTGGTCTGGCCTACAAGTGACTCCAGGTCCACAGCAATGTAATTCACTCTTGACAGCTCTCTGGGCAATAAGAGCTGGCCGAACGACCAATGTCTGCATCCCATAAATGGATGTTAAAAACAAAGTGGCTGTAGTATGTTGAGATATTGGTTTGTTTGCTTCATTGCTTCTTACTGAAGCTGTATAAGCCCTTGTTGAGGTCATTTTTGGAGTGTTGTGTGCAGATTTCATCTCCTTGCCATGGAGGGAGTGCAGGAAAGTTTCACCAGATTAATTCTGAGATGGAAGGTTTGTTTTATGAGGAGTGATTGGGCTGACTGTGCTTGTATTCACTGGAGTTTGGAAAGAATGAGAGGGGATGTCACAGCAGCATATAAATTTCTGATAGGGCTTGTCAGACTGGATGTAGGGACATATCTAGGGGCGCAGAACAAGGGGTCACAGTGTCAGGATGCATGGTAGGTCATTTTGAACTGAGATGAGGAGAAATTTCTTCACTCAGACAGTAGTGAACCCATGGAATTCTCTACCACAGAAGGTTGTAGAGGAGAGGTCACTGGATATGTTTAAGAGAGAAATATTTAGATTTCTAGAGAATAAAGGTGTCAGGTTGTAACAGAAGAGAATGAGAGTATGGTATTGAGATAGAGGATCAACCATGAACAACTTGAGTGGCAGAGCAGGATCGATGGCCTTCTCCTGCTCTTTTTTTCTCATATTTCATGTATCAGTAGCAACCACCACCTTCTCAGTAATGAAGAGCTTCTGGTCAAGTATTGTGGAGAAGACTGCCACTTGCAGCTTCCTTGATGCAGGGGAAGAATGGCATTGCCCAGTTTAGGTACTTAGTGCAGTGGGCCTTCTCAAAAGGAGACATTGTGAGATTCTTACTCGCAGGCAAAACCCTGTCACCTCTATTAAACGCCACTCTATCTCTACCACTGCACACATGGCTTCGGTGAGAGTACAAAAACGTTTATGGAACTATTCTTCCACTTTCCCCTTCTCCAACGACCTCCTTTAGTTAACATACAAAGCTACAGTTGTTTAGAAGACTGGGCTGCTGAGTTGTGGAGTCCTGGGCTCCTTACCCAAGGGTAGCTGTTCCTCTGTTTCTATATAACTATGCCATATACTATCACTTTTGTTTACTTCTCAACTTAATGTTAGTAAAACAGTTACATTAAGCCTAAATTCTACTTCCAAAAGTGAGGATGAAATCAAATGCACGAATTGTCTGGTTTGGTGGATGGAGTTTGTCATAGATTGCTTAGATATTAATTAATATCATCACGCTGGTGATATTGCTATCGTACTGACCAGCTGATCCTCTAGAACTGCACCTATCACCCCATTCTAACAAAGGTTGACAAATAGCAATGTTTGAGACAATGAGCTGGAGCAAACATTCTATAGTGAAAACTACAGAATGTATTAAGAGGTGCAAGAAGTAGTTTGGTTTGAGAGCAGGTCTGGAAAGGCTTATTGGACCTCGCCCCAAAGCTCTTGTGTTCCTTTGTTCAGAGACGTAAACACTCTCATCTAATTCCAATTTACAATATTCTATCAATCTCAATGTGAAAAATAAAGGAATGCATTTTCCAGAATAAAATTGTTCTTATTTCAATTTGTGCTAAAGCATCTTAAAAATGTTAACTTATTGTGAACTTTGTCTTATCATTAGCACTGGGGAATGGCATCACTGTTGTCCTAAGGAGGTTAGAAGTAAGACTGGGGATATGTCTTGCTTACATTTTTCATAAACATTTGCAGTCCTGGCTCAGATCAGACTAGCCATGATAGCTTTAAGTTTGCATATTTTGACTTATTTGCGGGTTTGAATTGTGGTTCTATTGAATCAAGGCTCTAGACAATTTGTTTCATGAATTTTTCCTAACTTTCATTTAAAAACAGTAGAACAATCACTTACTTAGTTGGTAACTTTACAGATATTGTATAATGGAAATGGTGCATATTGTCAAAGCTGCAATATACTTTCTCCAAACAATGAAAAACCACAGTCTGTGTTTTATAACTGGGAGAATGACTAATGTATGCATACAGTGTTAGCTTATGTTAATATAATACACATACTGGGCATATAGCCTGACAACTAATTACAGATTATGTCTGAATAAACCATCAGCAATGATACTATGATCAGTAATTCTTTATCATGTGCCAAGGGTGTAGAATCTAAAACCAGCTGGGCTCTGCTGTCACAGTTGCTGCCAGCATGTTGTACCCCACTCAGAGTTTTCCATAACAATTTTCAGTTAGCCTTTAAAGACTCTAAAGTTGTTCTTCAATGGTCCTAAATGCTTTTGGATTCCTCCAAACCCCAGCATAAAATTGAAATGATGTGTGCTGTAAGCAATAGGAAATTAGGCAGCAGCTTTCAGGCTCGAATCCAGTTTAATGGAGGCTGTGAATCATTTCAGGTGCATGAGGAAATAGAATGTTCAGACCAGGCAATCAAGGTGATGAAAGTTAAAGGATAAAAGGACTCCAATTCATATAGACTTCATAAATTACATGTTGGTCATGCCCTTTCTAGTACCTTTATGTGAATGACCAATTAGAAAATGGCCATTATAATGTAATTCTTTAACAAACGTAGAACTGACCCAACTAATTAAAGGGCCTATAAACTGAAAATCTTTGTGGGTTACATATTAGGAGGCATTCTAAAGGGGAGAATAATCAAAGAAGTAGGCAGCACTATGTAATAATTTAACCTTGCCAACCAATTTCCTGGGATCCTTTGAAGAAACAGTAGATCTTTTTATCATTGAAGTAATATGAATGGGACAATCTTAGATTCAAGAATTCATTTGATGCCATAAGTGCAAGGGATTAGTTCAGAAGGCAGAAAGTCACAGAGAGAGAAGTAATAGTAGCTAAGGCGGAGAAGACAAAGTGCCATAATGAATAGAAAGCAAAGTATAATTATGAACTCAACAATGCCAACCTGACAAGGGGAATCATGTTTTGGGTGTCCCAGGGATCACTACTGATAGCTATAGTGTGTAAAATGGCTTGGAACTGACAACAGCAAATGTGTTGCCAAAGCTTTTGAATTATGGAGATGGTGATGAGCTGAATTGGCACCAGGTACCTCTTCTGCCTCTGTGTCAGAAGGCCACAGGTTCCTGGCCACTCCGGGACTTGTTAGCTCTAAAAACAACCCCAGCCATCACATATCAGTGCTAGTCCCAGGCTCAAAAAATGGGGAAGGTTATCAGCAGGAAGGACATCCATCTGTAAAAGCACCTAACACATCCAAATAAAATTGTTGACATGAAGAAGTGATCAACTAGCACTATCGTGACCCCATGTCAAATGGGAAAAGCCAAAAAGGAAAAGGTGGGGTGAGAAGTGGAAGATTTCAAATAACAGAGAAGAACCAAATCAGATTTAAAAGGTTTTGGATAGACAGGGTGAATATTTGGCCAATGCACTTAATGTGGACAAACACATATAAGTCCTGATTTAAAAAAGGCACAAGTCAATGTGAATGGAAAGCTCAGTCAGTGTGAAGTTTGGGTAATTTTACCTTCCATGCCTCTTTTCTATTTTACTGATGGGCTACCTGCCTTATTGTATCAGAAATTAGGTCATATGATGGATATATTTCCAACGTTCTTCTCCAGGCCTAAACAAGGTGGGGATGGGTTCTGTAAAGGAGAATTGTGGCAGCACAGGTTAATAAAACCTTTAGGCCATAAGACATGAGAGCAGAAGTAGGGTATTCGGTCAATTGAGTCTGCTCAACCATCATTGAAACCGTGGCTGATCTGATAATCCTCAACTCCTCTTCCTTGCTTTTTCCCCTTAATCCCGATTCCCTGACAAAAACTGAAATTGCTGAAGCAACTGTGAATGAGAAAACTAAGTTAACATTTCAAGTCCAGTGACCCTTGTTCAGAATGTCTGAATCTTTCTGATGAAGAGCCACCAGATCCGAAGCATTAACTTTGCTCTCTTTCCACAGATGCTGTTAGAGCTGCTGAGTGTTGCCAGCAATTTCTGTTTTTGTTTCAGATCTCCAGCATCTGCAGTTCTTTGCTTTATTTTAGTGTTTATCCCATTGCCACATCAAGTTCAGGCATGACCACTTTGAAGACGTTCTGTTCCTCTCTCCAGCAGGATTTCTATTCTAATCCTTTTCCTTGTTCACCATCATTAATTTCGCTGTCGCTCCTGACGTTTAGAGTCAGAGCAGAGGAGTCTGAGCTAATATTTATCCCTCAACCAATATCAATAAAACAGGCTGATTATTTATTTGTCTGCTTCTTGGAGAGCCTGCTGGGCACTCAAATTGTCTGCTGCCAATCCCTGTATTACAAAAGTGGCTACACTTCATGAGATAAAGACAGCGCAGTCACAGAGGACTGGCAGAAAGCAAACATTATATCTATAATTAAAAAGAGAGCTATCGCTGGTCCAAAAAGAAAATCTCAGGCCAGTCATCTCAGTCTTGGTAATAGAGAAAAACAAAAATCCCACTAAAGGAGAACACAGTAAAACATGCCAAAACTCACTTCCACAGCCACATCTCATTCTTCAGTGACTGCCTCCAACTAAGACTCACCCTACGTGGGCTCCAACTGAAGTTTTATCCATCATTCTTTAATCTGCCCAGGATCACAGGCATGTCCATGATGTGCAGCACTCCTCTTGTCACACCCTGAGATCCACGCTCAGTGCCATGCGTTGCCGCATACACACTCTCGACCCCTCTCTCCATCAGCAGCATCTCACATTGGTTCAGAGCTATCTTCTCTCTCGGTTCCACTTTATTCTCCATTGCATTCAATATTCTAACAAGAAACTGTTTCTCTTCCTTTCGTGCACTAAGAAGCACAACTGCAACAACTCAGAAATACCTGTGCCCCTCTTTAACCTTCCTTTCTTACCCTTCCCTCTGACTCCATCCTCTCTCCTAACCCCATCTCTTGTTGTGTATTTCCTATCCCTTCTGACCTGCCGCCGTCTGATGTTGTATTTTCTGTACTTAGCAAAGGTCTTAGTTTTAACCCTCTGCGCCCCCATCTCAATGAATTTTGGGCACGACATGGCATTGACCTTTCCTTCTTCTGCCTTCACCTCCATGCCTATTTCTTTGGATAAGAGTCCTCTTCCCGTCCCATAGACACTTCACCTGCCTCGAATAGTCTTCCTCTACCAGGACTCTTCCCTCTGGTCTTTTACCTGAACTCGACCTGTTCATTGAGAACTGTTAATGTGGCATCAGTTGCCTTAATTTCTCTGCCTCCCCTACCCATTCAAACCTTATCTCTCTCTGAACTGACTGCGCTCCGTGCTCTCAGATCGAGCCCCGACTTTGTCATCAAATCTGCCAATAAGAGTGGTGCTGTTGTTGCCTGACACACTGATGTCTATGTTGTGGAGGCTGAGCGGCAGCCCTCAGGCATCTTGTCCTATCTCCCCCCAGACAATGACCCCACCATCAAGCATCAGGCCATTGTGTCCATGACTGTCACCAACCTCATCTTTTGCCACTTAACAGTCCGAGCCTGGAAATTGTCTAGGTCATACTGCATATGAACGCAAACTGTTTCCGTATCTGAGCATTCACAAGTGGTGCTGAACATTTGCAATTATTAGCAAATTCCATACTTCTGAGCTGATGATGGGAGGATGGTCATTGCTGAAGCAGTGGAAGACAACTACAGTAATCTTCCTTCATCTGAGATATGTTTTCAACCAGCAGAGAGCTTTCCCTGTTTCCCACTGACACCAGTTGTGCTAGCATCCCTTGATGCCATTCTCGGTCAAATGTAGCCTTGATGTCAATGACAGTCACTGTCATCTCACCTTTGGAGTTCAGCTCTGTGTTTGTTTGGACATGGTATAATAAGGTCACAAGTCAAGTCATGATGGAACCCCAGCTGATCATCAGGAGCACATTATTCTTTTGTAAGTGCTGCTCGTTGGAACAGTCAGCTACCCTTTCCAGCACTTTGCTGAGGAAAGCTAGGCATCAACCACATTGCTGTGGGTCTGGCACCATATGTTAGCTAAATCAGCAACGGATGGCAGATTTCTTTCCCTTAAGGATATGAGTAAACCAGATAGGCTTTTACAATAGTTACAATGGTTTTATTGAAAATGTGCTAATGTGGAACTCACGTCCCCAGAAAGCTGGCCTGGGGCTCTGGATGTCTAATCTTTTGACATAATCTAGTCTTGCCTACATGTGACTCCAGATTCACAGCAACGTGGTTGGCTTTTAACTGCCCTCTGGGCAATTAGGAATGGACAATAAATATTGGTCTAGCCAGTAATGTCCTAATTTCATGAACGAATGATAAGCCTCTTACCATTTCAGAAGTGATCTGCTTCTTCTTCCCACCAAATGGATGACCTCAAATGAATTCACATTATATCCTAACTGCTGCATTCAGCATTCAACAGAGGTTTTAGTTTTAGCCTGTCCAAATTAGCTAGATACCGTTTTGCATCAAAGCTTATATTCCCGCCTAGTTTTGTGTCATCAGGAAAATTGGAAATATGACAACATTATTCAACATGCAAATCATGGGCGTAGATTATGAACAGTTCCAATCCCAGTGCTCAGGCTTACCACATTCTTGGCAGCCAATTGCTTCGATCTAATGCAATTATTAAATATTATCTTAGGCACAGTCAATTCAACTTTCTTCTAAGGTACAAATGCTAAAAGGAATGCATACCTATTGCAGATCATGTAGTGCTTCTATAAGTGCTAGTCATTCCTGTCAACTGTCAATCCTTTAGAGTAATTTCCTAATCCACAACAGCCAACTTGCCAAACATGCCTTCATACATTTCTGAGGAAGGGTCACCGGACCTGAAACGTTAACTCTGTTTTCTCCTTCACAGATGCTGCCAGACCTGCTGAGCTTTTCCAACAACTTTGTTTTTATTACTATTTTTGCTTCTGATTTATAACATCCGCAGTACTTTTGGTTTTTATGCCTCGTACATTCCCTTTTTACAGATTTAAGATCCTAGTTTCAAAATTAACTGCATCACATTCAAACTTAATGTGAAATTCTATTATAGTATAGTCACTTTTTCCCAAAGACTGCTGTACATTGAAATTATTAATTAGCCCTTTCTCATTATATAAGACTTAATATTAAATAATTTATCATATTTGATTATTTTCCATGCTGCTGTAGAAACCCAGCTCGCACACAGACCAAGAATTCATCTTCCATGGCATTAGTGCTGATTAGGTTTGCCCTGTCAATGTGTAAACTGACGGCATAAGAATATAAGAACAACTCACCTATTGTTACTGTATTACTCACATTAAATGCATCTCTAAATTCTTGATTTGCACCATACCCAACGTTACCACCACCATTTGTTGATCTGCAAATACTGCCACCAATGTTTGCTGTTCCTTGTTATTTCTCAGCTTCATCAAAGCTGATTATACATCTTGACACTTCAATCTAAAATCTTCTTGCATTAATATATTGATCCTGTCCCTTATCAAAAACACTATCCAACATTTTTTTCTCTTCTTGCTTATATTATTAACAATACTAGTTTAATAATCAGTTGCTTGTCAGTGATTGATTAACTCAGTGGATCTATTTATTTTAAACAGTAAGGCACGTTACAAGTTGTGAAACAAGCCTGTGAATACCTTAGCTCCCAATTGTTAAGCAAACATTAATTGCTTATTTTTATGCATTGGGCACATCTGTTATGAATGTTGCCAGCCACGTGTCAGCCCGAGCCTGGATATTGTCCAGATCTTGTTGTATTTGAACATGGACTGCTTCAGTATCTGAGGAGTCATGAACAGTGCTGAACATTGTGCAATCATCGGCGAACATCCCCACTTCTGACCTTATGGTGGAGGGAAGGTCATTGATGAAGCAGTTGAAGATGGTTGGGCCTAGGATATTACCCTGAGGAACTCCTGCAGAGATGTGCTAATTAACTTTGTTGCAACCAACCAAGGAATTGGATGAATAAAGAGGGGAAGCCAGGAAGATTTATGGTATCCCATCTGGAGCTCTAATATACTGAACAACCTTACCCATAGAATGGTTGGGGCAGGCAGCTGCTAGTAGAATCACAGCAGTCTATCTGCAAGGCAGAGTCGTAACATTGAACATACACTGTACATGGCATCCTTAACGGCGAACTATCTTAAAGGCAAGGTATATGTAATGGACTATCATTACTTAAATATCCTTGGCTATTCAGTTCCCAATCTTCGTCACCCTGTAACCACATCTCTGTAATGGCCATTAAATTATTCCCATTTACTTCAATTTGTGCATTCAAATCAGCAACTTCATTGTAAATGCTACACGTATTCAGATAGTGTCCTTAATTCTTTGTTTTTAATATTGTTCTGCATTCTGATCCCAATTCACACTTATTTTTGCTCCATCCACTTTCTAATTTTGTTTACTAATGAGCTACTTCCTGTTACCTGTTTTACTTCCCTTCAATCTCAGCTCTCTTCCTGTCAGTAAATCTAGAAATGTCCTTGTGAGGTTGTTAGTTCTAGTCCTGCTGAGGTAGAGCCTGTCCATTTTATACTGATCCCATCCACCTTGGAAGTAATTTCAATACCTCAGAAATCTGATGTCCTCCCTTCCACACGAATCTCCAAACAAGTGTTCAATCATTCAATTATTCAGTTGTCCTCTTTTTAAGCTTGTTAGCATGTGACGTTTAGAATAGTCAGGAGATTACTGATCTTAAACTTTTGTTTTTAATCTCCTTCTTAGCTCCCGAAAATCTGCTTTCAGGACCTCATCCTCCGTCTTTCCTAAGTCTTTGGTACCAACATGGAGTATGGCCTCCAGCTGTTCACCCTCCTCCTGAAGAATAGCCCACACCATGACAGCCTTATCTTGGCACCAGAGAGGCAACATACCATGCTGCAGTCATGTCTATGGTCCCAACACTTTCTGCCTTCCCTCTATGGTGCTGTGTGGTCTGTTCCCCAGGATGCACGTGCTCTTTGCAGGGTTGAAGTGGGCTCGATGGTCAAATGGCCTGCTTTCACACTGTAGGGATTCTGTGATTCACAATCACTTAAAAATAAACATGGGTTGGATGAGAAGTAACGGGGAGTAAAAATTCACATATGTTGTTTATGTTGAATAAAGACTTTTACAGTCAAATCTCATTATGCCCAGCCAACTGTTTAAATGCAACAGAAATATTACATTTCATCATTGAGGTGGCAAAGAGGATGGAGGCATATTAGACTGATGTTTAATTCAACCAGAAAAGTACTAAAGAATTCAAAGGAACTTCCTTTTAAGTTATGTAATGCTCTGATCCAAGTAATCACTACATGGCAGCGCAATTGTATAAGATATGTTTTTTAATGGCACAATGCTTCAAACAATCTTGGCAGAATTACTAAGAAATGATTTAACTTTTATAGGGGCACTGGCAGAATTGTTGCGCCCTGCAATTACAACAAGGACTAAAGTTCTCTTTTAATTACTACACAGCTTGATCATTTCGAATGAAGCTACTAATTGCTCAGACTCAATGTTCCCTGAAAGCTGCGCGTGTGTGTTGGCCCACCGTGAAATGAAACATATACACACGCACCCCAGGATTGTCCACACACCAGATGGTCACTCACGGACAGTTAAATGAAGGGATCTTCCAGACTTGCACGCAGCACGTTCCTAACAGCCACATACGCACGGCCCATGATCCCCAGTATCCTCCACGCACCAGAATTAACTCCAGACCTACTCAATGACACCTCCGCTTCCAGCTCCACACAAATTGTAAAAATTTGCGATTATTAAAGCAGGCTCTGGGAAGGGGAAGAAGGCAGGCCACATCACCTCCAGTTGGATACTGGAGATGAAAGCTGTAGGAACAGGGTCAGGGAGTCCTAGGGATCCATGAGGATCAGACACCAGGTCCAGGAAGCAGGCAGCCATGCCAGATGGAAATAACACATGACGCAAGTAACAAGTTACCTTCCTCTTTCATATTTTAAATTTCTGTTTTCTTGTTAAGTGTAATATATGTCCAAAGGAAACACAAATGAGTTTTCAAGCTCCTTAAAAATGAAATCCTGTGCACATTTCATAAGGGAATGGCTTTTGAGGTCAGCCAAACCAAACTGCCATCTTCAACACAGAACATACAAATCAGTGAGATTTTCACTTGTCATGAAAGGGATGATGTCATATACACTATTTGCTTGAAAGCAAAAGCAGGAGGTAAGTTCAGCAACTCAACTGGAGAAAAGTAGCACAGTTAGAAATTGGGTTATCTGAAGCGTCATTTGAACATTATTAGTTTACAAAATGAAAGCAAAGTTGGAATTTTACAAATGCTCATTGAAACACCAGTGGATTGTGAGATGAAGGTGGAACGTAGAGAGCAAAAAGACTCAAGCCAGTTTGGAGGAAGTTGTCATTGATAATGACATCATTGCTGTAAAGATAAACATGTCAATGCTTTCTGTGCAAGACATTCCTGACTATGCGATGAAGTACATGACAATTACTGAGAGCAGCAACAATTACACTGTGGAATTTCTCCAGTTTATTGGTTTTGTCATACAGAGACAGTTCCTGGATGAATTATGCAAATTGCATTTTCATACTTTAATAGTGACTAAAGAACAGACATTTAAGTGCAAAAAATGTTGATTTTGCACATGAAGTTTCAACCAGTATCTGAACCTACTTTCAAGATGGTCTTTGCAGGAATTTTGAAGCTGACTGCTTGTGATGTATCTCCATTGTAACAGCAATAAAGCAATTTTATGCTAACAGTGACCTTGATTTACAGAAGATGGTGATGATTCCATACATCAGATGGAGCTTTTCTTATGTCGGAAAAGATAAACGATTCCATTCTGGCATCCAATGATTCGGTGGACTATCGTCTTGAAGATGACCAGTTTCAAGAAATATCCATTCTCCTGGGCATTTGTGCAACATTTCAGACATCAAGTGGTGTCTGTGGATTTGGATTTTGCCTCAGGTGTAAATTAGAAATAGATTAAAAAGAGATCAATTGGACAACTTGATGCGAATTAAACTGTAATTTTCTTGAAATTCGTCTGGCAAAAATCTCAACTTGAATGCAGTACACAGAGCAAATAAAGATAGCTGTGAGAAGCTGCCAACAAAGGAGGGCATAAATTACTCATATCCTCTTTTGGCCACATTGTATATGTGGTCTACATATTGCCACCACTAAACAGGCCCTTAGACATCTTAACCGAGCAAATAATTTTGTTCATTCGAGCAGAGAGATTGCTTGTAACTATAAAATGATATCAGTGAACACTTTTAATAATTAATAAACAAATTGAAAAAAAAAAATGCAATATGACTTCTGCTCAATAGGTACAATGTGCCGCTCAGACTATTCTGGGTTTCACACATAGCTCTGAAAAATTAAGAGGGCACACTGCTCAGAGTGTATTTACTTTGCACTTCTAGCCCACATTACACAGATATCACCCTGCTTGAACTGTCTGCACTGAGCTTTGCACCCTATCTGCACTGTGTAAATGAAAGTGCAGTTGATGCTAGTGAAAGATGAGAAGATTTGGAAACATTGTCCAAGATGTCTGTACAGAGAATAGGAAAGCTAATATTTCAGGCACAGATGCTGAAATAACTCCGGTATCCCATAACTAAATCGCTCTTTATTTACGTGTGGAAAGTCCTTGACACTGATCCAGCTCCCTCAGAGCCAGCTCCCAGAGTAAACAGAACCCCTGACACTCCTGTTTATATCTGTCAGCCAGGGCTCCCTGATTGGACCAGATTAACAGCCCCAGTGAGAGAACTCATATTCTATGAGATCCACCTGGCTGACCTCATTACAATCACTACATTCTTCTCCCTTTGGGCCCAAAGACAGAATCAGTTTTTTTTATAGCTCCTCCTGGGCAATTTTAGCACTGGGTCATGTTCCTCTAATGTCACTCCAGTATTCAAAAGGGGAGGTAGAGAGAAAACAGGGAGTTATAGACCAGTAAACCTAACATTGGTGGTGGGGAAACTTCTCAATTCCATTATCAAGGACTTTACAGCAGAGCATTTAGAAAGCAGACGCAGGATCAGACAGAGTCAGCATGGATTTATGAAGGGGAAACCATGCTTGACAAATCTGTTGGAATTCTATGAAGATGTAATTAGTAGAGTTGACAAGGGGGAGCCAGTTGATGTGGTTTATTTGGACTTTCAGAAAGCGTTTGACAAAGTCCTGCATAAGAGATTAATGTGCAAGATTAAAGCGCATGGGATTGGGGGGAGTGTAGTGAGATGGATAGAAAACTGGTTGGCAGAGAAAAAACAAAGAGTCAGAATTAATGGGTCCTTTTCAAAATGGCAGGCAGTAACAAGTTGGGTGCCCCAGGGATTGACACTGGGACCCAGCTATTCACAATATATATTAATGATTTGGATGAGGGAACAAAATGTAACATCTCAAAGTTTGCAGATGATACCAAGTTGGGTGGGAGGGTGAACTGTGACGAGGATACAGAGATCCTTCAGCATGATCTGGACAGGTTGGGTGAGCGGGCAAATCAATGGCAGATGCAGTATAATTTGGATAAAAATGAGGTTATTCACTCTGGAAGCAAAAACAAGGCGGCAGATTACTACCTGAATGGCTGTAAATTGGGAGAGGGGAGTATGAAATGGGTGTCCTTGTGCACCAGTCACTGAAGGTAAGTATGTAGGTGCAGCAGGTGGTAAAGAAGGTAAATGGTATGTTGGCCTTCATTGCGAGAGGTTTTGAGTACAGGAGCATGAACGTGTTGTTGCAGTTATACAGGGCCTTGGTGAGGTCACACCTGGAATATTGTGTGCAGTTTTGGTCTCCTTTTCTGAGGAAAGATGCTCTTGCTCTTAAGGGAGTGCAGCAAAGGTTTACCAGGCTGATTCCGGGGATGGTTGAAGAGAAATTGACTAGGTTGGGATTGTTTTCGCTGGAGTTCAGACGAATGAGGGGGGATCTTGTAGAGGCTTATAAAATTCTAACAGGACTGGACAGGGTAGATGCAGGGAGGATGTTCCCGATGGTGGGTGTGTCCAGAACCAGAGGTCACAACCTGAGGATTCAGGCTGGACGACTTAGGACGGAGAGGAGGAGACATTTCTTCACCCAAAGAGTGGTGATCCCATGGAATTCATTACCACAGGAAGTGGTTGATGCCAAAACATTGTATCTATTTTAGAGGTGACTAGATATAGTACTTGTGGCAAATGGGATCAAGGGTTATGGGGAGAAAGCAGGATTAGGCTGTTGAGTTGGACGATCAGCCATGATCATGATGAATGGTGGAGCAGGCTCGAAGGGCCAAATGGCTTTTCCTGCTTCTATCTTTTATGTTTCATTTCTATGTTTTTCAACTCTGCTTCTGATCCAGGCAGAATGTAACACATAGTAGCTCGCTTCCTGCACCCGGAGCATTTCAAAAGAAAGTCATTCCCCGCTCCGGGCAACAAAGACATCGAGGTAGTGACATCCACCGTGTCCATCTAAGATTCTGAGGTATCTTCAACATTTGATGAAGAGGGAGAACCCATGGATTCTGGAACAGTTGGAAAGTCTGTTGAAGAGCTGAGTACATTTCACTCCCACACCTTTTCCAAGTTTTCAGTTTTCATGTGGTCCATATGCTTGTTCAGGACTGTGGCACCTACCCAAACTTTATGCGTCACTGGACCTGATATCGCGTCGACCATGTCTATTAGCCATGCAGGGCGATTCCCATGGTACCTTCACCAAATTTCTCCCCTGAAGTAAACTGTCTTTCTTACTTAACAGGGTCTTGTGTCCGGCATTGTGGTTCCTGATGACATTTCATCATCCCCATCTGCACAGGTCCAGGAAATTCAGATTTAACCTGGTGCAGAGTCTCCTCCCCATTAGCAACTCTGCTGGAACTTTGCCTGTAGTTGCATGAGGGGTGATCGCATAATCAGATAGGAACTGGGACAGTTTGTTATCGAGTGAAGTTATAGGCTGTTTCTTTAAGCCTGCTTTGAAAGTTTAGGCTGCTCTTTCTGCCAGACCATTGGATGATGGGTGGTATGGAGATGTCCTTACATGACGAATACCATTCAACTTTAGGAAATACTCAAATTCCCTGCTGGAAAATGATGGCCCGTTAACTGTGACCAACAATTCCGCGAGTCCGTGTACTGTAAAAGATGCGCACAGTTTTTCTATAGTCATCCCTGTGTTTGACGAATGAACTCTATGCATGTCCAACTACTTTGAGTGGGCATCTGCAAAGACTAAGAACATTGAGCTCCTGAAAGGACCTGCATAGTCGACGTGTAACTGAATCCAGGGTTTACCCGGCCATTCCCACAAATGTAGGGAAGCTGCTGTCAGCAATTTTTGCTCTTGTTAGCACTCAGGGCACTGTCCCACCAGTGCACTTGTAACTGCATCCAATCCTGGCTATCAGACATAACTTCTCACCTATATCTTCATTTTGGAAACCCCTGGATGACCCTGGTGGAGTTCAGCCAGTATCTGGCGGCGACCTTTGCTCGGGTCAATCGCTTTTGCTCCCCATAATAATATGTCATCCTCTACAGTGATCTGGTCTCCCCAGCTCCAAAAAAGTTTTGTTTGAGACAGCCCTTTCACTTCCCCCAGCACTACCAGCTGTTTTAATTTTGCAATTTCCTCTCTTCTATACCATAGTTTTGGGGCCTGATGGTGACCTGGATTTGGGGTTTTCCTTTACACTCCCCAAAATTTGAGAAAAGTAAATATCTCTTGCAAATAGTTTGTATCCAAATAAGTATATACTTCCTCATAAAAACAGAGCTGGCAAGTAGAAAGAAGCGCTGTGAGAGATGGGCCTTCCCCAAAAGCAGGTAACACAAGCTCCATGGCTGGAGATGAGACCCCATCTCCCTGCATAAATATCCCCAATAAAGCAAGAAGTTATGGTGAACCTTTATAAAACTCTTTCCTTTTGCCCCACATGGAGCACTGTCTAATTTCTGAGCATCACACTTTAAGAAGGATGTGACAGCATTAGACAGGGTACAGAAAATATTCACAAAATGGCTCCAGTGATGATCCCTGTGTTCACTTCTTTGTCAGGAGTCCTGTCCCAGCCATATAGAAAGCCATATAGAAAAACTCAGCAGGTCTGGCAGCAGGTTAAGACAAAGCAGAGTTCTGTTCCAGATTTCCAGCATCCACAGTTTTTTTTAGAGCTGATGACAATCTTTTGACCATTTTGAGCTACTGTAGCTGGTCACCATCTGCCGTTGCTTGTTGAATGTGCTCTGCTTGGCTGTGACCAAAATATATGAGATCAACATGATCCACTTGCAGGTCTGAATTGCAGTTGTCTGTGACTTCCTTTTTGGTACGTAGTGAATAGGTTAGCAATGTCAAATGTGCACAAGAACACAAGTCCTGTACGGACTTTGCAAATGTGAAGGAATCCTTCAATGTGCATGTGGAAAACTTGTTCAGAACTGATTGCAGCAATTCATCCAGACAATTGGTCAGTTGATGTTGTGCAGAACTGGTCATGGATAAGATGGTTCATGAGGGACACACTTCGTGTGCCTTGGACTGCTCATACCCATGGGGACACGGTGAGCCATGAGGAGAAACATCACTGTTAAGGAGAAACAAGCAGATGTATTTTGGTAGGATCAGTCAGGCTTAATGCCATTTGACAAGTAGACTGATCTGAAGCAAACAATTTGGATCATGTTGATTTGACATTTTTTTATTGTTGAAAATAACATTGTGTGTCCTTGCTGTGAATGTGAGCAGATTGGGGTTTGTTTCATGCTCAAGTTTAATTCTTCTGGCGAGTCTGTTGTCATTTACAATACAGAGATAACCTGCTATGTTGTTGAAATATGTCCTGTCTGACTGATAATCCCAATGGTAGTCTGAGGAAACAATATCTACCAAAAGATTTTTAAACATTGTGACTCTGGGGAAAAGTAATAGGACCAATATTCATTCTTACCTTATTATTAGTGTTGTGACTAGTTAATGCCCCAACACAGATCCTTATGAGGTATCTTTAGTCACATTTCTGTCAATTAGAATACATAGAAACATAGAAAATAGGAGCAGTAGGCCATTCGGTCCTTTGAGTCTGCTCCTTCCTTGAATATGATCATGACTGATCATCTAAACATAATCCTGTTCCTGCTTTCTCCCCACACTCTTTGATACCTTTAGCCCTAAGAACCATATCTAATTCCTCCTTGAAAATATTCAATGTTTTGGCCTCAACCGCTTTCTGTGGCAGAGAATTCCATAGGGTCACTACTCATTGCGTGTAGAAATTCCCCCTCATCTCAGTCCTAAATGGCCTACACCATATCTTTAGGCTATGACCTCTGGTCCTGGACTCCCGGTCAGCAGGAGTATCCTTACTGCTTTTAGCTTGTCTCGTCCTGTTACAACATGTAACATTCTTCCCATCTCTCCATTTTGTCGCCAGCTACTTCCTTAACCAGTTTGACAGTTTGAAGTTATTTCAAAGAGTTTCAACTTTGTTTATTGGACTCTAATAAGAGATTTTATCTAATGTCTTTTGGGAGTCCATGTAAATAATATCAATCAGCATTTACCTATCCATTGCTTTGGACACTTCTTCAAAAATTCAATGTAATTTTCCTCGAAATTTGACCTCTCAATATTGTAAACAGTAATGCAAAGTATTTATTCGGTTTGTCTGCCACAATTTCCTTTTTGTCATTGGCAATATGGTTATCAGTTTCCAAAGTGCCCAAAATGCTTTCTTTGCTTAAGCAATTTAAAAATTTTTGTGTTGGCTTTATGTCACCAGCAAGTTTTAATTTTCATGCTTTTTCCTTCTTTGTAACTCATGAGGTTTGTTTTGGTGGTTGTCTCTCACTCATTCACCAAGAACTGTGCTATAATTTGAATGTTTTCAATATGATCTTCATTTAGGTTTATGTCGTCGCTGCCTCATCGCAATGAAGGCCTAAATCTAAAGTCTTTGTCACTGTTTCACATTTCTCCCCTTCAAGCACCAGAATTACAGAATTACCATGGTGCAGGAGGGCATTTAGCTCATTGTGACTGCTCTGATTCTATTACCTAGCGCCAATCTTCAGCTTTTCCTTATATCCTTGCACACTATTTCTATTCAAAAAAATCATCTGATTCCGTCTTAAATGCTATGTTCAACTGTTGAACTGTGTGGTGCAATGATTAATATTAACTAAATTCTCCCACTGTTCATTAAATCTGGCTTATTTTTAATTATTATTGCTACTAATTATTTTTAAATCTAATGTGGCATGCCCTGATGTTGGTTTTTTAAAGCATTGTTCTTTCATTTTTCCATTATGACCTTTCAGCCTTTTCTGCTTGCAGAAGAGAGCACACAGCTTGTAAGAGCGAGGAACATAGAACAGAGGGAAGTGGGGAGTTGGCCCTCCGCTGGGAGACACTTTGTTAGCCATTAACAATCCATCATTACAGAGAAAAAGATCTTGTTTCAGGAAGTTGCAGATGTCAACGGTGAGAGCCTGATAAATACTGTGGATGCTGGAAATATGAAATAAAAAATGCAGAAAGTTTTGGAGCAATACAACAGGTCTGGCTTGCATCTGTAGAAAGAGAGAAAAACAGAGTTAACATTTCAAGTCCAATATGAATCTTCTGAAGAAGAAGAGTCATATCGCATTCATCTGAGCCTATGGACCTGGTGTTGTGGGGTTAGGGAGGAGGTCTCACCTCCTTCCACCTGAATATAGAGATCTACTCCCTCTACCTTGTAGAGAGGCAAGTGGCTAAGGAGAAGACAGCTAACACTGCTGATGTTACTCCTGTTGCTTCTTGAGTTGCTGGTTGTACTGTGGTCTTTGCTCTTCATCCTTTGCAGAGGTGGAAGAGGGAGCTGGAAAAACTGTTTCTGTGCTGTTGCAAAGGCTGCCGGGGGAGAAGTGCATTTGAAGAGGAATGAGGTGCAAAGTGGGTGAAGTGCCTTCCAGGACATTGGCAATCAGTCATCAATTAGGGAAAGCACCCTCTGAGCAAAGTAGCTTCTCCATTGTTGGAGACCAACAGTAAAATTTGCCAAAGTCTTCCCAGCTTCTCAGTTTCACTAAAGAAGCTCTTCTCATTATACACTTGCCTTGGTGATGCTGGGATCCAGGTCAGGACATAGGTTGCATGTCTGGGAAATCAAGGATTCAGTGCTAAATGACCTCTTATTTGGCTTCTCAACAATCTCAATAACCACTAAGTTACTTATCTGCAGGATGCACCCCTGCTCCCCTTCATTCCCACCATGTAGAAAGCCAGCTGAGGGAGGGATCTCATCAGGGTCCTGACCCAACTTCACTTATGTAGATTCCTATATCACTTGTCCCTGAACCCACCTTCAGGAGCCAGGGAAATGTCCCTTCATCCCTTCTCATGCAAACAGAAATGGAAGTGAAATATTTGCATTAGAGTTTTTGCAGTCAGCCCTTTAGTGTGGCTTCTAGAAGACATGTGAAAGCTACACTGTGCTGTCTGAAAGCTGAACCAAGTTTAACTTTCTTGATCTCCCTTTAAAACCTGTAACCCACATTGCAAAGATGGCCAGATCACCTTTCTCCAATAAGTCAATGGCCTTCTGAAATTAGAATGCCTTAGAGTTGGATAGAATACTCCAAACATAGCTTTAAGTGATTATTTCAACTTTTAAAAATTAATCAAGGAAAACTTTGGACAATTATGCAATTGAGCCAGATCCATGTGATTCACTTTGAATCATGTTTACATAACCAACAATATGTGGTTCAATATACTCCACTCGTACATCATTCTTCGTAGTTATAGTGCTGTAATAATGACTCAACACCTTGAATGCAATGCAATTTATTGAACAGCATCGATGCAATGCATTTTAAAGCCTTCTGTACCTTCAACGGAAGGGAGTCATGCCTTTATGAATGGGGACTAAATAGACGGATATATTTGTTTTGGAATGAAACATCAGTAATGCACATTTTTGTTGCAGCAAAGTAAATGGAAGCAAATCCAGGCTGCTAAGTACAAGAGATTCTTAAATGGAACAATATTTACTGTATAAACCCAGATTAGGTGGTATTACAGCTTTTCAGATAACTCATCGTTAGTATTTAAATGTTTGTTAAAGCCTACAGTGAGCTACAAAGCACAACCAAAAGTAATCAATCATAACACTGGGCTTCAAATTTGGACAACTCTATTTGTCAGGTTGTTCTTATGAAATAAAAGCTATAATTTATACTTTGTGTGCGCAGACTTAATTAGATTGTTTACATTTGATGTCCAGTCAGTTGTTGATGACAGAATGGTCTGAGACTTTTTTTATTTATGAGTTTAGCAGGATGAATGATATGGTATTTTTAAAATAATTTTGGAATCCCTTTGTGTCAGGAGCATGGCTAGCTCATGAGACTTGTCTTGCCAAGTGCACTTTAAGAGTGCAGTTTGCCTTGTTAGTTCTGTGAGAATATAGCTCTGGGAGTGCTGTCCCACGCTGGAGTGGTAATGCCACACTACAGAATGCAAGTTAACACATTATGAGTGGCAGGAGCATGAGGCCTGCCAAGTTCCCTAGCCCAATGCGCAACACACAATGCAGTGGGAGAGTTGCCTGTGTTAAAGCCTACAGTGAGCTACAAAGCATAACCAAAAGTAATCAATCATAACACTGGGCTTCAAATTTGGACAACTCTATTCGTCCGGTTGTTCTTACCTTACACACATGTCATGAACAAGATTTGCTAATGCTTTGGATTTCATGCAAACTTATTTGAAATACCCCATCACAACATGACACAGCATTTGCCAAATTTTGATTGGGCGCAAGTGAAGCTCTACTGTACTTTCTCATAGTTCCAAATGGTTTGCAATCTTTAAACATTGTTGATGTGCAAGTTTTAGTGCAATCTCTTCTGTACAGCTTTCATATTTACGAGAAAAGAATCTCGCCACTTTTTTTTATAATACTCCTTCAACTGGTTCCACTGACAAAGGTTGGTTATAATACAATAGATTTAAGATAGAAGCTGTTTTTCACTGTAACCCTTGCTGCTGGTGGAAAGGAGTAAGGAACTATTTTGCATCAAATTATGAGAAGTATGTTACACAGAGGTGACAGCTGCTAAATAATAGGCGGATTGGGTACAAGGGCTGGAATTAGTTAAGGATTATTAAGGATATAATTAAGGATTGTATAAACCCACAAAAATGAGCAACTTGAACTTTCTTGTGAATCTGCATCGAGTCAATTTGTTGATATTAATGCACAGGACTGGGTCTCTGACACCAACATGCTCTACTTAATGCTGTGGCACAAAAATAGCCTTTCTCTACTCAGCAAGTCGTTATCACCTGGCATGCATTGGCCTGACAACGTTGTGAAATAGATTCAGTAGTAACCTACAAAATGGAAATGGGTATATATTGTAAAAGGAAATATTTTCAGGGCTATGAGTTAAAGCGTAGGAGTGGGGCTAATTGACTAACACTTCCAAAGAGCTAGCACAGGCACAATGGCTTCTTTTTGTGCAGGGTCACTCTGATATTTTTTCATTAGGTAAGTTTGGCATTAAAGTATGTTTGGAGAGGTGCATTTATACTTTGTATATTTGAGGTCTGCCACAGTCTTTTCTTCTGTAACTTTCTTTCACTTTAGAATAAGTTGCCATTAAAACACATTACATGAAACAAGATGTCAGAAGTAAAAACTGAAAGAACTGTGGATGCTGTAAATCAGAAACAGAAACAGAAATAGCTGCAAAATCTCAGTAGGTCTGGCAGCATCTGCAGAGAGAAATCAGAGTTAACATTTTGGGTCGAGCGACCCTTTGAACCAAAATATTAACTCTGATTTCTCTCCACAGATGCTGACAGACCCGCTGAGTTTTCTAGCAATTTCTGAAGATGTCAGAAGTGACCAGCTGAAATAGAGTGCTTTTTCAGAGATGTAAGAGAGCCAGCTAGTGTCAGCAAAGAACAAGGAAGAATTAGAACAGCAGTCCACAACCTTGAAGTACTGGGGGAATCAGGATAGCTGTGATTTTTTTTAGTCCATGGTCCTGTGGGAATGCAAGACAATAAGAGTGAGAATTGGAAATCCTTCTAGTCTCATTAATAAAACCATCAGGTTGCTGCAGAGATGAGTAAGAATTCCGGATGAATAAGTCTAGAAACTCTGGTATCAGTGCGTAAAAGCTGCTTCGCCCCCTTGGTCTTACTGAGAAACAGAAAAGTCAGATGAGATAAACTTTAAAGGCCTCGAAAACACCTCTCCATGAAAAAATATTTGCAAAGAGCCAGCAGAAAGATCAGGGCCAGAGTACAAGCTGTAAATGTTGTGGAGGGCACAACAGAAAATAAAAGAAAGCATATCCAGTGTGGGGAAAGCAGGACTTTAACTGCAAGAAGTTGAATCATTGTACACACAAGTATTTAGCTGGAATCGAACAAAGCAAGCCGACAAAGATGGCTATTGCAGAAATGTTGGACGATCAATCTGATGATTCACTCTACACCATATAACAGGTTGGTGTTGTCAGGCCTAAAAGTGATAAATGGGTGATAAATGTTAGAATGATACTGCAGAAGGAGACCATCAAGTGAATGTGATGTGTCAGAGACACCAATGCTTGATGCAACATTCTGAGCTTCTCAGACCTGGGTGAGGTAGTTCAAGATGTTGACCCAACATTCAATCTCTCAATATGATGCAATATGACAGAGTGATACTCACCCCAGGACAACAAATGAAGCTAATACTCCGAAACAATGGGAAGAACAAAGGTCTCCATTTCCAGATAATTGACATTAAACAAAATCAGCTGGATTAAGTCCACTCTTAGAACTTAAGTAGGGCAGAGACAGGTTCATAGAGTAGGCAGGTACATGACAGATGAACTTTATTGCAAAGAAGTGTGAAATGATGCACTTGTTATGAAGAATACAGAAAGGCAAGATAAAATACTGGGTAGAATTCTTAGGTGGAGAAGCAAGGATACTTGAGTGTATATGTGCAGAGACCACTGAAGGTGGCAGGACAAGTGGAGAGCACAGTTAGTAAAGCATTCAGTATCTTTGGCTTTATTAATAGGGGCATAGAGTACAAGAAGAAGGAGGTTGTGCTGAACTTGCATTAGACCTCAGCTAGAGTACTGTGTATGTAGGAAAGATGTGAATGCATGTGGGGAGTATAGAACCGATTTACAAGAACGGAGCCAGGCATGAGAAACTTCGGTTATGATATTAGATTGGAGAAGATGGAACTGTTCTCCCTGGAAAGAAGTAAAGAAGGCCAAGAGGAGATTTGATAGAGTTTTTCAACATCATGAGGGGGCTGGATTGAATTGATAGGGAGGAACTCTTGCCATTCACCAAGAGATCAAAAATGAGGTTTAAAGATCAGATCTAACGTGTTTTACAAAAGAAGCAGATGAGATGTGAGAAAAAACTTATGCTCAGGAATACATGAAAAAGGCAAAAGAATTGCATTAAGTCCTGATGCTCATTTGGAGAGCCAGTCTGAACATGATGGGGCAAATGAGCTCCTTATGCAGAGTAACACTTTGATGATTCTGAGGTCAAACAGTGTGGAACTGGAGGGACACGGCAGGTCAGGAAGAATCAGCGGAGCAGGAAGTCGATGTTTCAGATTGACACCCTTCTTCAGGACTGGGGAGGGGGAAGGGAGCTCAGAAATAAATAGAGGGATTGGGGGTGGGGCTGGGGAAATGTAGGCGGGATGGTGATAGGTGGATGCAGGTAGGGGTTTATGGGGATTAGTCAGTGGGAAGGGTGTGGTAGATAGGTAAGAAAGAAGATGGACAGGTTGTGTCAGGTCAAGGAGGTGGGGATGAAAGGGAGGATTAAATATTGGATGAGGCCAGGGACCGGGAGGTTTTGAAACTGGTGAATCCTATGTTGAGGCCATCGGGATGTAGGGTCCCAGGGTGGAATATGAGGTGCTGCTCCTCCAGTTTACAGGTGGCATCATCGTGACACTGGAGGAGGTCCGGGATGGACATGTCGCCCAGGGAGTGGGAGGGGGAGTTAAAATAGTTCGCGACCGGAAGGTGTTGTTGATTATAGCATACAGATGCAGGCGCTCCACGAAACAGTCACCGAGTCTGCATTTGATCTCACTGTTGTACAGGAGACCACATCAGGAGCAATGGATACAGTAGACCAGGTTGGAGGATGTACAATTGAATCCCAGACGGATTTGGAAAGATTGTTTGGGGCCTTAAATGGAGGTGAGTTGGGGGGTATAGGGGCAGGTGTAACATTTCCTGTGGTTGCAGGGAAAGGTGCCGGGGTGGTGGGGCTAGTGGGGAGTGTGGAGCAGATGCAGGAGTCGTGGAGAGAGCAGTCCCTACAAAAGGCAGTTAGGGATGGGAAGGGAAATATCTCTTTGGTGTTGGAGTGGGACAGTTGTGGGGTGGTGTGTGAGGACCATGGGGACTCGGTCCTTATTTTTGTTTGGGGGAAGGGATCTGAGATATTTGCAGTGTTTCACAGCCCACTGAGCCAATGGCTGCTGAACTGATCCGAGAAGAATACAAAGATGTTTCCATAGGTTTTGGTTGTGTCTTCCTGGTATTTCAAAGGAAATGAGTGTGTGAGGCCAATGGGGTCTGCCCTCAGGTCTAGCTTGAAAGAGAAGATAGAGAAGATGGATTTACAGCATGGTAGCAGTGAAAAATACCTTGAAAACTGACAATATGATCCAAAGGAACTTGATGAAGCATTGAATAGGTTTCACTATCTCAAACCAAGCAATGTGTCAAGGCAATGGTCTTTACTCCCTTTGATGCAAAGGATGGCCACTGGGAAGTGAAGTGAGATGTAAGCAACAGTACTTGAACTACCTTTGAGGCACCTTTAGGGAGATACAAGTTGTGCCTGCTATGGAAAAAGATCATGGCACCATCCTCCCAAAATCACCGTTCTCCAACGTTGCTGCAGAGTTACTCCCTGAGTTAAGTTAGTGACCTCCCAAAGTGGTGGGGGTTAGAGGCAAAATGCAAGTGGCTGTGTGAAAAAGCCTTATATGGCCATTTATTGCACAAGATTCCAGATTTGCTCATGGTTTGGGGGTAATGTATTAGCATGGTTGAGGATTATTTAACATACGGGAGAATTGGGATTAATGGCCTTTTTCAGGTTGGGGACATGTTACCAGTGGAGTGTCACAAGGAGGGACCTGAAACTCTGATTTCTCTCCACAGACGCTGCCAAACCTGCTGAAATTTTCCAGCAATTTCTGTTTTTGCTTCTGTGTGCCACAAAGATCCTTGATGGTGCTACTGCTAAGCACAAGAGTGCAAAAGACAAATTTGATGTGCTCCCTGGCATCTTCAACCAGAAGCATTGAGTGGATGATCCATCTTGACTCGTCTTGAGGTCACCAGCATTAGAGAAACTTGTTTTCAGGCAATTTGACTCACTCCATGTGAAATCAAAAAAATGGCCAAATGTATTGAATGTAGCAAATGCTGTGGTCCCAACAGCATATTGGCTGGAGATAGCAGGAACTGCAGATGCTGGAGAATCTGAGATAACAAGGTGTAGAGCTGGATGAACACAGCAGGCCAAGCAGCATCAGAGGA
>NC_063336.1:33568412-33652398 GCF_021869965.1 Rhincodon typus
GCTGCTTGGCCTGCTGTGTTCATCCAGCTCTACACCTTGTTATCTCAGATTCTCCAGCATCTGCAATTTCTACTATCTCTGACTATAATGTGCTGGCGTTTCCTCCAATGTTCAGAATTTCAGTATGACAGGCAGAAACCACGGCTTTGAAAGCCCACTAGAATAAAGAGGTATCTTGAGAGGGCAGCGGTGGGGAAATCTGGTGGAAGAGATTCCATACACTAGATGTTCCTATTTCCCTATCCTGTACGAGACTCAAAGAAAAGTCAGAGGCTGGCACACATGATGAGAAAAGGCATACTGCCCATTGACATGGAGTGTGGCAGAGGGATTTGCCAGTGAGTGAACAAGGACTCAACTTAAGGAATCAGCCTTGACTTGCGAAGACACTGAGATTGAAATGTTTTAATATTGCCTAGTCTGTGTGAGCCCCATTCCCACATCACAAAGGGAATGGTAAATCCTTTCTGTGGAATGGAGACAAAGGAAAGGAGGCAAATACATGGAAACGAAACCTGTGATGTGGTCTGATCTAGAGTTTCCAGCAGCATGGAGCTGGCAGTCACTCGATCTAATGCCTAAGAACCGCAACTAGAGCAACACGGTAACACCTCAACATTGCACTGGTGTTCACCAGTTCTGCTGACGTAGGTGGGAGGTTAAGTTCAGTGCCATGGGAAGATGTACCGCATGGGTCCAAGCTATGCCTGCCTCTTTGTAGGATAGGTGGAACAGTCCCTCTTCCACTGCTACACTGGCCCTAAACCCTACGTCTTCCTCTGCTACATCAATGACTGTATTGGCGCCGCCTCGTGCTCCCACGAGGAGCTTGAACAGTTCATCAACTTTACTAACACCTTCCACCCCAACCTTAAGTTCACCTGGACCATCTCTGATACCTCTCTCTCCTTCCTGGACCTCTCTGTCTACATTTCTGGTGACCACCTCAAAATTGATATCTATTTCAAGACTACCGACTTCCACAGCTACCTAGACTACACCTCCTTTCACCCACCTTCCTGCAAGAATACGATTCCCTATTCCCAATTCCTTAGGCTCTGCCACATCTGCTCCCAAGATGGGGCGTTCCACTCCCGAAAATCCCAGATATCCTCATATTTCAAGGACCGCATCATCCCCCCTACAGTGGTCAAAAACGCCCTCAACAGCATCTCTTGCATTTCCCGCACCTCAGCCCTCACACCCCTCCCCGCAATAACAACAAAGACAGAATTCCCATTGTCCTCACGCATCACCCCATTAACCTCTGGATTCAACGCATCATTCTCTACCACTTCCACCACCCGCAATCTGACGCCACTACAAAGAATATATTTCCCTCCCCACCCTTATCTGCCTTCCGGAGGGACCACTCTCTCCGGGACTCCCTTGTCTGCTCCACACTCCCCTCCAGCCCCACCACCCCCGGCAATTTTCCCTGCAACCACAGGAAGTGGTACACCTGCCCCTACACCTCCCCCCTCACCTCCATCCCAGGCCCCAAAAAAACCTTCTACATCAAACTGATGTTCACCTGCACATCCGCTAATGTGGTCTATTGTATCCGCTGCTCCCGATGTGGCCTCCTCTACATCGGTGAGACCAACTGGAGGCTTGGAGACCGCTTTGTCGAGCACCTGCGCTCGGTTCGTGACAAACGACAACACGTCCCAGTTGCAAATCACTTCAACTCCCCATCCCACTCCCTGGACGACATGTCCATCCTGGGCCTCCTCCAGTGTCACAATTATGCCACCCAGAAACTGGAGGAACAGCACCTCATATTCTGCCTTGAAAGCCTACAACTCAATGGTCTCAATGTGGACTTTACTGGCTTCAAAGTCTCCCCATCCCTAACCTCATCCCAAGACCAGCACCCCCCTCATCCCCACCTCATTGACCTGTCCATCTTCCCTCCCACCTGTCCACTCCTCCCACCTCACTGACCAACCCTCACCACTACCTACCTACACTCACCTTTACTAGCTTCATCCCCGCCTCATTGACCTGTCCGTCTTCTCTCCCACCCTATCCGCTCCACTATCTACCTGCTATCAGTGCACCCCCCTCTCTATTTATTTCAGAGCCCCCTTCCCCTCCCCCATTTCTGAAGAAGGGTCCCAACCCAAAACGTTAGCTTTCCTGCTTCTCTGTGCTGCCTGCCTGATGTGTTCCTTCAGCTGCACACTGTGTTATCTCAGACTCCAGCATCGGCAGTTCTTACTATCTTTGATAGTGGACCTATTCCTTGCACCACAGCAGCATTTTGAGGGTGAAGTCTCAAACATGATGCTGTTAACTAGGAAATTTCAGTGCATTGTTGAAGCAAAAACTATGGACATGAGAAAAATGTCCAAATCAGGATGGTGTGTGATTGGGAAGAAATGTTTAAGGTGATGGTGTTCTCCTGATTTATTTTCCCCACGCGAGGAGAGTCCATAAAGAGGGTATAGATTTAAGGTAAGAGGGAAAAGATTTAAAGGGACATGAGGGGCAATTTTTTCACACAAAGGGTGGTGCGTATATGGACCGAGCTGCTAGAGGAAATGGTAAAGTTGAGTACAATTACAACATCTAAGAGAACTTTGGACAGGTGCATGAAAAGGAAAGATTTAGAGGGATATGAGCCAAATGCAGGCAAATGGAACGAGTTCAGTTTAGGAAATCTGATCAGCATGGACGAGTTGGATGGAAGGGCCTGTTTCCGTGCTGTGTGACTCTCTGATCATGTTCTTCCCAGTTACAATGATCACAGCAGTTGGAGGTGCTATTGAATTAACTTTGGTGAATTATTAACAAATTATTTAATAACTGCTTCAGACATGCTGGGACAAATTTTAGAGAATTTGCACATTGGGCCCCCAGCACTGATTTTGATTGGCGAGTGAGGTCAATTCTTCCAGCACTGGGCATGATGCAAAGAAGGAAATGTCAATGAGGCTCAGGAGCTAAAATCTCCCAAGCCTCATGAACTAGGTTGAGGATATCAACACACTTTATGTGTCCTGACCCTGAACTACTGATTAATGACCTGAGTTAAAATAGGCCCTGAAATGTAGGATTGTGCTTCATGGACTAGACTCAGAACTCTGTACTGTTTGTAGGGCAGTACTAAGACACCACACAAACTCAGACTTGCTGAACATCAAAGGAAAGTGCCCAGTCTTAAAACCCAGTTTTAATTATTTATGCAATTAGTGAATTGGCAGAAACATTGTTGGTTTTTAGATGCTGAATGATAACTTGTTCACAACCCATCTGTGGTCTTCCTTACATTTCCCTTTTCCACTGTTGGTCTAAGATTTCAGGGCAATATGTGGTTCAGTGCACAGACACAGTTTACTATGTCAAGTACAGTCTATATATTCCTGATAACTTCAGGTGAAATGCAGTCAAGTGTTTATTTTATTTATTTTTAATGCAAATGTAAATTCAGGTCATGAGGGTAACATTGAAGTGTGGGCACATCTACTGAGCCCTCAGATGAGACTGCCCCATTTCATTTAGAAATTTTAAACAGCCATCTAATGGACTTTATCTCAAAGAGCTGACTATGTGCCGTCAGTGGTGGAACGGGGGTTGGCTGTGTTCTAGCATAAAAGCTTACCGTAAGTATACTTTGCTGACAAGCTGTAAATTTCACTGTATTATAGCATTATGTCCAGATCCCAGGTGAGGTACACCATGTTGTGAAGTTCCCAGGTGAGGAGGGATTTTCTGGCTCCCCTTCTTTATCCACCTGTCTGCTTGGTCGGCCTCAACAAAGTTTAGTAACAGAATATCCCCTTCCTTGTGAATACCTTTCTCCCAGACAAAGTGAATTTTTGTTTTAAAAGGAACTAATTTAACCCGGCTTTCTTGAGTTAACAAAAAGTGAGTTCATTAGTCACAATAAACACGACAAGAAATAATAACATAATGCATGTGTACACAGATTACAAATGAGTTCCAAAAAAAAAGTTAAAAGATGGTTACAGTTAGTTTCCAGTAACTGGTGAAAAGTGGTAGGTAGTGGAACTTTGATGGCTGAGCAGTCGAATCCAAGATTCTTCGTTTTCCTGGTTGACTGGAATTCTCTTGTCCCTATTCCTTTCATACCAACATGGAAGATAGGAGCAGGAGGAGGCTATTCGGCCCTTTGAGCCTACTCCGCCATTCATCACGATCATGGCTGATCATCCAACTCAATAGCCTAATCCTGCTTTCTCCCCATAACCTTTGATCCCATTCAACCGAAGTGCTATATCTAGCTGCCTCTTGAATACATTCAATGTTTTGGCATCAACTACTTCCTGTGGTAATGAATTCCACAGGCTCACCACTCTTTGGGTGAAGAAATGTCTCCTCAACTCTGTCCTAAATGATCTACCCCAAATCCTCAGGTTGTGACCCCTGGTTTTGGACACACCCACCATCGGGAACATCCTCCCTGCATCTATCCTGTCTAGTCCTGTTAGAATTATATAAGTCTCTATGAGATCCCCTCATTTGTCTGAACTCCAGTGAAAACAATCCCAATCTAGTCAATCTCTCTTCATACATCAGTTCCACCATTTTCGGAATCAGCCTGGTAAACCTTTGCTGCACTTCTTTGAGGGCAAGAATATCCTTCCTCAGAAAAGGAGACCAAAACTGCACACAATATTCTAGGTGTGGCCTCACCAAGGCCCTGTATAACTGCAACTCGAAACCTCTCCCAATGAAGGTCAACATACCATTTACCTTCTTTACCGCCTGCTGCACCTGCATGCTTACCTTCAGCGACTAGTGCACAAGGACACCCAGGTCCCGCTGCACACTCCCCTCTCCCAATTTACAGCCGTTCAGGTAATAGTTTTCAATGGTGATTGGCTGGTAGCACTCAGAGAAAGGGAGAGAGTCGTCGCTTTCATTCATTCACAGAATGTGGGTATCACTGGCTAGGCCAGAACTTACTACCCATTCCTAACCGCACAGAGTCAGTTCAGAGTCAATCACCTTGCTGTGGATCTGGAGTCACATGGAGGTCAGAGGAGGTAAGGACAGCTGATTCTTTCTCTAAAGGATGTCAGTGAACCAGATGAGTTTTACCAGTAGTACACAACAGTTTCATTGTCATCATTAGACTCCTAATTCTAGATTTGTTAAAATTGAAATTTTACCTTCTCCACAGCAGAATTCATCTCTGGTCAGCAGACATTACCTGGATCTCCATGTTAATAGTCTATTGATACCACTTGGCCATCACCTCTCCTTTTGTCCTGTTTCCTTTTGACTGGCTTTCTAGAAAGCCGGTTTCTCACACATAGTGCAAGAAAGTGGGTAACTTTTCCACCATGATCTTTTTAGCACACACACGCTCAAACCCAGATAGTCCAAATGAGTACCTTAGCTCACTAGCACTAGCACACTTTAGTCCTTAGCACGCACAGGGCAGGATTGAATTGGCTTCTAACTCATTATCCTGTGTATTTGTGAAAGGTGAAGACATAAAACATGTCTCTAACTAGCCTGCTGTCTTTTCTCCATCATGAGCACAATCAGAAATAACTCCCAGAAGATCACGGTAGTACACTTTTCCCTTTTAAATCCATCCCTTTGAAGCTTCCTTGATACCTCAAAAGGTGTGACATTCCAGAGTTTCTCTCTCCAGACAGTTACAGAATTTACATTTGCAGTCACGTTGGATGTAAAAGTCCGCTTTTAAAAATCACATGTTGGAATTTGTCTGCAGGTGATCAGGGTTCTGCCCCATGTACGGTAATAAATATTCAATCCCATGCAGCTCGAGATTTAAACATGACGATGTAAGAGTGTAAATATCTTTTCCACATTGGAAAGACTGAATTGTGTATAAAAGGCTAATTTTACAAACATGCCCTACTGTTGAAAAGCATGCATTTCCCAATGACCTTAATTTAGGTTATTGCACAGAGTTTTCAACACTTTCAGTAAAATCCAAGTAACTATTGTCAAGATATATCAAAATTTTGCACAAGATATCTTACTGTTATACTGAGTGGTACTTTCTACTATATATGCTATGCTTAAGGTGTTCCAAAACCTTGACAAGGTGAAATGTAGACTGTAGATTCAATCTCTTGTGATTCTACTAAAAAAAGCACATTTCACACTCAAACAGAGCGAGCATCAGGAGACTTCATTTGGCTGACAACCTCCTCAGACCAGGTTTTCACACAAGCTTAATTTTCATTTTTGCAAAAACAGAAGCATCCCATTTATGTGAGAACGTATCCAATTTTACATTTGTACATAAAATCTTTGCAGTCCACCAAGGAATCAGGTGTCCTGTCAGTGCTCACTATGCTATTGCTTCACCTTTCACAAAAGAGGCTATATAAAATTCCTGAGATTCAATTCAAGTATTTTTCTCCAGATTGATTTATTTTTAAATGTCAGGAATTTTATTGAAGTACATTCCATACACTCTCTGTGTGCCATCTCCTGATATAATCACTTTCACATCACTATGTTAAACAAATATATGTTTTCTGAGAGCTTGCAGTATGTAAATTGGCTGCCATTTTTCCTATATTACCACATTAACATCACCTCAAAGTACTTTGTTTTCTGTGAAGTAATTTGCAATGCCATACACTCATGGAAGGTACAACGTGAATGCCAGTTTTTCTTGCCTTTATAGTTTTTTTAACAGCAATGAAGTTGCCCTTGGTGTCAAAAACTAGTTTCAAATAATCACTTATAATAAAACTAGGCAGCTCCATCCAGGGATACGTTTAATAACTAAATCTAAATGAAGCCTGAACATCCAGGAGACTGTAGCGCTCATTGAAAACATATCTTAATAAAACCCCTAGTGCCTTATTCATGTTTAGATACATCTTTTGCAAGTTTTTATAGATTTTCAGCATCTACCACTTTTGCAGGCTCCTCTATTGATCTCTGTCACCCATTGGCTATGGTCCAGCGGGTAATAATCTTGCCTCTGAGTCAGACACAGGAGCATAACATCTAGAATGACATGCTTGTGCCATATTGAAGGAATGCTTCACTGTCTGAACTATTATCTTTTGAATGAAACGTTGGGTCTCATTTTAATTCTGGGCAGCTGAATAGGTTTTGAACAAGTTCAATCATTGCACCCTCAGATGAATATAAATAATAAGACAGCATTATTTTATGATGGCATTTTTCTCAATGGCCTGGCCAATATTTTTAGTTCAACCAATATCAAGCGAATACCAACTAAAGTTTACTGGTAAGTAGGAAGGTCATTATGATAATTCCTGCTAGGCGCACTGCCCTCTGAAAAAATTAAATGCTCCAGTAATACTGTGCTGTTTCTTGTGTAGATTTCCCAAGTGGAACCCCAGGCAGGCATATCTGTATTCACTGAGTGTAGAAACCATCAATATATAACGACATAGGTTCTCCTCATTTTGGCAGACCCCTTTTCCATACATTCTCTATTAGTCAAAATCCTGCCCCATGCATGCCCTTGAAGATTTCCCAGCATAAGGCCAGGACTTGATGTATCTGTAGCCCAACCTAATTTACAACCTTACAGTGATAGGTAATAGATTTTCAGTCCCCAGATTAATAACTTTCTAGTAATATGTTTCTACAGCTCTGAAATAAAGTCATAAACAGCTGACCCATAATATTGCCTTGGAGCCTGAGAAGCACAATACTTTATTTCAGTTGTCCTGTCGTATGCATCATGTCTTTTCCCTAGATTGTATGGAGCAGATTTATTTTTGACTACTCTAAAGTTCAGAGTAGGTGGAATAAAATGCCTTTCTATTTTCCACGGTTTTTGAGCACATAGTCCATACAAAGGAACAGAATTCCTTTTGAAAAAAAAGCGGTGACAAAATGACTTGCTGTTGAAGCATCATCAAGGCAAACATATGTTAGTAACTTGGCTCTGCTTCCAATTTAATCCAGGCACCCATGACAGTAAGATGTATGAGACAAGTGTAGATCAATGACTCTGTGTTACTGGTGTACAGCCTACAACCAGTGTCCAACCACCACACACCCATCCGTCCTGTAAACAGGTGCAGAATGTTTCATATCACTTGTTGCCTGGGTGATGATCTCAGCATTGTTGCTTTTGTCATTACGGCAAACAAGAGACTTTATTGTCTCACTATGAGTATGTACACCAAACTATACACACGTATCAGAAAGGGCAGACAGAATCAGGAGTTTGTAAGCTAATAGTCCGCTGTTTCAAAGTGGGGCCAAGAGTTTCCAATTCGGGTACAAATGATGATCTGGATGCAAATTTTCGAAAGTGCTTTATTTGCAGGTTCCAACTCAAACTCACTTGCACAGTCAAAATATTACATCGGTCATGAGCCCAATGCAATCAGATCATATTTTACAACATAATTCTTTATTTAAAAATGATCAAAATTACATTAAGAAACATACATTTATATGCTTTACAATTTTTAATATTTGCAGCTTTTATAGTATATTTTTATAATTTATAATGTGAATTACAGGCTGATAATTGGTTTGTCAAAGAAGTATTTTTAATCAGTGTCCAGTATTCCATCTCTGAGTAATCTTATCTTAAATAACTGAAAATGATTTTAGCAAACTATACAGAATGATTCATTAGTTTCATCGCTATTCAGAAGCAATTTTCTCAATATATATTTTAAACATTTAAAAAGTTTAATTTTTGAAATATTTTGGAAGTTCACAAATGGCTGAGGGTTCGGGTTCAGGATAGAGTTAACCCTAACCTGTCGCCTTATCATTATAATAAATAAGTGGAAACTTGTAATGATGATTAATTTGGTCTGATGGTGTAGCCAATCTTTTAGACAGGATTAATTTCTCACACAATATCTTTTTAAGTTGGTGCGAGAGATCACAGAATCTAAATTTGAGCTAAAAGTAACTTGCATTTAACACACTGAGGTTTTTGCACTGGTTTTCAAATTCTTTCACCTGCTATCAGTTTGGGAGTTGGCAAATGTAGCACAGTTTTTCAAGAAAGGAAGGAGAGAGAAAACTGTGAAATTCTACTGAGTTACCCCCAATCAGTCATTGGAAAATGCTGGAATATTATTAAGGAAGCTTTAACAACACATTGACAAAGGTCTGATTTGATCAGAATAAATCAGCATGATTTTAGAAAAAGGAAATCCTATCTTGAAATATTATTAATGTTCTTTGAAGGTGTAGCTAATGATGTTGATAAAGGGAAATAAATTAATGTGGTGTATTCAGAATTCCAAAAGATGTTTGATAAGATGCCATATGTAAAAATAACAGGTATGATAAGTTATCATGAAATTGGAGTGATATATTAGTATGGACAGAGGATTGGGAAATGGCGAGCAAACAAAGATTAGTCATAAACAGAGCATTTTTATAATGGCACATTGTGACAAGTGGAGACCCACAAGGATCAGTGCTGACTCCCAGCTACTTATAAACTGGTTAGATTAAAGAGACTTAGATGAAGAAACAAAGGATCTTTTATCTATGTTTGCTGATGATACAAAACTAATGAGAACGTAAGCTTTCAGGAGGATGCAGAGAGGTTGCAAAAAGACATGGACGTGTCAATTGAATAAGCAAAACAATTGTGCATTGATCATAATGTGGGGAAATGTGAAATTTTCACTCTGGCCATAAGAATAGAAAAGCAGACTTTTTTTTTAAAAGCTATGAAACTTGTAAAGTCCAATTCTGAGGAAGGGTCAACGGACCCAAAATGTTGACTCTGATTTCTCTTCACAGGTGCTGCCAGACCTGTTGAGCTTTTCCCACAATTTCGGTGTTTGTTTCTGATTTGCAGCATCCGTAGTTTTTATGAAACTTGTAAACATTGGTGTTCAGAGAAAATTGTGTTCTCATTTAAGGAACAGGACTATCCTGGTTAGATGCAGGAAGAATGTTCCCGATGGTGGGGCAATCCAGGACCAGGGGTTATAGTTTAAGGGTAAAGGGTAAATCTTTCAGTACTGAAATGAGGAGAAAGCTCTTTACCCAGAGAATGGGTGAGGCCAAAACATTGTGTTTCAAGAAGGAGATAGAAATAGCTCTTCTGTTAAAGGGATCAAGGGATATGGGGAGAGGACAGGATTAGAGTATTGATCTTGATGATCAGCCATGATCATGATGAATGGCAGAAAAAGCTTGAGGGGCCGAATGGCTTACTCCTGCTTCCTATCATCTTTGTTTCTATGATTCTATGAAAGTTAGCTTGTAGACAGAGCAAGCAATTCAGAAGGTAAATGGCATTTTGTTTATTTTATTGCAAGAGGATTGGAGTACGGGAATAAGGACATTTTGTTAAAATTGTACAAAGGTTTAGTGAGACCATATCTGGAATACTGGTTGCAGTTTTGTTCTCCATATTTAAGAAATGATATACTGGCAATTGAGACACAACCATGAGGTTCACCAAACTGGTCCCTGCGATAAAGACTTGCATTATAATAACCAGCTGAGTTAATTGAAATAAATTCTCTAGAAGAATGAGAGACAGTGACATGGAAAGATGCAAGATTTTGAAAGCTTTGTTAGATGGATGCTGAAAAATGGTTTCTGTTGGTCAAAGAATCTTGGAAAAAACATGGAACACAGTCTTAAGAAAAGGGGCTGATCACTTGAGATGCTTGAGAAATATACTGGAATATTTTAAAGATGTGACTAGAAGAATTGATGAGGGGAAACCAGTGAATGTGGTTTACTTAGACTTTCAACAGGCTGTCGGTAAGATCCTGCATAAAAGTTTAGTATCTAAAATTAAAGCCATAGGATTATGGGTAGTGTACTGACATGGATAGAGAACTGATTGTCAGATAGGAACCAAAGACCAGGAATAAACAGGCATCTTTCTGAGTGGCAGCCAGTGGCCAGTGGGGTACCGCAGGGATCAGTGCTTTGACCCCAGGTAGTCAAATACATCTTAATGATTTAGATGTGGGAATTAAAGATAAACGCTCCAGTTTTGCAGAAGATACAAAGCAGGCTGGGAGGGTGAACTGTAAGGAGGATGAAGATATACTTGAGTGTGATTTGGATGAGTTGAGTGAATGGGTGAATGCGTGGCAGATGAAGTTTAATGTTCATTAATGTGAGGCTATCCACTTTGGTAGCAAAAACAGATTGTTTACTGAATGGCAATAAATCAGGAAAAGGGAGAGGTGCAATCAGACCTGGTTAAAGTAAGCATGCAGGTGCAGCAGATAGTAAAGAAGCCAAATAATATTTTGGCCTTTATAGCAATAGGATTATCATACAGGAGGAAGGATGTCTTGCTGCAATTGTACAGGGCCTTAACGAGATCACATCTGAAGTAGTGTGTGCAGTTTTCATCTCCATATCCGAGGAAAGATGTTATGGCTATGCAGGGGGTGCAACAAAGTCTTATCAGACTGATTCTCGGGATAGCAGGACTGACATATGTAAAGAGACTGGATCATATTCACTGGAGTTTAGAAGAATGAGGTGGGGATGGATCTCATTGAAAATTGTAGCTGGACTAGACAGGGCAAATATAGGAAGATTGTTCCCAGTGATGGAGTCTTAGAACCAAGGGTCACAGTCTAAAGATTCAGGTTAGGCCACCTAGGACTGGGATAAAGAGAAATTCATTCACTTAGAGAGTGGTGAGCCTGTGGAATTCTCTGCCACAGAAAGTGGTTGAGACTAAAATGTCGAATGTTCTCAAGAAGGTGTTCAATATAATTCATAGGGCTAAAGGGATCAAAGGATATTTAAAGAAAGTGAGAACAGTGTACTCTGTTGGACAAACAGCCATGATCATATTGAATGGAAGAACAGCCTCAAAGGGCCAAATGATCTTACTTTCTTTGTTTCTATAGATTGACGTGTTCAAGTATCCAAACTCAAAATGTGAGAGTGCTATCAACTGAGCCAGAGCTAGCACCCAGATAGAAATTCCAAATCCAGCAAAAACTATCCCCAGCTCATAAAATCTCAGGTTGTTTCTGCTCCATCAATGAAGCAATATGTCAGCAATGCTTTACAGCTGCCATTAACAATGCAAAACAAATCGAGGAACAGAAGAGAAATGATCCCTCGGCACTATTTTTTTTAATTCACAAGATATGGGTATCGCTTTCTAAAGCAGTATTTATTATCCATCCATAATTGTCCAGAGGGCAGTTAAGAGTCAACCACATTACTGTGGGTCTGGAGTCATGTGTAGGCCAGAACAGTTCAGGACAGCACATTTCCTTCTCTGAAGGATATTAGTGAACTGGATGGGTTCTTCCAACAATCATAGAATAGACTCATAGAATCCCTACAGTATGGAAGCAGGCCATTCGAACTATTGAGTCCACGCTGGCCCTCCAAACAGCATCCCACCCAGACCCACACCTCCACCCTATAACCCTAAATTTCCTGTGGCAGATCCACCTAATCTATACAGCTCTCCACACTATGGGCAATTTAGCACGGCCAATCCACCTAACCTCCACATCTTTGGACTGTGGGAGGAAACTGGAACACCCGGAGGAAACCCACTCAGACACAGGGAGAATGTGCAAACTCCACACAGACGGTAACCCGAGGGTGGAATCAAACCCGGGTCCCTGGTGCTGTGAGGCAGCAGTGCTAACCACTGAGCCAGTGGTTAGTTTCATGGTTGTCATTAGACTCTTAATTTCAGATTTCCACCATTTGCCATGATGAGGATTTGAAACCAGGTCACAGGTCCCCTGAATATTACCTCGGTCTCTGGATGAATAGGCTAGCAATAATACCAGTAGGCCATCACCTCCCCAGTGAATCATGAATCAGGTGTTGCATGGTGAGCTCACACTACAGCAGCTAACTTTCTTCTCCGAAGATAAACAAGGTGTGCACAATCTTGTACAATGCCTTTACCCAGTGAAGTCATGTGAGCTTTCCCAATGACTTTCTTTCCTTTAACAGAACACATAAATGTTTTGTGTCCCTGTGTCCTTTTTCACTCATAATATTGTATGAACTATATACCTACAAACATTTCTCTGTCTGGGTAGAGCATTTCTCACCAAGACTACAGAGGCTCAAATCTGGAGACTCCTACTGTCCCATACTCCCTATGGTCAGCTTCCTCAGATGAGAAGGTCAAAACAGCCCTGGGTTCCAATGTTTTGAAACATATTAGCAGATAAGATTTTTATTTGATTAAGATTCACTGAAAAAAACTTGCTGTTTCTTTTGCGTCAAACCTCATCTCCTCTAATCCCTGCCCTTTGATCAACAAGGCAATCACAGATTATGAGGGATGGACAGGCTTGTGGTGTTAGGGTCATGGTCAAATCAACCTCAAAATCCCAAATGGCAGAGCAGGCTTGTGGGGTTTGCTTCTCCTGCTTCTAATTATTTTGTCCTTGTGCGCTTAACCCTCACACAACAGACTGTCAACCAATGGTGTGAAACAATTGGCCCAATTTCCACCTGTAGAAAACCAGTTTGGTGCAGAGTCGATCATTTAGCAAAATGTTAATGAGGCCAGGGCTTGAACATTGTTTGAACTGTCCAATTGACTCCCACACTGGGAAAGGTTGCCTTGAGCCTCCATAAGTGGCCAAGACAAAAGTCTCTTGGGGGCGGCACGATGGCACAGTGGTTAGCACTGCTGCCTCACAGCGCCAGGGACCCAGTGACTGTCTGTGTGGAGTTTGCACATTCTCCCCATGTCTATGAGGGTTTCCTCCAGGTGCTCTAGTTTCCAAACAGTCCAAAGATGTGCAGACTAGGTGGATTGGCCATGGAAAATTGCCCATAGTGTTCAGGGATGTAGGTTAGGTGGGTTATAGAGGGATGGGTTTGGGTGGGTGCACCGAGGGCCAGTGTGGACTTGTTGGACCGAAGGGCCTGTTTCCACACTGTAGGGATTCTATGATTCTCTTCAATTGTCACTTGCCACTGACAATGGATAGAACTTTCAACATAACATAGAAAATAAACCAATCATGATGAATAACACATGTTTTATTCACTCACCACAGGTAAACACATCTCTTTTACTTTTATGAAAATAATGCAAAATTAAACATTTTCACTTGTTTAAAAACGAAATGATTAACAATTAACAAGATTAAATGTTTTCACCAATAAACCATGTACTGTAAATATATGGCCATTAGCTTTATTATCAATATATCTGAAAATCAATTGAAAAAGACGATCTACGTTTCCTGTGAGGAAATCCCAGAGAATATTGCTGATGACTAAATGAATTTGGTTGTACTAATGTTTTCATTATAGACTGAAGCGCGCACTTCCATGTAGTCGCATTAAATTAATGCAACGATACATTCAGGGATATTCCTAGCAATTGTACACACACCTATATATATAGAAAAATGTCACATCATGTTACACCTTAGATATCACTGTACAAGCTGTCATATATTGCAAAGTAACCTTCAAACACATTATTATTAACTATAAATAAAGCTGATCATTTCTTGATAGCTTTTTATGACTTGGAAAGAAGTCAAGACTTTGAGATGCGAAATAATTCACTTCTATTTGATCTCAAAATGTATGGACACTCATCAGTTAGATACTGAAGTAGGATTGCAGCCCTCAACCAAATGTTGTACTTTACCCTGTGTGCAGAAAGAAACATATCATGTATTTACATTTTATGACAGAGTAGCTTTTTTACAATTTGAGGAATGCTTGAAAGAATTACAGCATAACATTTCTTGGCTACTGACAAAGTGTAAAGTCTCCCTTTGTAATCCTTGTGCTGTCAGAATTGCCATATTTTACATATTTTCACGTGAAAGTAAAAAACAACTTTTTGTGCATCTTACTAGAAGACAAAATATCAGCACAAAATTTCTCAGCATTGTTCTGTTAACATAATCAAAAAGATATTTGTGACATGGGAATTCATGCCTTTGACCTTGCATTTGGCCTTTTGTTATCAAGGCCATATTTCAGGTGGACATGTTCCATTTCTAGCCTGCATGAGCTTAAGAGCTGTAATCTCTATTTCTCTCTCAGTAAATCCTACCAGGCCTGCATCTACATTTCTATTACTCCCAGTTTTGATTAAAGGAATGAGGGAGGGATAGCAGAAGCCAAATAACCGTAAATGAAAATTCAATTGGAAAATGGAAAATGCTAGAATGTGGGCAAACAACAAATGTACTTCTTGCCTTCAAAAGCGGGGAGAGAACTTAGACCAGTTAGCTTAACATTAGTGGTAGAAAACATGATGGAACTTCTGCTAAATGATGAATTGACAAAAAAAATCTAGTGATGAAGAATATGATTTTAAAATTAGCCACCATGGATTTTAAAAAGAGTAGTCATGTTATCCAACTGCACTGAATTCTTTGTAGAGAAGGGCAATGCAGTGAATATGATTGTGCCACATAAGACCCTGGCACCAAAGTATGTCAGGGACCAGGTAATATAGTGGATTGAAAGATGCCTACCCAATAAGAAAGATTATAAGAGTTAAAGGACATGCTGTAATACACCATCAGTCAGAAGGGTTATGTGTATGATCCACCGCAGTTTACTTCAGAAGTCCACAGTATCACAGCCTTCAATCGTTTCAATATGCTCCGTGTCATCAAGAAATGGGGAGACAAACAGGACGTCTGTTATTAGAAAAATGTTAGAGTCTATTACAAAGGATTTAATGCCAGATCATTTTTAAATACATACTATGATCAATCAGAGTCTGCATTGCTTCATGAAGTAGAAGTCACTCTTGACAAATTTATACAATTCTTTGCAAAAATACTATGCAGGATAGATAAAAGGAAAGTAGTGAATATAATATGTTTGGATTTTCAGAGGGTATTTGATAAGGTAACTTATTAGGCTGCATAATAAGTTACGCTGCTGTGCAGAGGGACTTGGCTATCCTTGTGCATGAATCTCTAAAAGTAGGATTGCAGGTGCAGCAGGTGATTAAAAAGGCAAATGGAATTTTGTCTGCCATTGCTAGAGGGATGGAGTTTAAAAACAGGGAGGCTATGCTGCAGCTGTATAGGGTCCTGGTGAGGCCACACCTGGAGTATTGTGTGCAGTTTTGGTCTCCTTACTTGAGAAGGGCTATACTAGCACTGGAGGGGGTGCAGAGGAGATTCACTCAGTTGATTCCAGAGTTGAGAGGGTTGGATTATGAGGAGAGACTGAGTAGACTGGACTTATACTCATTGGAATTCAGAAGAATGAGGGGAGATCTTATAGAAACATATAAGATTATGAAGGGAATAGATAAGGTGGAGGCAGGGAGGTTGTTTCTGCTAGCAGGTGAAACTAGGACTAGAGGGCATCACCTCAAAATAAAGGGAAGCAGATGTAGGACTGAGGTCAGGAGGAACTTCTTCACCCAAAGGGTTGTGAATCTGTGGAATTCCCTGCCCAGTGAAGCAGTTGAAGCTACCTCGCTGAATGTTTTTAAGGCAAGGCTAGATAAATTTTTGAACAGTAAAGGAATTCAGGGCTATGGTGAGTGGGCAGGTAAGTGGAGCTGAGTCTCAAAAAGATCAGCCATGATCTTATTAAATGGCAGGGTAGGCTTGAGGGGCCAGATGGCCTACTCCTGCTCCTAGTTCTTATGTTCTTATGTTATAATAAGAACCCACGGTGTTGGATGTAGTATATTAGCATGGATAGTGGATTGGCTAATGAATAGAAAACAGAGAGTTGGGATAAGGTGGGGGGCAATTTCAGGATGGCACAGTGGTCTTGTGTGCCATAGGTATTAGTGCAGGGGACGTGATCATTTACAATATATATTGATGACTTGGATGAGAGTAGTGAACATACTAGAGCCAAGTTTGCAGATGACATGATAACAGATGGGAAGGCAAGTGGTGAGGATGACATTAAGAATCTAAAGAGGGATATAGACAGGTTTAGCAAATGGGAAAAGATTTGGCACATGAAATATATTGTGAGAAAATGTAAGGCTATGCACTTTGGTGGGAAAAATAGAGGAGCTGAATGTTAGTTAACTGCAGAAAGCTACAGAACGGAGGGATTTGGGAGTCCATGTTCACAAATCACAAAAGGCTAGCATAAACGTTCAGCAGCTAATAGAGAGGGCAAATGGAATGTTGGCCTTTACTTCAAAGGTAATGGAGTATAAAGATAGGGAACTCTTGCTCAAACAATATAAATGCACAGCTGAAGTACTGTGATCAGGACATCTTATCTAAGGGAAGATATACTGGCATTGGAGGCTGTCAGAAAAGGTTCAGTGGACTGATCCCGGATATTAAGGGACAGTCTTATGGAAGGTGGAGGCTAGTAAAATTACAACATTTAAAAGGCATCTGGATGGGTATATGAATAGGAACGGTTTAGAGGGATATGGGCCAAATGCTGGCAAATGGGACTAGAATTATTTAGGATATCTCGTCAGCATGGACGAGTTGGACTGAAGGATCTGTTTCTGTGCTGTATATTTCTATGACTCTATGACTCTAGGAGAGGTTGAATAGGTTGGACCGATACACATTTGGAGTTTGGAAGAATGAGAGGCAATTTTATTGAAACATTCAAGATTCTTAGGGGACTTGACAGCGTTGATGCAGAGAAGTTATTTCTCCTTATGGGAAAGTCTAGGACCAGAGGGCATATCTCACAATAAGGGATGATACATTAAAGACAGAGATGAAGAGGAAGTAAATCTGTGGAATTCTTTACCACAGAAAGCTGTTAAGTCTGAGATATTAAGTATATTCAAAGGCTGAGACAGACAGGAATCATTAAGTGAATCAAGGATCATAGGGAAAAGGCAGTTCAGTGGAGTTGAGGATTATCAGATCAGCCATGATCTCATTGAATGGCAGAGCAGACTCGATGGACTGAATAGCCTCTCTTCCAACATCTTATGGTCTTAATTATGCACAAAGTAACTTTAAAAAGACATCCTCAAATGGGCGCCCATATGTGCATCCAGCCAATGTCTTTCTTACTGTACATCTAGATGTCTGTGGAAGAGTCTTCAAAAACATGTCTGATCTGGAAAGAATATGTACACACCACGCACCATTTTAGATTCTTGTGTTCCCATCTTATTGTGGGCTGTTTGGGTCTCCTTACTTAATAAAAGATATACTTGCCATAGAGGGAGTGCAGTGAAGTTTCACCAGACTTATTCCTGGGACAGCAGGTTTGTTCTAAGAGGAGTGATTGCGTTGACAGGGTCTGTACTCACTAGACTTTAGAAAAATGAGAGGGAATCTCAGAGAATTGTATAAAATTCTGACAGTGTTGAACAGACTCAGTACAGGGATGCTGTTTCCTCTGGCTGGGTGCACAAAGCAAGACATCATCGCCTCAGGATACATAGTAGGCCATTTTGGACTGAGTTGAGGAGAAATTTCTTCACTCAGAAAGTGTGAACTTGTGGAATTCTCTAGCACAAAAGGTAATGAAGGACAAGTCACTGAATATATTTAAGATGGAAATAAATATATTCCTAAAGATCAAAAGTGTCAATGAGTGTAGGGAGAGAGCCGTAGTACAGCATTGAAATGGAGGATCAGCCATGGTTATGTAGAAAGGTGGAGTGAGCTCAATAGGCTGAATGAAGCTCCTGCTCTTATTTTCTATGTTTCTATACCTGTAAAGTGAATTCAGTATGAGTCAATTTCTAAGCCACCATTTCACCACAATGTGGATCTAGGGATAATTGCTGCATGTGTTAAAAAGCAACTTTTAACAAATGATACATGTATATATTTGTGGCACTCAGGACTTTACAGAAACAAACAATTCAGAAATGTTTTCTTTGTTAATAGGATATAGACATTATTGCCAAGGACACTGTCTATTGCCCAGCTCTAAACACTTTTGAGAAGTTGCTGTTAAAGCCATAAGTCGATAAGATATAGGAGCAGAATTAGGCCATTTGGCCCATCAAATCTGTTCCACCATTCAAACATAGCTGATATGTTTATCAACCCCATTTGCCTGCCTCCTTCCCATAACCTTTGATTACATTACTAATGAAGAACCTATTTATCTCTGTCTTAAATACACTCAATAACTTGTCAGTCACAACCTTCTATGGCAATGAGTTCCACAGATTCACTACCCCCTAGCTGCCTTATCCATTTCTAAAAGGTCTTCCCTTCACTGTGAGGCTGTGCCCTTGGGTCTTAGTCTTTCCTCCTACTGGAAACAAGTTTCCATGAGGTCACCACTTCATCCTTCTAAATTCCATCAAGTGCAGACCCAGATTCCTCAACCTCTTCTCATATGATAAGCTCTTCATCCCTGGGATCATTCTTGTGAACTTCCTTTGGTCCCCATCAAGGCCAGCCCATCCTTCCTTAGATACGGAGCCACTTTCTTTAACTGCTGCTGCTCAGATGATGTGGGTACAACCACAGTCCTGAATAGAAAACAGAAGAATATTGGAATAAATCAGCAGTGACTGGGGAAATAATTGCATTATGTCGCTAATATATGATGCCAAATATCTCAAATTGGAGCTAATAGAGGCAGAATCGTGACATGATTGGCACTGACAATCTTATAAGCCAGGCCTTGCAAAACTTCTTTTACCTCTGATTGTTGAATATAAATTTCCAAAACCAATTTGTGGTGCAGCAGTGAATAGTTGAGACCTGTGCAGACTGCAGAGGGTTCAAGAAAGCAGCTCACCACCACCTTCACAAGGGCCACAAGGGATGGGCTGGCCCAGCCTGCAATACCCGCATCGCACAAATAAATAACAGTAATTCTAGCTTAGAGTCAGAATCAAGTCCCAAGAATGAACTGATTTTGTTTAATATTATTGTGCCTATACAACATAATATTGCAAACATTATTTCAGTGGCATACGTCATGTTTGCAACCATAAGAATTAGGGGCAGAAGTAGACCATTCAGCCCCCTCAAGCTTACTCTGTCATTTGAGAAGATCATGGCTTATCAGATTGTGGCCTCAACTCTGGCTTCCCACCTAGCCCAAAATCCTTTGACTCCCTTGTTAGTCAAGACCCTTTTCCAGGTACATTTTACACTTGTAATTAGTCCAGAGAATCTCACTGCTCCCCTTGGAAAGCATCCCACTTACAAAATGCCTAATTTTTGTGCAAATGCAGGAGAAGCATCATATATTTATAAAAAGGAAGCATACAAAATTGCCTCCTTCAATTTTCCTCTTAATGGTGAAGAAACAGATAATTAGAGTTTGTTAATCAGTTTTTTTTCCCCATCAGCTTTAAATGGGAAGAGATTCTGTCCACTGAGGGCTTATAAAAACAAAATTTGAAAATGGTATGACCTTAACCCCTTCAGACAAGAGTCAAGCAAAGACATTGAAATAGTTTAAGTGGGAAATTAAAACTTCTATGTTTTCAGGAGAACCATGATTATGATATGATTTGTTGTTACTTGCCCCTGTTGCTGTCAATGTGAAAGTAACTGAAAGGTGACAGATTGAGGGTGCACACTATAGCTTCTCCACTGAAAAAAAACTAACATCGAATTACGAATTGTGTTTGTATTGCCAGAGAAATTTAGCTGTTATTATTTAGACTCAGGATGGTGCAGCCTTTGAGCTTGAGGGAATAAGAACAAACTTAAGATATCAAAGAACGCCTCCAAAGCCTGTCTCTCAAGCACACCTCCTCAGCATTTCCCTCGATCCCTTCACTGTCCAGAAACAAGTCTAATTGCCACTTAAACCCATTTATGCTGGCTGCATCAATGACATTCCCTAGTAGCATATTCTATAAGAGGGAGGGTAATTCAGTCAACAAGAGCTTGAAAGTTAAAACTTTAAGTTTCTCTTACATTAGGCTGTATTAATACCGGTGTTGGAATTTAGCAAATCTGTTCACTGAGCTGCAGCACTTTCCCCAACAATTTGATGTCATTAGGCTGTGTTGGGGGCTGCTAAATAGTCATTCACATGCCATTTTATAGTGTCTTAAACAACATGTTTCAAGTCAGTGTGACTTTTATTGTTCACTAGACAAATGAATGCAAATAACATGTCCAATATCCACTCAATGCAAATGTCAGTATTGCCTTGTTATCCTGTATTTGCATGCAAGCACTGATCAACATACAATCTCTGTGGTTATTTTTCACTTGTAATTATTTTTTGTGGGTCACAATATTCAACATCCTGTGTTATTGCACCCAGGACTGTGTCCATGAAGACTAACTATGTGCTTTTTTTCTGGAAATGTTTAACTACTTTCTTTAGTTAAGATGCTGTTACCTCCAGAGCCTGCTGTTCTTGAATCTACAGAAAATTGAACTTTTAAAAGAAAATCTATTTCAAACTTGGACTTATCAATGGATCCCACTATACACAGCTGGGGAAATGTGGACTGTAAGGTAAAATATTTTCACCACATGACAACTCATCTTTGTTAGTGCTGTCTTCCTCCACTGTTGTGGACAGCTTTCCCAATAAACATGCTGAAAATGTTATGCCCATAAAAACACTATGGAGTGACAAACTAAATCTGCATCAGTCAGATTGAATGTACAGTTAGCAGATTGTTTAGTTTCCTGCCCCCCTCTCAGAAACTGGAACAGTTAATGAGATGATATGCTGGAGCAGGAACATAGATTTTGAACATCTCCCTTGCCATTGTTCCCTTACACAAGAAACGAGAGTCTGATCTCTGCTATGGGGGAAATATCAAATGAAGATCAGCTGAATATTGACAGGATAAAGGGAAAAGTGGAGAGGGGTTGGGATTGGAACTGTACCTCCCTGTTACCCCAGAAGTTGTAGTCCTTGTCAATAAATGGGCAAACTGATCACATTTCACCATTTTGCTTATCAAAAATCTATGGACGGAACCTCACAGGGGTTTGAAGAACATAGGCTATGGTGAGATGTGTGGCAGAATTGACAGCCCTGAAGGATGGTAGATTTTCTGCCCTAAAGCACATTCAGGAACTCGATGTTCTTTTAGCAATTGATGGTGGTTATGTGGCAACCATTAGACTAGTTTTTAATTCCAGATTCTTATTAAATTCAAACTTCACCATCTGGGAATCCCATGGTGGGATTCAAACCCATGTTGCAGAAGGGTTCTGAATAGCCTCCCCGAAACTAAGCTGCCCCCAATGCATTTTACATTCTTCTTTAAACCGGGAGACTAACACTGTACACAGTACTCCAGATGTGGTCTCACCTATACCCTGTATAGCAGAAGCGTAACCTTTCTTTCTTTTGTGCTCATTCCTTCATAACAAATCATAACATTCCCGCATTTCCTGCAACTCATCCCTCACACCCCCTCCCCGCAATAACAACCAAAACAGGATCCCCCTCGTCCTCACGTACCGCCACACCAACATCCGAATCCAACTCATCATCCTCCGGCACTTCCGCCATCTGCAATCCGACCCCACCACCAAAGACATTTTTCCCTCCCCACCCTTATCTGCTTTCCAGAGGGACCACTGTCTCAGTGACTCCCTCGTCCGCTCCACCCCGGGCACTTTTCCCTGCAACCACAGGAAATGCTACACCTGCCCCTACACCTCCCCCCTCACCCCCATCCCAGGCCCCAAGAAGACTTTCCACATCAAGCAGATGTTCACCTGCACATCTGCTAATGTGGTATACTGTATCCGCTGTTCCCGGTGTGGCCTCCTCTACATCAGGGAAACCAAGTGGAGGCTTGGGGACCGCTTTGCAGAACACCTACGCTCGGTTCACAACAAACAACTGCACCTCCCAGTCGCGAACCATTTCAACTCCCCCTCCCATTCCTCAGACGACATGTCCATCCTGGGCCTCCTGTAGTGCCACAATGATGCTACCCGAAAGTTGCAGGAACAGCGCCTCATATTTCGCTTGGGAACCCTGTAGCCCAATGGTATCAATGTGGACTTCACAAGCTTCAAAATCTCCCCTTTCCCGACCGCATCCCAAAACCAGTCCAGCTTGTCCCTGCCTCCCTAACCTGTCCTTCCTCCCACCTATCCCCTCCTCCCACCTCAAGCCCCACCCCCATCTCCTACCTACCAGCCTCATCCTGCCCCCTTGACCTGTCCATCCTCCCTGGACTGACCTATCCCCTCCCTAACTCCCCACCTACACTCACCTTTACTGGCTCCACCCCCGCCTCTTTGACCTGTCTGTCTCTTCTCCACTTATCTTCTCCTTTATCCAACTTCTATCTGCCTCCCCCTCTCTCCGTATTTATTTCAGAATCTCTTTCCCCTCCCCCATTTGTGAAGAAGGGTCTAGGCCCGAAACGTCAGCTTTCCTGCTCCTCTGATGCTGCTTGGCCTGCTGTGTTCATCCAGCTCTACATCTTGTTATCTTACATTCTATTAGCTTTCCATATTGTTTACTGTACCTGCATACTAACTCGATCATGATGTGGAGGTGCCGGTGTTGGACTGGGGTGGACAAAGTCAAAAGGCACACAACACCAGGTTACAGTCCAACAGGTTTATTTGAAATTACAAGCTTTCAGAGCACTTCGTCACCTTCATCACAAGATATATTATTGTATTATTGTCTATTTTATTTATTATTTACCAATAACTGAACTGGACCAACCATATAAATACAGTAGCTATAACAGCAGGTCAGAGGCTAGGAATTCTGTGGATAAAGTACAAGTGACAAAGGAGCAGTGCTCAGAAAGCTTGTGATTTCAAATAAACCTGTAGGACTACAACCTGGTGTTGTGTGACTTCTGACTTTAACCAGATTATGAATCATCTGATCAACTATTTCAATTCCATACTCCTCCTTTATCCCCATGCCTCTTAACACCTTTAGTGACTAGATATTCATCTCTTTCTTTATATATAGAATCCCCACAGTGTGGAAGCAGGCCATTCGGCCCAATAAGTCCACACCGACCCTCTGAACAACATCCCACCCAGACCCACCCCCCTACCCTATCCTTGTAACCCTACATTTCCCATGTCTAACGCACCTAATCTACACATCCCTGAATGCTAGCAGCAATTTAGCACAGTCAATCCACCTAACCTGCACATCTTTGGATTGTGGGAGCACCAGGTGAAAACCCACACAGACACATGGAGAACATGCAACCTCCACACAGACAGTCACCCAAGGCTGGAATTGAATCCAGGTCCCTGGCACTGTGAGGCAGCAGTGCTAACCACTGAGCCACCGTGCCGCCCCATGTATTCAGCTGCTGTGGAGGTATTTCAGACAAAAAGATATTTCTCTACTCGGAAGTTGGTGAATCTGTGGAATCCTGTATCACCTAAGGCTATGGAAGCCAAGCAACTGAATACATGGGTGGCACAGTGGCTGACTGGTTAGCACTGCTGCTGCACAGTGCCAGGGACCTGGATTCAATTCCAGCCTTGGGTGACTGTGTGGAGTTTGCACCAAACCCACCCTGTCAGACAGGAAACAGCATCCTGTATCCCACCTGTCCAGTTCTGGCAGAATCTTACATGTTTCAATGGGATCCCCTCCCGTTCTTCTAAACTCCAGTGAATACAGGCCTAGTTAACCCAATTTCTCCTCATACAATCCAGCTATCCCAGGAATTAGTTTGGTGAACCTTCACTGCAATCTCCTATAACAAGTATATCCTTACTTAAGGAGACCAAAACTGTAGTCAATACTCCAGGTGCAGTCTCACCAAGGACCTGGACAGCTTAGTCAGACGGCCTTGCTCCTTTGCTTAAAAATTTGTTGGAATAAGGATCAACGAATCATAAGACCATAACATATTGGGTAGATTGGGCCATTCAGCCTTCTCCTGCATTCTGCCTGTAACCCTGATGCTTTACTCATCAAGAACCTATCTATCTCTATATAAATACACTCAATGAATTGCCCTTTCTAACTGTTTGCCAGACCTGCATGCTTGCTTTCAATGACTGACGTACAAGGGCACCTGAGACATATTAGAGCTCTCAAAGTTCTTACCATTTAGATAATATGCCTTATTTGTACTCTTCCTGCCAAAGTGGACATTTCATACTTTTCCACACTCCATTTGTCAGATCTTTGCCCATTAACCTAGTCAATCTGTGCCCTTCTGTACCCTGCTTGTTTCCTCTTCACCACTTACTCTCCTACCTATCTTTGTGTCATTAGCAAATTTGATAACCATATCTTCAGTCCCTCTATCTGAATCATGTTGGCGGATGTACACGTTCACCAATCTGGGCAGCTTCTAAGTTAAACAGGTGTCAACTACAGTGATGTAGGAATACCCTTCATTTCTGAAATTGGTTTGTACCAGAAGCTGATCCTCAATTCTTACACCACTTCAGTGAGTAAACTCAAGAAGTAACCTCACAAACATTGTTAAAAGGAATCCGCACCTCCGTTGTTGTTAGTCTTTTGTTAGTTATTTCAGGCTGCTAGGTTGTGCCAGTCATGTTACCCTTGGCTATTTAAGTTGCAATTGCACTGCTTTCTAAACTTCTTTTCTTTACACGTTAGAGATGCAGGGGGATTTTCTGTCATTACGATTCTACACAGTTGCAATCAGAAAGCTCAGTTATTTCCATCGGCTTGAACTGTCATCCTGCACTAGGGCATGGACAGTATTCGCTTTAGCTTCCAAGGTCATTATGGTTCTGAATTTATATGCTGCAGGGTCGCTCTGGGCTGCAGCACCACTCAGTATGCTATGTGCTGTGCTCTACTGGATCAGGGAGGTTACTGAGGCTTGTATTCCAGGAGGAGCAACTGCATCTCCAACTGCAGAAAGTTCACTGCACAAAAACATTTTGTTTGTGATTTACTTCAAGGTACTCACACAACAGTTTGTTCATAACCAGGAAAGTGGGTCAGGCTGAGAACACTGGTGTTGCATTCTGTAAACCACTTTTAAGAGAAGCTTGAAAAGACAGCACTGGAAATGCACAGCAGATCTGATAGGACCTGCAGGAAGAGAAACAAGGTTAAGGGGAAATGTTAATCTAACTGTCCAGGTTGGGAACCCATAGCATCAGACAGACCATCAGTTCTACACCCTACCTAATATTATTCCTTTTGATTTCACTTAATTTCCTTCTATTGGCCATGTGCCAGTTGGGAATCTCACCTCCAGCACCAGCCCACACCAACCTGATGTATTCCAATAATTCTGCTGCATTCAGCCTCCACTGCCACTTGCTTCCATCCAAGGGAAAATGACAGCAGTGATTGAGAGCTACATTTGTTAGATACAATGTCAAGTCTGAAAGTTGAAAAGTGCCCAGTAAAAAGGTGAGGTGCTATTCATCGAGCTTGTGTTGAGCTTCATTGGAACACTGTGGGCAGTCAAGTATAGAGAAGTGACTGTGAATTGGATGGAAAATTTAAGCATTCTTGCTCAGCATTTTTTTTTAAATTTTATATGTACCCTGTCCCCTTTTTCTGGCTCAGGGCTTGCTTGAGAGTAAATTCATCTGGAACATCTGCCAGCTCACACAACGGGTGATTAACATGAAAACATGTTAAATTGATTCTCTCTGCACAGATAGGGTGGAATTTGTAATTCAATTGTGAAGGTGAAATGAAGAGTGAGCAACGAGATAATGAAATGTTTTCACCCTGCCTACAGCAGACACTCATTCCCCAACATTCCTGTGGCTGGAGACTCTGGCTACATCAAGGGTTAAATCCTACACTCTGGCTACATTCTTGTAAAGTGTCAGTAATGCAAACTGGGCAGCTCTCTGTCCAGGTGTACCCTTTCTATCTCCCAAGCGTACAACTCCCATTTGGCCTTCAAGGTTAAAAAAGATTCGATTAGATCAATACCTCCCTCCCTCCCAACTCAAACCCTTTCAATCCTATGCACTACCAACAGTACCAGGGTTTTGTCCCTGCCAATGGTTCAAATAAGCTGTTAAGTGCACTGCCCTTTCATGGTCAGGAGAACTCTATGTGCCCTTATATTGGCCTTTCATTTTTGCACACCAGTGGCTGTCAATGAGAGTTTTCTGAGCTAGCCCTTGTATCCTGAGAAGGTCATTGCAGCTTTTCTAAAGCAGCACCTAGTTTCTCCACCACTGCTGACTTCTGTTGCTATTTCCAGACTTTTCTATGGGTAAGCTTTATAATCCTTCTGTTGCCTTTGGAAGGGAACACGATGTTGCTGCACTCTCTGCCATCAGTAGCACCTCTGGTGTAGTGTCCCAATGAAATGTGCAGTCCACTCTCAATTCCCTCTGCTGTCCCCTCCCTTCCTTCCCTCTGATGAACAGCCACTTCAGGAATGGCTGCCTCCTTCCCATACCCACTGCCACTAACTTGGCAACAGATGTGACCCTCAGTCAATTAGCTTCTTCTCATACTTAAAAGTGGGCGTTGCTGACACAGTGCAGTATCAGGGCCCAGGGGTGACTGCAAAATCTGAGTCACAAGGGCAATCGCACTCACACTGCCAAATCTACTGAGTATTTTCAACATTTTCCGGCTTAATTTCAGATATCCAGCATCCATCGTAATTATCTTATTTAAAACATGCCACAAAGCAGAACATCCTGGCTGTGATGCAGAAACCTTCACCATAGAATCCCTTCAGTCCAGATAGAGGTCATTCAGTCCACTGAGACTACACCAATCCTCTGAAAAGCATCTCTCTCAGACCCACTCCCCCACCCTAACCCTGGCTAATTCACTTAACCTACACATCCCTGGACACTGCATGGCCAATCCACCTAGCCTGCACATCTTTGAACTGTGGAAGGAAATTGGAGCACCCAGAGGAAACCCACGTGGATACCGGGAAGAACAGACAGTCGCCTGAGGCTGGAATCAAACCCAGGTCCCTGGTGCTGTGAGGCAGCAGTGCTACCACTGAGCCACTGTGCCACCCATCAGGCCTCAAGTTAAACTGTACCAGTACACCTCTGACACTTTGATTCATCCGACAATGTGGAAAATTGGCCATGTATGTCGTGTCAACAAAAAGCAGGAGAGATCCAATACAACCAATCATTGTCTCATTGATAGAGTTATCTAGTGCACTTAAACTACAATAATGTGTTCACCTATGCTCAGTTTGGGTTTCACTACAACCATTCCACTCCAGATCCTAATGCAGCTTTGGTCCAAATATAGAAAAAACAGCTACATCCAGAGGTGAGGTGAGAGGGACTACCTTGATATCAAGACAAAATTTGACTGAGAGTGACATCAAAGAGCCCAAGTAAAATTGAAGTCAATGGGATTCAGGGAGGGAACTTGCCCTAGCTCCTCAGAATATTGTCCTCGGCCAAATCATCTTCAACTCCTTCATTAATGACCGTCTTTATATTATAAGGTCAGCTGTTTGCCAATGATTGCACAATGTTCAGTACCATTTACAGTGTCTCAGTTACTCAAGCAGTCCACACCCTTGTACAGTAAGAACTTGACAATATTCAGGCTTGGGCTGATTTGTACCAAGTAATATTTATGCCACACAAATGCCAAATAATGACTATCTCTTACAATGATTGTCTAGCCAACTCCTCTTGAAGTGTAACAGCACTACCATCCCAGAATTCACAGACATTGTTATAGGGATCAGGCATGTCTGCAATGTGGTTAGTGAATTAGTTCCTTTTAGACTTCTTTAAAATTAAAATTTAAACTTTACCAGCAATCAGGCTTTTGCTTGAATGTGTTCCAAAACATGTTAAATCACTGTTTAGTACAAAATAATACTAAAGTTTCCTTACAAATACAAAGATAAAAACTCACTGCAAATTACAGATACCTAGATCAAAATAAGTTCAGTAAGAAGAAAACAGTCCCAATGTCTGTAGTGTTGTTGGGGTCACTGTTTGAGTTCCTTGTTGGTAAAATGAAGAGGTTAACACTTGAAGTTAGTCCCAGCATCGGTGATGAACTCTGAAGTTGAATAGTCAATGCTGTCTTGTTCTCGTGCTCCCAGCAGATTTGGGAGAGAGAGAGAAGATCTTGTCTTATGATTCTGTAAGCATAACACTCGTAGTTGCCCAGTTACTGTGTCCAGTAGACAATTTATTGGTTTTAGTTCTCTCCAGATGGTTAAAGATGGAATCTCTTTTGGTCTGGGCAATTTTCCTTTACCTGTCTTTCTGGGCTGGCAAGCTAAAATGGTCTCTGTCACTAGGTGACCTTCTGGAAAAGCTGAGCCAGAAATAGCCATTCTCCCACCTGTGGCTCTTAGCTTTTGTTCTGATGACTTATGTTTTCATAGGAAGTCATCAATGAAAATTTGTTATGGGCTGGATGAGGCTTTGCATATCTGGACATGCATCTCTGTAACCTACTTTGAGCTTGCAGATGTATATCAGGTGACGTAAAGCAACTATACTGTTAGCTTCTTGTGTCTAATTACACTCAGATTAACAATTTTACAAAAGATGTCAGCCTCTGGGAAATTTTCTCTATAAACATTATCCATTCATAACTGTACAATCAGTCATTTGGTGGTACAGGACTTGCTGAAAAAAGATGGATTTTGCATATGCTTTTTTATCTTGCTGTCATCAGGACAATTTGCAAGAATTCCAATTTAAGGGGAAGACAAACTGATTTTCAGCAGAAATTGGGGTCTAGTTGGCAAGGGAACTCTGACTGGTAGAGGCATTAGCGTGAAGAATGCATTAACTAGATGATAACTGATAATTGTCCGGATGAATGCTAGATAAAAAGACAAAATATGCCTTTCATCAGCAATGCTCAACTGTACCACCATGAAACCATCAACAATCGAGAGGAGACAGGGTTTAAATTCTGTAGTTTCAACAGCAGGCAAGAGGTGGAATATTTTATAGTGAGTATCTCACCTCCTGATTTCCCAAAGCCTGTCAACCATCTACAAAAGCTTATGTCAAGAGTGTGATGAAATATTCTCCACATTCCCTGACTTGATGAGTGTAGCTTCAATAACATCAAGAAATTTCAAGACACTACTCAAAATAGAGCAAACCATTTGATTGGCCCCCCTTCCACCACTTAAGTTAAGGGAGGGAAGCACACAAGGAGAGGCATGGATGAGACACACAGAATGGTGAGGAAGATAAATACAGCTCGAGGAGCTTGGCCTACATGACTTACCTTAGGGACAGTAGTGGACAGAGGCAGAACTATTTGGGATACAGAATGGAAAGAGGCAAAACTGCAGCTGGGTATGAAAATAAAACAGTGAAATGACTGTTATGATTTGATTGACTGGTGAGTTACTGCTCTTAAGGACTGTGTGTAAAGTGCTGATATTGAGAAAAATGTATTTTTCTACACACAACTAGTAATCATTAAGTTTATAATTATTTAAGAAGCTCTAGCAGAAGGGATGTTAAAAAAATGAATGAAATCAATTTATATATCTTATTTTTAAGTGGTCAAAGTTACGGATTCAAATGTTTCAGTTAGTAAAGTCAGTGGTAGTGAAAAGAGACATTAATTTATTTAATGATTAATTCATTACAAAATTAATTACTTACTTGAAACAAGGCAAGAAAAAGAGACAGGGCAGGTAATGTCTTGTGATTGCAAAATACAGGAGCACATGGATATTTCTGCATTCTAGCTTCCTGAACTTAGGTCATCCCTCTTCGATTATGCTAATTTAAGTTTTCTTTTAATTAATTTTTGAGATTAGAATTTCACTGACTAGGGAGGGAGAAAGAAAACAGGAAACTACAGGCCAATTAGCTTAACATCTAGGGAAAATGATAGAAGCTATTATTCAAGACATTACAACAGGACAGAATCAACATAGTTTTGTGAAAGAGAAGTCATGTACAATCAATTTATTGAAGCTTTTGAAAAAGTGATGTGCAGTGGTTAAAGTGAAGCAGTAGATGTGCAGTGCTTAGAGGGGCATTTGATAAAATACTACATCTAAGGTTATAGAAGAAAATAAAAGCTCATAGTGTAGGAGGTAACACATTGGCATAGATAGAAAATTGGCTAGCTAACAAGAAATAGAGAGGAGGTATAAATGGATTGTTTCCTGATTGGCATTTGGGAATGCCATAAGGATCAATGCTGGGATCTCAGCTTTTTACAATTTATATAAACAACACGAATGTAGGGACTGCTAAATTTGCTGATCACAGAAAGATAGATAGGAAATGAAAAGGGCATAAGCAGGCTACAAAGACATATAGATCAGTGGGCAAAGATTTGGCATGTGGAGAATCACGTGGAAAAATGTGAAATTGGCCAATTTGCCAGAAGAATTGAAAAAATATCTATATTGTGAGAGATTGCCAAGCTCTGAGTTACAGAGGAAGAAGGCTGTTCTAGTGCATGAAACACAAGTGGTTCATTCACAAGTCCAGCAAGTAATTCAGAAAGTGAATAGAATGCCACTGTTAATCTGAGGGGAATTGAGTACAAAAATAGAGAAGTTATGCATCAGTTACACAAGCCGTGGATGAGACCACATCTAGAACACTATGCACAGTATTGATCTTCTTACTTAAGGAAGATTATAAGTACATCAGGGGCTGTTCAGAGAATGTTTACTGGATTACTATCAGGAATAGGTGGACTGTACTACGAGGAAGGGTTGGGCAGGTTATGCTTATAGCTGCTGGAGTTTAAAATAGTGAGAGGCAATTTGACTGAAGTGTATAAAATTCTGTGGGGTCTTGACAAGATGGGTGTGAGAAGGGATGCTTATGCTTGTGAGTGAATTTAGAAATAGTTTCCAAATAAGGAGTCACCCACTTCAAGCAGAGATGAGGCATTTTTTTGTTAAAGATTTGTGAATCTTCAAAACATTTTTCCTCAAAAATTGGTGGAAGCAGAATCTTTGAATACATTCAAGACAGAAGTAGATTGATTCTTGGTGAGCAAGGGAATGAAAGCTTCTCAGGGGAACTGAATGGGAATGTGAGTAATCAGATCAGCCATAATCTCATTGCATGAAGAAACAGGAGCAAGGGGCTGAGTGGCCCACTCCTGCTCCTAATTCATATTACTATGGTGAACATTCTCCCCCTCTACCACCAAAGAACAATGGCAGCAGTGTGTATCAATACTCTCACTATTTTTTTTCATTATGCAGACTTCTGGGTTCTGTGCCGGGCATTGACTTCCAAAAAGGAAGGCTCACAGGAACATCACCACCTCTGAGTTTCCTTCTAAATCTTACTCCATCCTGAGTTGGAAATATTAAATAACTGTTTCTTCATGGTCGCTGGGGAAAAACCTGAACACACTGTGCTCACTGGGTATCGACAACACATGGCATGCAGCAGTTTAAGAAGGCAGCACCTTCTCAACAGCAAGAGTGATGCCATGAACGTCCACATTCCTGAATGCTACCCAGATTCACTCTTCTCTCAATTCATCCTCAACTCATTTGAATTCATTTGACATGGTTCTTCATCTCTAGCAAGGCTGAGTCATGACCTTGTCACTCTAAGGCTGATTGCTGGATCACAGAACATCAAGTCCACTACTGAAGGTATTCTCATCTCAGTGGTAAAGAAGATCGATTTTAAAATACCTATGATTCTGGCAATTATGTGAGTTTTCATTATGAAACTACAATCTAAAGAAATCTGCGGAAACAGAGATTCTGCAAACCAAAACCCATAGTGATGTATACTATGTTTATCACACTACTTCAAATTTCTATCCTTTCTCACTTCCTAGTTTCCTGACCATTCCTAACTCTTAATTTGTCACTCCATTCTGAGGCCCTAAGTCGTTTTATATTTTTACTGTTCAAACTGTCACTATCCTCTGTCCAAAGATCTCTTTATCCTTGGGTCATGCCAACAGAGTGCATTTTCACAAAAGAATCAGACGTTAGTTGAATTTATTTTAATATCAAGTATCCAAAGAAATTATTTCATATTCATGAATAGTGACTATCTTACTGTATTATCATACTGGAAACATCTGTTTTTTTCTTTATCACTGAAAACAGTTCAATTGTTTTTTTTCTCAGTCTGACAGTGTGCTTTGAAGGATCATAGTCACTCTTCAACTGGAAACTGTTTTCAGCCCCTTTCAATTTTTCACAGCCTGACAGAGGTAATTATTCAATAATTTTCATCTCTTTGCAGCAAACACAGACTTCTATCTATGAGCTGTTCAATTATTATCTACTGGATGGCAATGTGGTTATAGACTGTGTAAGTCTTTTTATGGATAACCTGTTATTTCCATTTCCTGTAGATATGGGCAGGCAGGTGTCAGTGACGTCGTACTTAAACCCACCTGTCCCAATTTAACGAGACAGCCACAACCTTTCTGAGATCTTTATATTAGTTTTAGGATTTACTTTTATAAACAAATATTGAATGGAAGGAATAATTTTATCACGATTTAAAATATCTCAGGAGTGTCTGGCATCAATCTTCTTGCTGGAAATCAGTACAAGGGATCCCAGAAAACTGAGTGGATAACTTTCAAAGGATGCAATAAGACTAGAATTGCACTAGAATGACATGGAGAAGAGACCTTGCTGAAAAGCCAGGAGTATCTTTGCACTCAGCGCTACACATCTTCCAGAGAGAAAGAATTAACTAAAACTGTGTCATAATGTATTTTGTGTTAGTCAATAGTGAAGGACTTTTTTCTTTGATTTGGGGTATTAACTGACTTAAGCAATTTTTTGTCTCTGTTGATTTTCGTTTGTTTGTTACAGTAAAAGACTTAAAATGTGTATTTACATCCTGTGATACTTTCTGTTTATTTGATGAAAAATACACTTCTTCTTTTAAAATGTATAGGTCTTGTGGATCATACAAATCTATTTCGTTCCAAATAAACTGTCAGTTAATAATCGTCCTATTGCTTCTATTGGGCAACGAGCATAACATTGATGCCAATAAGCAAAGACTACATCACCCAGCTTTGAATTAATGCAGATGTCTCTTGCAGCTGTTACTGAATGCCAATTCTTTTACTCAGCCTCCTCAAACAGTATAATCCCCTATCTGGCTTTCCTTAATCACAGACTCCCACAAGACAATTTCCTACCACATTGCTTATTCTGTAGTGTAAACAGACCTTAAAAATAATATAAAGATACAAACACAGATGGATTTATAGTGTGACAGTTTCAAATACTTTCACAGCCTGTGAATGCAATAATTAATAGCAGTGAAAATGGAAATAAGAATGAACTCTCATTAATTATCACTTAATGGTTCACAGTAAGTGATCAATTGCAGAAATTGCAGCCCACGGAATAAATAGAACATCACAAGATCAATTTTAAAGGTCTGTGAAAAAAGCCAATATTATTTGAGCTTGCTGACATATGGGTCTTTCACGCTGGGGAAGATATTCACAAAATATTCTGGTATCACACTGTTATGAATAACTACATTAATTTAAACAACATTAGATTTGGTTTAGATGTTGTCTCAAGAAGAAGGGAAAAAATTGAGAAGGAGAAGGCAGCTCTGATGAAAGGTCACAGACCTGACATGTGGACTGTTTCCCTCTCCAGACTCGTTAAATACTTCCAGCATTTTCTGTTTTATTAAAGAAAAATTTGACTTGATACTGCACTTTTCACAATCGCAGGGCATTCCAAAGTGCTTTAAAGCTAGTGAAGTACTTTTGAAGAGCTGTCACTGCTGTAACATGGGAAATGTCACAGATAATTTACACACAGCAAGCTCCATCAAACAGCAATGTGATAATGACCATAACTAACAGTTTTCATGATATTACTTGTGAGATAAACATTGGCCAAGTCATAGAAATAACTCCCCAGCTTTTCTTTGAAATAGTATAATGGTATCTTTTGCATTGACGTGAGAAAACAGATGGGGGCTTAGTTTAATTTCTCACCAACAGATAGTACCTCTAACAGATCAGCACTCCCTCAATATGTATTGGCAACCTCGATTCTTGTGTTCACAACTCTAGAAACATGAACTATCAATGTTTGGATTCAGAGCTATCAAAACTGGGCTGCACCACCAAAACACTACAAATTTCAAACAATGTATTGCTTTCTCCAGACAGACAAGAAGAGGTCTTCTCACCTCTCCAATATTGATTCCAATACAGTTCCTAAGAATTCTTGGACTAGCATTTTACGGTCACTGCTTATATTGTTTATGATGGCATCGATTCAAATGCTCATGTCTACAAAGAAGTAATGACATCTCACGCACTTATTACCACATCAGCTACTAAATTGCTGGAAGAGAGCCACAGGTCCACTTGAAAAGTGTAATCAAATTCTCTTTCAGGCATAGTGGAAAAACAATTAATCATTTTGTACTGTCATTGTGGTGTATACAATGGAAAGCAAAGACCATGTGCATACTGAGTCAATTTTCATGTCCTTTAACTCTGCAATTAAAAAATAAATCTGATTGCTGCCAATTACTGTCACACTTGACCCAGTTATTTGTGGGATATCTTTGTCTTATTAGATGTCTGAGATTGGCTTAAAGACTCTTCTGATTCATGGGTTTAGACCTCGATGTAAATTTAAAATAGGAAAATACTCACACTGTCAATGCATTTGTATTTGTTTGAATACATCACCTATTTATGGGTTGTTTGAGTTTCCATTGTGTAATTATTCTTTCCTTTTGTTAAATACACATGACCATATTGGCAAAATCTGTGACTGATTGCTTCATACCTTAAATGTCATTGACACTCTCACTGCAACAAGATGTTACTATCTGAGCTAACACATACAAACTGATGAGCTTCTTGGAAAAGCAAATGGTCATAAGCTTAGTTTGCCCCTTCTGGTTGATCAAATTTATCCTCCCTCCTTTACACCAGAGTGGATCTGGTTAAAGCATTAATTGATGTCAGCCCCAATTGCACAACACAGCACAGAGAACCTGGGGCACTGTGAATGTCCTATTCCAGTCTACACTAATGCTGAATTTGCCCTAGGCAAGCTTTATGAGGGAGAGAGGAAATTTAAGAAAAAACATTTTCACCCAGAGGGTAGTGAGGGTCTGGAATGTGCTGTCTGGAATGATAGTTGAGGTGATAACCTCACAACATTTAAAAAGTACTTGGATGAGCACTTGAAGTGTCATAAAATTCAAGGATATGGGCCTAGTGCGGGTAGTAGCAATGTATTTTTGGTGGTATGGATTGATGGGCTGAACAGCCTCTTCTGTACTGTATGCTTCTATGATTTGATGGTGGGAGGGTCGTGGGAAGGGAGATTAGGATAAAAATAAGATACACTTCAGGGATAGTGACAAGTCACCTTATTGTTGGATGGAATTTGTTTACCACCGGGTCTCACATTGTTGTCAGTTTAACATATTAACTGAGTCATCCATATTTGAAAATGTTTTTGCTAAACCAGTCAAGACTATATGATGAAGCCATGGTTCCTAACACTTTTATGTCAACTATGCTTCCAGATGCAGGATCATATTCCAGATTACAAGGTCCACTAAAACTCATATTAAAATCAGAGGTTTCGGGTTTATATTAATGTAATCCTTTTTCTGTCCAGACTGATATCTTTATGACTAAAACAACATACATTGCTTCACAGCTTTAAATTAATAAAACTTTGTGGATGCTTTTCAGAAGCATTATCATACAAAATTTTGCATCAAGTCACATGTTATAATATTAAGACAGGTGTTCAAATACTTATTGAAAGAATAGGCTTTAAGGAGATTTGTAAAGGCAAGAAAGAAGGAGTAAGTTAGAAATATTTAGATAGGGAGTTTCAAAACTTAGGGCCCAGGCAGTGTGTAAGTTTGACTGCAAATGGTGGAGAAAAGGAAATTGAGACCAAAATCAGAGGACTTCAGTTTGTTTTCATTTGCTCACATGATGCGGGTGTCTCTGGCTAGGCCAGCATTAAATGCTCATCGCTTATTGCCCAGAGGGCAGTTAAGAATCAACCACATTGCTGTGGGCCTGGAGTCACATGTAGGTGAGACCAGGTAAGGACAGCAGTTTCCTTCCCTCAAGAACATTAATGAGCCAAATGGGTTTTTTCTCCAAGATAGACAACGGTTTCATGGTCATCATTAGACTCGTAATTCCAGATTTTCATTGAATTCAAATTCCACCATCTGCCACGGTGAGATTAGGAACTCAGGTTTCCAGAACATTACCTGGGTCTCTGGATTAATAATCTAGCAGAAACACCACTAGGCCATCGCCTACCCTAAGTAGTTATCTCATAGCAGATTACAGAAGGAAGAAAGGGACAGGATTTTAGAACAAGGATGTGGATTCTAATTTTGTCTTACAGATGGACTTGCAAGATTCCAAGTTGCAATAATTTGGATCTCCTTGTAGTCACAGATTTAGCATTTCCTTCTTGGAAGATAACAAATAACTGTAGTACCTACTGCACCATACCTTAATGGGCAGTGGATCTAGTTTAAGACATTTGAAGGTTGATGGCCACTAAGAGTCATTTCAGTTTATTTATAAATCAGATGATTTGAAACAAATGATTAATTTGACATTAAAAAGGGTGAGATATATTTTCAAAATTTACTGAGGAGAAAGGAAATGGCAGCATGTGTCTGAAAAAGACAATAAGAGCTGCCAATGAAACATTTATATGAAAGAAAACTCGCACGCAAATCACATAAGACAAACTGGACTATTTCTTGAGAAGGAATTTGGTTTTTATCTGCTACATATTGTCACAGGATGAATAAGGGCAATAAAATGATTCAGCACAAGCAAAAATGCTCCATTCTTCTCATAAACACTTTTTCATTGAGGGTATCACAAGCTTAGCATACGTGCAAATTACAATGAAGATGTCCATATTTGCATAAGTGAATCTAGATGAGGTACTAGCAACTGGCATCTATTTTATTTTATCTAAATAGGTGGTACAAATAAAGAATGTTATATATTTATAATAGTGCCTTTTTGAACATAAGAATGGCCTAGAATGTTTAATAACCACTTAACGTTCAAACGTAGGCACTGTGGCTGCCAATGTGCACACAGCAAGGTTTCATAAACAGCATGTAATCAGGACCAGATAATCTGTTTCGGTAATGAAAGGCTCTAACGTTATCCCTTTCATGAGTGTTGTGTTAAATCCCTTGTAATTACATGGGATCACTTTGTCTGTCTGTTTAAAATTTGAAATGATATTGGTTGTAGTCCAGTCTTCTAACATTTGTATCAATAATCCATTTGTCTTCAGCTTCTGGGACTTTGAGCTCGAGAAATATGTGTTGATGCTACGTACTTCAGATTTGTTTGCCCAAGTCAATACTTGATGTCTAAAACTCCCACGTCTTACAGAAATGCTAAATTTGTGTGGGGGCCTGGTGTGACTAAAGAGTTAGGAGAGTCAGCATTTAACATTTTGACAAACGGAATGCATCCAAATGTGACAATCTATGCCTCTATCGTCGTTTTTATGGTACTGGGTTCTGTGTCTTGTCAATTTCTCGCCATTGAAAGATGAAACATTTTATAAGCACACTTAAACCAGATACCTCCAGTGTAATTGGGAGATTGATCTCATTAGCAATGGCTGCATGGATTTCCTGGATTGAGAAATTTGACAGTGGAGGAGATTGTAATGATTGATGCCAGAAAGCAAGTGGCTTTTTATAATAAAAACAGAAGTTGCTGGAAAAGCTCAGCAGGTCTAGCAGCATCTGTGAAGAAAAATCAGAGTTAACATTTTGGGTCTGGTGACTCTTCCTCAGAATGGAGGGTTCTGAGGAAGGGTCACCGAGCCTGAAACGTTAACTCTGATTTTTCTTCACAGATGCTGTCAGACCTGTTGAACTTTTCCAGCAACTTCTGTTTTTATTCCTGATTCACAGCATCCACAGTTTTTTCAGTTTTTATTTGCTTTTTTTATAATGCTCTTTGTGGACAAGAAAGTAAAGGATCAAACTAACCTCTTATACAACTTCAAATCTCAATCTCCAACCTTCTGCACCTCTCTCACAATTAGTTTTCTCTCCCTTGCCCAAGCTCACATCGCTGGTCTTCCATCCCCCAAAATACAATCTTCAACTTTACTCATCTGTCTCCCTCCTCATAATTGTCACTGTCACTGTTACCCCACCAACCAGCCACCTCTCCCTTCCAGCTTCCAACCTTTGAGCTCCAGCCTTCTCCCTCCTGATTGTCAAGAACCATCTTCAAGTCTCCCCAACTTTAACCTCCTCCAGCAGGAGTTCTCACCTAAGTGCTGGTGGGTAGCAGAAGAAAATAATTATAATGAGTTGGCACCATTACAATCAGCAGGAGTATTGGCCTTGTTGGGTTTCTTGTGCCTTTCTATAAATATTGGTTTCAAACTGAATGAATACTTGAACAAATACGACCTCCCAAAAAAGGTAAGACTGGTTATGTGATGGGCAGGTCATGTCTGAATAATCTAGTTCAACTGCTTATGAGGTCAACAGCATGCTAGAGAAGGGAATATCTTTGGATGCTGTAAAAATGGACTTTCATAAAGCAATTGCAAAAGTGTACACAGAATTTGAAGTAATCACTTGATATGGAGAGGGTGCATTAGTTGGGACATATTACAAACATGGAATTTAAAGGATTGTTATGTTTGGAACTGTCTCTTTAACTCAGGGTGAAATGGAAGAATGATTATGATCATGTGACCTGTTCTAAATTCTGCCCATCTGCAAGCTTGGGAAGTTTGGTTGATCAAAGTTAAAGGACGATCCATGTTGTTTTGTTGGGGGGAAGTTACGACATATTCACAGCTGTAAACAATAGTATGAGCATCAATGATGACCATGGAGAGATGGTTAGTCTCCAAGTCACACAGGGATGTGTTAGGAATATTAGGCTTTAGAAATGGCTGTTGTTCAAATGATCAATTTAGTTTCAAGAGTTGAGGTTTTAGAAGATAGATAAGCAGCATTTTGACCTGTATACAAAGCCCATGTGATTTGTATTGCCACAGAGATGGGCTTTGAGACGGAACAACCATGGAATGCCATTGTAGTATTGTCTTTTGGAGTTTTCTAAAGCTTTCCCTGAATGTCTCTAAAACTAATACACAAATCGTTCTGCAAGTATCTAAGACAGAGGACAGCAAAATGATAGAAGTAGCCAGTCTTTATTGTTCACCACACAGAATGCAGGCGGGATCACACATTGTATTGAAGAAGCCATGTTGATGAGGATTTAAGGGAAGCTGGAAGATTCACCTAGCTTTGGCTAGAGGCAACCCTTGCCATGAGCTGAGTTCAGGGGTAGAAATCAGCTGGCTGGAAAGAAAACTGGAAAAGAAGCAAGCCTTTTGGAGATAAGCATAACTTTGGACTGGGTCCTTGAGAATGAAGTGGCTATTTAAGAGACAGAGTATATTTTAGCCATGGAGGGGGAGTTTCATTTTTTTTAAAAGTTAAAAAGGGATCCTTTTCATAGTTTAGCGTATAATTTCTCTACTAAATACTGTTTAGATAATTTAGCTTTAAGATTGTTTATTGCAGCAAAATTCTTAAAATTTGAAATCTCATTTTGTGATCTTCCATTAAGTCACTCAAAATTCAAACATCTCTTTAAAAGTTATTAATTTCTACAGAGATAATAATAGAGGTAGGAGAGTGAAGAAAGATTAGGGGAATATTGCAGGACAGCTACAATACTCGCACCTGTCCAACAATGTGGAACATTGCCTGAGTATGTTCTGTGCCCCAAAAGCAGTGTAAATCCAACCTGCTTACCACCCTTTCAATCCATTCGCAATCATCAGCAAAGTGATGGGAGGGGTCTTTAACTTAATTACTAAGCAGCACTTTATAAAGAATAACCTACTTACTGGCACTTAGTTTGGGTTCGGCCAGGGCCACTTAGCTTCTGACCTCATTATAACCTTGGTCTAAACATGGACAAAAGATATGAACCTTCAATGTGAGGTGAGAATAACTGCCCTTAACATCAATGCAGTATTTGAGCAAGTATGACATCAAGGACCCCGTGTAAGTATGTCATATATTTAATTTAGAATATAAGCCAGAAAAATAAACATTTGGATGCTGCTTTGTTGCAGAGAATGAACCAGAATTTTTCTTTTTACATCATGAATGTCAACAGTGGACCAGTATGTCCACTTGTTAGTTACACAAGGTCATATTACTTTTGGAGAAGCTGTGTTTTATACTTTTGTGAGGCAAGCAGGCCCCATGCATCTTTGGATTAAAAAAAAATGCCAAGAGACAGTTTTTGAAGTTAGGGTACAATTTGTCACAGAGCTGAAATAGAGCAGTTTCAATCAGACCTCCATAAACATAGAAACTAGTAGCAGGAGTAGGCTGTTTGTCCCTTTGAGTTTCTGGATTAATAATCTAGTGATAATACTATTTGGCCCTCGCCTCCCCCAAATGACCTCCCTTGTCCCCGTCTGGAGGTTCCCTACATAAACGTTGCCGGTCTTCGGCCAATTTGATTGCCTTCACATGATATCATGAATTACGAAGAGGGATGTCTTGGGAAGATAGATTGAGCAGTTTAGGACTATACACACTGGAGTTTAGTACAGTGAGAGGAGATCTAACTGAGGCATATAAGATGTTAAAAGGGATTGACAAAAGTAGATGTAGAAAAGATGCCTCCACTTGTGGGCCAATCTAGAGTGAGAGTTTTTAGGATAAGGGGTAACAGAATTAAAACAAAGATGAGGAGAAATTACTTCGTTGGGACATTGAGTAAATTCAAGGAGGAGATAGGTAGATTTTTAACTTGTAATGGATTGAAAGGATGTGGAGAGCGGGCAGGAACGTGGAGTTGAGGCAGAGATGAGATCAGCCATGATCATATTAAACAGTCGAGCAGGCTGAGGGGCTGAATTACCTACTCCTGCTCCAATTCTTATGTTCTTATGAACTATTGCCAGTATGATACATTTGTACATTAGGCCTGTGTCCGCAGAACCAACATTTACTAATGGCATCTACAAAACTCCTTTTGTGCAGAACTGAAAAGTGCACCTCAGAAGTTGAGATAATTTTCAAAGTTTTAATTGTTGGTTTCCTGGGTGGCTTCTTTTGCTGCCTGAATACACTGTCAGAGAACAGGAACCTGGCTGCAGGGGAGGATAGTCATAAAATAAAAAGAGATAGAGTGGTCTAGACAGTCATACCTGAAGCATGTTATATAAGTAGATTCAGCTTGAAACTAAATGCAGGCTCTAAACAACTTTGAAATAACAGTTCCGCTTGAATTTTAATTGTTTGCAAGGCAGTCACTGGTGTGTGAATTCTTTGACATAATGATGACACAGTGCTTTCCTTACTCCTTAGCACTGTCCCAGTCATCTGCTCCTCTGCTTTTTTTCTTACTAATTGCCAATGTGCCAACACATTGTGTCCCGCCAGAAAATCCACTGCGCTTTGTAATTTATGAAAGAAATCTTCTTTTCAGCAGAGAGAAGAATAACTGCCTCATACATTCTCTTAATCATAATGTGTTTGTAAGACCAGTCACATGCTCCACTGCCATGAATTTTGTATAAATTAACCTTCAGAAATTGAAATACTAAAAACGCAAACTGGAAAGGTTGGAATAGAACAGTGCATCAATTAGTAACCAAGGTTGCCTGATTATGTATTCATTCTAACATTATTTTCTTCAACATGCACCCCGATCCTACATTACCAGGAAGGAGCCACATTCCCAGAGTGGACTGACTTACAGTAACATGACCAGGATTCTCTTTTCAATCCTGCTGGGAACTGGACAGAATTATGGCAAAGAATAATGCAAAATATGGGCAACGTCATCACACTGACTCTGCAAGTTTCCGCAACATGCAGCTGGCAACTCCCTACCTGCCTCCTACATACAAGTGGCAGAAGCAGGCAGCCTGCTTATTACACCCCATCCTGCCTGCCAATGCTTCCCAAGGCTGCCATTGGAAAGCCAATGAACTAACTCCACAGAGGCCGGTATCCTGTCACCCAGTCACCCTTTATTTACACATGCATAGTAAGTGACACTGATCCAGCTTCCTCAGAACCAGCTCTCAGAGTGAACAGAACCAGGACACTTCTGTTTCTATCTGTCAGCCAGGGCTCCCCGACTGGACCAGATTAACTGCCCCAATGGGGAAACTCATATTCTATGTGCTCCACTCGACTGACCTCATTACAGTCACTAAAGCAGGCACCTGAGAAGTGGCAGCAGTAAACTTAGGCTCCCTGATGGCAAATAGGGCCTTTTAAGGACCCTTTGAGGAAGGGTCACTGGACCCAAAACATTAACTCTGATTTCGCTTCACAGATGCTGCCAGAGCTGCTGAGCGTTTCCAGCAATTTCTGTTTTTGTGTTTACCTATAAACATCTCCCTGGGCCTTTGTATTCCAGAACCTTTTTCCATTCTAGGACAGGCCTTAATCTTTGTCAGGGTCTTTGCAGGACATTTTCCAACCCTGCCAACTCTTACATGGCTCCAGTTGCAGTGCCGTCGCATCCTTGCCAAAATTTTGAGGCTGGGCAATGATGGGAATCCATTTGAAACCTTCCATCCTATGGGATGAACTCTGACTGAGGATTATAGGTCAGGGGTCCGGCAGCACTGGAGGTGTGGCTGGAGGCTATACCCCGACGTAAAAATATTACTAGGTGGAGAATCCTAGCACCGAAACTCCAATCCATGCAACCCACAGCTGTAGCTCACTAGTTCAGGAATGCAAAATTGGGCATTTTAAACCTGATCTAATTAAGATTCTGGTTTCAAGGCTTAAAAATCATATCGGTGAGGACGTCATGGAAATCCTCAACATTACGCAGTATAATGCCTTGATTAATCAGAGCCGTTCTGCTTAGTTTAATATTGAAACAAAGCCAGGCATTTAATTATCAATAATCATTGAATCATGCATCTCCATGGCAATGCCTCCACCAATTACAGCTCACTTGCCAACCAATCGGCAGTATTCTCTCATACCGTACAATTGTGTTTTCCTCCCCCCGACTTAAATTAATTTTCTTGTGAATAGTCCTGATGAGTGCAAGACGAAAAGCTTTGATAAAAATAATTTATTTTCAGCAATACTCAAATGTGCAACACATGGTGAATTATCAATGATAACCATAAACCACAGCATAAGTCTCTCCATCAATCTTCATGGCAAAGAACAGCTAATATAATATCCCAGTGACTCAGTGAAAGATAAAAACTAAAAATCTACACTAGAACCTTGATTTTTAAACAAACACTGATTGTGAGAGATAGTAAGAACTATTGTGGTTGGTTGGCTCACCAAGCTGGTTCGTTGTTCCACAGACGTTTCATTACCCTGCTGGGTAACATCATCAGTGCAGCCTCCAATGAAGCGCTGTTGTGTTTTCCCACCTGTTATTTGAACTCTGGTGTCCACTGGGCTGGATTACCTCACTTCTGGTTTGCCTTCACAATGGAGTGTATATGGGGTCGAGCTCTATGTGTCTAATAATGGCTTTCTTAGTGGAAAACCAGGCTTCTAGAAATTCCCGTGCTTGTCTCTGCTTAGCTTGTCCCAGGATCCTGGTGTTGTCCCAATCAAATTGGTGGTTCTCCTTATCCTAAAGACACGACCAATACTCACTCATCTCTATCCACATGGATAAGGAGAACCACCAATTCGACTGGGACATTGTTACCATTGACCAGACTCTGAACTGAACCAAAAGAAAACAAAAGAACTGCAGATGCTGTAAATCAGAAACAAAAACAGAACTTGCTTGGAAAAGCTCAGCAGGTCTGGCAGCATCTGTAAAGAAAAAATCACAGTTAATGTTTCGGGTCCATTCTGCGGAAGGGTCTCCGGTCCTGAAACGTTAACTCTGATTTTTTCTTCACAGATGCTGCCAAACCTGCTGAGCTTCCAGCAACTTCTGTTTCTGAACTGAACCAGCTCTATAAATATTGTGGCCACAACAGCAGTTGAGGAGTTCCATATTTTGCAGCGAATAATTCACCTCCTGATTCCCCTAAGCCTGCGCACCATATACAAGGCATAAGACAGGAGTGTGATGGAGTAGTCCCCACTTGACTGGATGACTGCAGTTCCATCATCACTCAAGAAGCTTGGTACTTTCCAGGATAAAACAACCCACTTGATTGCAGCTCATCTTAAACATTCATTCATTCTCCCTATCAATGCACAGTGACAGAAGTGTGCAAAACCTACCAGATGTACAGTATCATCTCACCATGTTGCTTTGACAATACTGGTTCAGTGAGATTCTTGTAAATCATGACCCTGTAATTGACCATGTGACTCTGATGTAAGAAGGGAAAAGCCATCAGCCTAGAATGAGCATGTGAAGAGAGAGGTCTTAGACCCCACACTAGAGAGCTGCGTTTGATAACCAGACATAAATACAACAGTGTTGTGGTACACAAGGAGTTGAACAGTCTCAGGGACGTGCAGACACGTACATCACAAAGCTACTCTAACCTGATATTTTACAATTTAACTGGCAGTATTCACATGAAGTGCAAGATAAAACAAGTACCTTATAAGCTATGGCCACCAATAGCTGGAAGGACAAGAGCAACAGAGGATGGGAGCATCACAAACTGTAATTTTCCTTCCTTCCAGGCTATTTAAAATCCAATCGGGGAACTATATCACCATTCCTTCGCTGCTACAGAGTCAAATTCCAGTGGCATTACATATTCTTCTTGTACTGCAGTAGCTCAAGAAGGCAGCTCACCACCAAATTTTATATTATTGTTTGTTCATAGGATGTTGGCATTGCTGGTTAGGCCAGCATTCATTCGGAGGGGAAGAAGGTCGCTTCCAGTAAGATGGCGGCAGAGTAGGATGCTCCAGCCAGAGCTTGTCGACTCCGCCCGTTCTTTTCCTTCTTTTTTTTTGTCTCCCTGTTTTCCTCCCTTCTATTGGTCTCGGACACCCAGTACCAGCCTCCGAAGCAAAGATGCCAGCGTAGGGGCAATGGCCCAGGGCACAGCCTGGTGACAGCTGGTGGTCAGACCATGTGGAGGCCTCCTGCGCTGGTCCTGCTGCAGAGAGCCTTTGGAGCGGGACTGCGACGTTTGTCTTTTTAACTTTGCTTCGTGTTTTTCTGACCAATGGTTACACTGTGTATAGTTGTAATGTAACTTCTCTTTTCTTCATTTTTCTGTAATGAAAGGATTATACCTAGGTACTCTGTGCCTAAGATGACACCTTGTGTTGGTGACATTATTACACTGTAACTAATCTGTAACTGAAGAAGCTGTACCTTGGTACCTTTGTATCTGAGATGCCGCTGTAAGTGGCGACTTATAAACTTTTCACTGCACTCATTTGAGTATGTGTGACAATAAAGTTAATTCAATTCAATTCAGTTAAAGTTCAGGCACATTGCTGTGGGTCTGGATTCCCAGGCCAGATAAAGATGGCAGCTTTCCTTTCCTAAAGGATATTAGTGAAACAAATGGGCTTTTAGAACAATCGATAGGGATTACATGGTTGCCGTTAGACGAGATTTTTGTTTCAAATTTTTTTATTGAATTTAAATTTCACCATCTGCCATAATCATAGAATCCTTACAAAGTGGAAGCCGGCTATTCAGCCCATCAAGTTCACACCAACGTTCCGAAGAGCATCCCCCTCAGACCCACCCCTCTACTGTATCCCTGAAACCTTTCATTTCTCATGGCTAACCTACCTAGCCTGCACATCCCTGGACACTCGGGGCAACTTAGCATGGCCAGTCCACCTAACCTGCACATCCTTGGACTGTGGGAAGAAACTGGAGCACCCAGAGGAAACCCATGCAAACATGGGGAGAATGTGCAACCTCCATACAGTCACCCAAGGGAGGAATTCAACCTGGGTCCCTGGCACTGTGAAGCAGCAGTGCTAGTCACTGTGCCACCCCACAGGGTAATAATGGGGTACAAACCCTTATATCTAGAGCATGGATTCTGGTTTATTAATTGTGTGACACTACCTCAATGCTACCAATAAATATTGGCCAAACTGAGATACCCATGTTCTGGAAACAAACTAAAAAGGAAACTGCTTGGCAATCTGCAGCATCTGTGGGGAGAGGAGTAAATCCGACTTTGACCTGTCAGCAGAACCAGCTCTTATTCTCTCTGCACTGATGCTGCTGGGCCGGTTGGATATTTCCTACAATTTGTTTTTAATTATGATTTACAGCATCCGCAGCATCTTGCTTTTGGACCAATAATGTCATTTGGGTGGGTGGAGGAGGGGAAAGAAATGCACCAGAAATGCCAGAACCGAAAGGAAGTCCAAGGCTGCAGGAATAAGATGAAACAATGTTGAGTTGGAATTTAAAGAGGATAATAAGCCAAATCTTGCAGTCAGACATTGGCTGAGAAGATCATGACACACTTTCAGGACACAGCTTTTGAGTGCAGCTGGAACAATGGAGGCTCAGCGAATGAGCGATGGGGAGGTCTGACAAAGAGGAAAGCAAACAGGACAGCACACCCATTGTACATCATCAGCTGTCGTATTGAGGTAAGCTTTTAAAGGTCCCAAGTCTTTCAGTCATTGGCGGGTGAGTGAGTCATTGGGTGGCTGGTGGGATGGGAGCAGGCAGGAGGTTCAGGGACATGGGTAGTCAGAGTGGGTAACTGGGAGAGTTTGTAACTGAATCAAGGGTGTGGATAATGATAGGGAAGTGGCTGGTTGGGTTGGGAGAGTCTGGGGATGGGGATGGGGAATCTGGTCGGGTATTTGGCACTGCACGGTGATGTTGAGTCGTCATGTTGGTGTTGCGTGCCATCGGGTCAGGTCAGGGAGCTGGGTCATCAGTTTTGGGGGCTGTATAGTCGGGTCAGGGATTTCAGTATTCAGGTCAGTGGGCTGGGCAGTCTGATTGAGGGAGTTGGATAGTCAGCTTGGAGGGCTGAGCAGTGTCAGTTGGAATGGGTACTGGGATCAGTGGGGGTCTGTTAGAGAGGAGTGGGCTGAGTTGTGCTGCAAATCACTGAGTTATACCATGGACTTGACAATGTAATGATTCTAGAGTAACTCTCCAGGTCAGTCGCCCTTACCCAACATAAGTCCAAGATACTGTTGTCAGCTGCTTCCTCAGGTTCCAGCATTCATGAGCAACTTAGGTTTAGTGCATTGCCGTTCAAGGGGGTTAGAAAATGCAGGTGGCTGAGTTTAATGTAAGTTGGAACTCATGCAGACTGGAGGGAGGGAGCTTAGCTGGGAGACATCAAGCTGGGAGTTAAACTAAAGCATGGCCAGCAGCATGGGTACTAGAAGAAGCAGGCCTCAATGTGAAGGAAGTGATCTTTTTGATGCATAGGGCGTGGGATTTGAAACTGAGCTCTGTATCAAACAGTATGCCAAGATTTTGCATGGGTTGGTTTAGCATGAGGCTGGGGAAGGGAACGGAATTGGTGCGGAGGAGCAGAGTTTATGGTGGTGGCTGAAAATGATAACTTTGAACTTCCCGGTGTTGGGTCAAAAGAAACAGGACCGTGGTGTTTCATACCATGTTTACATTCCAAAAAACACTGAATTGGCTGTGAAGTGCCTGGAGATGAATGTGGTTGTAAAAAAAAGGCTATACATACACACAATCTTTTAAAGGGTAGGAAGAGAAAACACTGGTGACACAGATGGACTGGAAGCACATGAAAATTGTTCCATAAAAGATTCATGAGCTAACGTGAGATGGTTATGTCACACGGATAGTCCTGGGACTGTGTCAAATAGTGGAGAGGTGCAGCTACATATACGTATGAAAGTTAAACCTAGATCTACAGCTGATGTGAGTGAAAGAATCACATAGGTGAGGAAAAGAAGGGAATTAAAAATAAACACCTTGGTGGACAAAGGAGATAAGAGTGCTTGGTCTCAGCAGTGGCACAACTAATGACAGACATACCTCTATGTCTGTGGCTTCAAAGCCCCATACTCACAGGAATGAGCTCAAAATGGAAGGTTGTTACTCCAATGCAACACTGAAGGAGTGCTGCTATACTGGAAGGACTGTCTTTTGGATGAAACTGCCGTTCATTTAGAAGATCATTCTGCATTATTTTGAGGAAGAGCTGGGCAGTTCTCCCAGGGATGCCCTGGCCAATATTTATCACTTGATAAACAGATCAAAAACAGACTTTCTGGTCAATATCATATTGTTGTTTATGGGCAGATTGGCTGTCATGTTTCATACCATGTTTACATTCCAAAAAACACTGAATTGGCTGTGAAGTGCCTGGAGATGAATGTGGTTGTAAAAAAAAGGCTATAAATACACACAATCTTTTAAAGGGTAGGAAGAGAAAACACTGGTGACACAGATGGACTGGAAGCACATGAAAATTGTTCCATAAAGCCAGAGAGCGGAGGATGGATAATAAAGGATGATCCTGTGGTCATCATAGCAGAAAGATGGAGAAGACACCACGGTCACAGAAGATGTCATTCTTAACTATGATCAAAACCATCCCAATACTGTAGGTAGGACAGAAACTGAACTGAATAAAGATTCGAACTGAAAGTTTTGGCAAAGATGAGGTTGGAGAAGCGTGAAGAACTAGGAGCAGAAGGTAAGATTATAGATGGGGAAGGAACTGGAGCAACTGGATGGATTTGATAGTGATCAGGATAATGCTTGAGTAAAGTATACAATCAGATAGCACAAAGATTATCAGAGATAGATGAGTGGGCAGGAATTGCAAGAAGGGAACTGACCGAGGGAATTCTAGGAAACGGATGAGTTTGGAAAGTTTAAATCTACGGGTGAAATTGCTGATGCACATGCTCAGACCAGAGAGTAGCCGGCCATCAGGAGATTAATGAGAGGCATTGTCCCCAAATCCTGCGTTAAGTTTGTTATTGCAGGAAGCTGATGAAATCAGCTAGGCATCTGGAACAGTAATTTCATTTTGACAATAATCGATCTGCTATTCATTTCTCTTTTTTAAGTTTTAATCAAATATTGAAAGTTTTACATTTTCAGAAAAAAAGGGAATAAGTTCTTTAATGATGCCTATTAAAAGTTTAATAATTTCAAGCTCTCCTTCACAATTGAACAATGCAATAGCTTTGAAATGATGAGCCAGAAATGACTTACAATTATAATGAAAGGACAAGTGGATGAAATCAGTCCTTTCTCTGAATAATTGGAGATGGTTCCAAAAATATCGCAGGAGTTTTTCTCACAGATTCTCCCAGCAGAACATTTTGAGACTTTTATCTCCAATCAAGTTTTGTCAAATGTAAAATTTAGCTAAAGAATTAATTTCTGAGAATACAACCCAGCAGACTCATTATTTTAAAATGGTTGAAGCAGTTTTTGATCTTTTCAAGAACCCCAAATGGTGAAATGCAATTAGTTGTCAGTGGAACTGACTCAGCTGAGACTGGCGGAAAGCATAATATTAGTGCTCCAATGTCTTAAAGTCACTGTAATCTGCTGGAATGATCAAACTACATGGAAATCAACATTCTCCAATGGGTCACTATCTCCATGGGCAAGTGCTTGGTGAAGCTTTTCTCATTTGTTTGTAAAGCATAACAACATCACATGTCAGAATACATTGCCAGGTCATTTCGGCACGGTATCAGTTACATTGAGCAATTCTCATTTCTTTTTCATCATTACCTTCAATAGACTTCTGCATGAAACACAACAAAGATCATAATGATGCATATAGTATCTCAAAGATGAAATATGCGTCTCAATTCAGGAACCGTTTGCTATCGGTGTTTGGCACTGTGTAGACTTTTGAAGACACAAATTGGAAGCAATTGCAAAGGATCTTGACGCCAAGTTAGCCCTCACCTTTAGTAAATGCTGGCCCCCACTTCACAACAGCCTCGGTTCAGTTATGTTAAAATGATGCAAGCTGCACACGGACCTTTATGCTCCCTATTCATCTAAATAATTGAATTGAATTGAATTAGCATTATTGTCACATGCCATATTATTGTCACATGCCATATTATTGTCACATGCCACATTATTGTCACATGGACTCAAAAGAGTACAGTGAAAAGTTTATAAGTTGCACTTACAGTACCATGTTAGGTACAAAGGCAACTCGGTACGGGTTCTTCAGTTACAAGGTCTTAAAAAACAGAGAAATAAAGAGTACGGCGTTGCAGAATTTAAGGTTCAGAACAATGGATTTCCAAACCAGACCACGCTGGCATCTAGCCTCCAGTCCATGCTGGGCCTTGGTTCCAGACCACACTGGGCTTTACCTTGAGATTCATGTGGCTGGGAGATCACTCTGGAATCACCTCAAGATCAGAAGACTACACTGAGGTTATGCCAGGCCAAGAGACCACCACATACAGCTGGAAGACTGCCCGCCGGGTGAGAGACCAGCATGGGAGGCTGCTGCACCAGGCTGGGAGGCCGCGATGCCAGGCCGAGAGGACCCCTCATCGTGACTGTGCTGAGACTGGGAGTTGTCAGATGCCGGGAATCAAGCAGAGGCCAGGATCAGAGGCGAAGAGAGGAGGAGAAAAAAAGAACTCAAACAGAAAAAAAGATTGGGGATTGAATCCACTGCTGGCTTGTTGCATATTCAGCAGGTTTGGGAATGGCTTTCATGAGTCACTGCTGCAGAATTGTAAGGGCTAATATCTGGGAGCACGTGAACAGCACGTCCCATTAAAAACGATATGAGAGACTTGTAGGGAGTTCGATCATGGATCCAGCAGAGTAAGACATACTGATGTAAAGCTGTACATACTTCCTTGATATGTGATTAACTAGTTCCTTGATCTTACCAACAACTCATCAATCCCTCAAAAGCTAGATTAAACTACATACAGCAACAGTTACAAGAAAAAGTACCTGCAAATCTTTTCAAAGACATATGTAGGACTGACTTATCTTGTATACCTCAAAATGGAGCTCCAGCATGACCAGCACATTCATTTTCAATTGTGACTGGTTTCTGATTGGTCTTTCCCACCAGACCATATGCCTGTATTTCTGAAAGGCAGCCCACACGAAGGAACACAAAACAATATCTGCAATAAAGAGGAGGATATTTTCCAGGCCATGGTGACAGAAGAGGAAACTCTATCGCTGGAAGGGTTCAACATTAAAAAGGAAGAAGTCTCAGATGGACTTTTGGTACTTAAATTTAACAAGGCACCAGAACCAGATGAGATGCATCTCAGGATTTTGAAGGAAGTGAGGGCAGAAATTGTCAGAACATAATTTTTCAGTCTTCCCTGGAATCAGGGGAGGAGCCAGAACTGCAAATGACCTTGTTGAAGAAAGGTTGCAGGGATAATCCCAGCAATTACAAACCAGTCAGTTTAATTCCAGTGGTGGGGAAAATTCTCAAATTACTTATTCTGGATAGAATTTACAGTTGCCTAGAAAACAGTGGATTGGTTACGAAGAGTCAGCATGGATTTCTAACGGGGAAATCATGTTTTATTAACTCGCTGGAGTCTTTTGAAAAGGTAGCAGAAAGGCTTGATGAGAGTAATGTGGTTGATGTGGTAGGTATAGATTCCCACAAGGCATTTCCCAGTGCCACCATACAGACATGTAAGAAAAGTTATGGGTGATAGCATGAAAGGGTCAGTAAGCAAATTGGATACAAAATTAACTGAGCGATATGAAACAGAAAGTAATGGTCAATGGATACATTCGGGCTGGAGATAGGTTTGCAGTGGAGTTCCCCAAGGTCTGTCTAGGGACCCTTGCTTTTCCTGATCTATATTAATGATATGGAACCTGTTGCGCAGGGGACAAATTTCAAAGTTTTCCGATGACATGAGACTTGGAAGAACTGTAAGCTGTGAGGAGGACAGTTCAAAAGAGCATTGACAAGTTGGCGGACTGGCCAGATAGGTGGCAGATGAGGATCAATGCAGAGAAGTGTGAAGTGATGTACTTTGGTAGGAAGATGATTGAAAAACAATATAAAATAGGGGGCACAGGTGGAGCGGGCAGTCAATAAAGCACATACGTTACCTCGCCCTTATTCATGGGGTCATAGAGTACAAGAGCAAGGACGTGATGCTGAACTTGTAGAAGACTCTTACTTGACCTCAGTATTGTGGTCAGTTGTGGGTGCCACATTATAGGAAAGGTGTGAATGCAGTGGAGAGGGTGCAGATGTGATTTACAGGAATGGTTTCAGGATTGAGAAACTTCAATTATAAGGATACATTGAAGAAGTAAGGACTGGTACTTTTGGAGAGAACGCTGAGAGGACATGGATATAAATCTTCAAAATCATGAGTGGGCTGGTTAGAGTAGATAGAGAGAAGCTGTTCCCACTTGTAACATAAACAAGAGTGAGAGAACATAGGTTTAAAGTGATAAAACCTTTTTCAGATTGTGAGTAGCTAGTGTATGGAATAAACCGTCTGGAAATGTAGTGGAGGCAGGTTCAGTTGAGGCATTCAAGAGGATATTTGGATAGAAATAGTGTGAAGGGGGTGGGGAAAAGGCAGGAGATTGGCTCTAGGTACTGATACTCATTTGAAGACGGCATTGGCAGAATCAGTGGCATTTGGCTCGGCCACTCCTGGGCACCATGGAGACAGCACGGACACATTGAGGCCAGGCCCTGTGCAGCCCCAGGTCCATGGCCAGCTCTGGTTCAGGAGCAGCATTCGCATAGGCTGCAGCATCAGTGATGGAGGAGTCCGGAGCCAGGGACCCCAGTGACTAACGACCAGTGGCTGTGCCTGGAGGAGCGTTGGATGGGGAGCAGGAGGTATGAGACCAGGCCTGTGGCTCTAGCTCAGATGCAGTGGTTGTGGTAGTGGCAAGGATGGCGAAGATGGGCCTGTAACCGAGACCCTGGCCAACGTCAAGCAGCATCTGGAGGAGCAGCGGAGGAGGAACAGGAAGAAGAGAGAGATATGACGTCTATTGCAGTAAATCCTGCATGACATTCAGTGTTTCAAGATGGAGCCGGACACTTTGCGTTTAACACACGACAAACACTTTTCACTGTATTTTTATGTACACGTGACAATAAATCTAAATCTAAGAGCCAGTGCTGGCACGATGGGCTGAGTGGCCTCCTGCAGTTCCATTACAATTCTGTGATTCTGTGACAAAGACAGAAACTCCTGCAAATGCTCCCACTAGTCTGACAGCATCTGTGAGGGCAGACAAAGAATTATAGGCTTGATTTTTATTGATCAGGCAGATGATCTGATGTCTAGTCAAACACCGGTTATGATATGCGAGGGTGGGGAGCAGAAACTCCCTCACGAGTTCATGAGGGGGGAGCTAGCTAATCCCAAGAGACATAACATTGGGTGGGATGCTGGAAGCTGTCATGCTCATTGTCTGTCCATATTCACTGGTATTTTACTATTGGTAAAGGAGATGGTGGGCAGCCACCAGCCCTTAGGATAATTGAGGTTCTTAGCCAGCCAATTAATGGCCTCCTAAGGACCTCTTCCGCAATACTGCTAGTATTTTACCAGCAACATGTCCACGAATGGAGAGACCACCTACTAAGTTCTTAGATCTTCCTGACACCCCACAGAATCCATCTCAGTGTTAAATACTGGAAGACCACCCCTTATCCTCATAATTGACCCACTGTCCCCACCACCTTTCTAGGAACTGCCTGATTAGCCTCAGTCATCCCTGAACCCAGTTATCTGAACTCTTGGTATGGTCCAGGATGTTTGGTTCATGCTGGCTGCAGCCCTAGCAATGGCTACCACACCCAATGGATCTGCTGGGATTGAAGAGTTGCTGCTGTCTGAGTGACTATCAGCACTTGGAGGTGGGATGACTCACCTCAAATGGTTGGAAGCTGTGACACCAGACAATTCATTGCATAAGGAATGTAAAATAGCATTGTGTTTTCTAGGGCTAGCGGGGGTGTCTCGATGAAATCCCAGTCAACACTTTACTTGAGATCAGCAACTGTTTGGTATTTGTTCGTTGTAGCTTGTTAGCCAGAAACAGGTCTAGGCAAAAGTAAGTCGAGGGAGATTGATTGGCATAGTAGTCTGCCGCACTTTAGTGGGTACGTCTGCACCTGGGTGATCTTGGAGAGGGATTCTCTCTGGCCTGTGGGCACTGCAGAGGCAGGAGCACCCTACTAGCCTCCAAAGTGACATTTTAATTTCTGAAGAAGGGTCTAAGCCCAAAGCGTCAGCCTTCCTGCTCCTCTGATGCTGCTTGGCCTGCTATGTTCATCCAGCTCTAAACCTTGTTATCTCTTTTAATTTGAATTTTGTTCACTTAAATTTATGTAATTGTTTGTATTTTCTTACAGTGCTCCTCTAAGGGACCAATCCCTTTCAATTTGGCTTCATTTGGTTTATTTCAATTTGACAGTCTCTAAGTTGCATTAAAGTGTTTCTCAAACAATAGGATGGATAATATCCAAATTATATTTTAATTTGAATTTTGTTACTTTAAATTTTGAAGGTTTGATCTCTGTCACATTGCTCCTTTAAAGGGCTGCTACCCTTCAGTCTGGTTAAATTTGTCTAACTTTATTCCATATAATTTTATTTCATTTAGCTGATTTTGGCTTAAAAAGAGTTTTATCATAACTTGCTTGCTTTGGTACCTTGTACCTTTAATGCAAAGTGTGGGATCCTGTGTGGCTTTTCACCACATTCTCAAAAATCCTTGTCACTTTGAAGGAAATCCCCAGATTACCTTGCCTGCATCTTCTTAAAATTATATACTTTATGTTGCCTCTCTTCATTCTTCTCACCAAAAGTGTATCTCTTCACATTTCTCGACATTAAAGTTAGTCTGCCACGATTAAACCTAGTTATTTATGTCCTTCTGGAGTTTAACACTATCCTCCTTATAGTTCTTAATCTTACAAGTTTAATGCCACCTGCTTTGTTTTGCTCTCCACAGGCTCCTGCCAAACCTGCTATATTTCTAACATTTTCTGTTTTTATTTCAGAATTCAACCTCCTCGGTATTTGCCTTTTACATTTGATGTTGTGTTGGGCTCAGTAAATATTGCAATATACATGTAGTGGTGCGAATGACTCATTAAACTGTCACAATGCCATTCTCATTACTGTATTCCAAACAATATGAAAATGCTGCAACTTAGCAGCCAGAATGTTCTTTTCTAAATGCACCTTTTATGCCTTTCAATACACCTGCTCGCAAATGGTGTTTATACACATTTGAGAGGTTTTGTTTTGAAAGATCAAAGAAAGACTCACCTCCTGAATTAACCCAGCAATGCAGATTGAGTTTCATATTGTACTAAATAAATATGTGAATGCACTTACCTTACCTGAGGTAGATAAACAAAGCATAGGAGCCACTCTGCCATACTTAAATACTGTTCTTAATGTGTGTGCTTGGCCAGTGAACATCAATAGGATATGTAACCAATTGACCACCATCACCTGTAGAGTCATACATATAGTTGTACAGTCCAGAAACAGACCCTTCGGTCCAACTTGTCAGCACCAACGAGATATCCTAAATGAATCGAGTCCCATTTGCCAACATATGGCCCATATCCCTCTAAATTCTTCCTTTTCATGTACCCATCCAGATGCCTTTTAAATGTTGTAATTGTATCCATTTCCACCACTTCATCTGACAGCTCATTCCATACATGCACCACTCTCTATGCAAAAGCATTGCCCCTCAGATCCCTTTTAAATCTTTTCACTCTCACTTTACACCTATGCCCTCCAGTTTTGGGCTGCCCCATCCTAGAAAAAAGACCTTGGCCCTTTCACCTTATCCACATCCCTCATGATTTTATAAACCTCTATAAAGTCACCTCTCAGCCTCCAATATTCCAGGGGAAAAAAAAAGTGTATTCAGCCTCTCCCAATAGCTCAAACCCTCCAGTCTCGGCAGCAGTCTTGTAAATCCTTTTGGAACCCTTTCAAGTTTAACAATATCTTTCCTACAGCAGGGAGACCAGAACTGAACGCAGTATTCCAAAAGTGGCCTAATCAATGTCCTGCACAGCCACAACGTAACCTCCCAACTCCTATACTCAAGGCACTGACCAATAAAGGCAAGCATGTCAAATCCCTTCTACCTACAACTCCACTTTTAATGAACTATTTACCGGCATCCCTAGGTCTCTTTGTTCAGCAACACTGCAGACAACTTGCAAACAATAATCCTATGAATGGGTGAAACCTGAAAGTTTTGGCTGTATCACTAGATAATGAGAAACACTCTGAGTTTTATTATCATTTCCCTGATTTTTGTGTATTGAGCAGAAAAGTAGGTCTTATCTTCAGTGCCTGGATGAGAGCAACAAACAATACACAGGGCAATTATCTTAATTCACCACCAACCCAATGCAATAACATAGAGTGCATTTGTCCAAGTGGATCAGGGATAATAACCATTTCAAACAGTTCCAAAAATTAAGCCTCATTTGTTCCTTTGAAGCTGGTTGATATTAACATTATGTCAAGCTGACTGACTGTAATGTTTCCTATTGGCTTCTTGATTTGTCCTTCTGGAGACGTAATCCTACAACTACACTCACAGTTAATACATTACATGGGCACAGTGCTGCCCTAAAATGGATTAATGATGCCAACTTCTGCAAAATCATTTTGATTATATTGCCCTTGCACGGCAGGGCAGCCATCCAAAGTAAAGTTTCTTTTTTGTCATGAAGGCATAGTCTTGTCATGGTGTCCTGCTGTTATTTGCATTGACGTCAAGATGGAACCAAGAACCCAATCACATTTTCACTTAATTGCCATTGCTTGTCACTCCAAGGAACTTAGTGTGATAAGGGCTACATCTGTAAATCTGTCATTTGGGTACATCCCTCAATCACAAATCACACACACACTGCTCTTGGATTTCACCCTGACAAATTATAGTCATGATTACAAGCAGTAGGACATATTTGTTGGCTAATCTTGCTGAGCACATATAAGTCATGGAGACAAGCAGTTGCTTGGTGATACAATTACATACAAATATAAGAATTAGGAGCAGGAGTAGGTCACTCGACCCCTCATTGAATATGATCATTGTTGATCAAATTACTCCATGTTTCCACTTGCACTTGATAACATTTCACACCTCACTATCAATAATCTATCTTCCCCTCCCTTCAAAAAATGTTAAATACCCTTTGCTTCCGACACCTTTCAAGGAAAAGTGTTCGAAGATTCATGACCCTCTGCCAGGAAAAAGATTCTCCTTACCCCTAAGAGACTAGTACGAAATTTTCAAAAATCAAATTAAGAGCTAAGTAAATAAAATGAAGATGCAGGGCCAGGCAATGTGTTGTACCTGCATGATGTGGGAGGTGGTAAACCCCATTGTGGTTCATAGTGACCACATGTGTAGCAAGTATTGGTTGTTTGAGGAACTCTGGCTCAGAGTTGATGAGCTGGACTCTGAGTTTCAAACATTGCGACACATCAAGTGGGGGGACGAGTTACCTGGGCATTGTGTTCAAGGAGGCAGTCAGACCTCTTAGATTAACCACCTCGAATTCAGTCAGTGATTAGGGACAGAAGCGTGTGACTATGAGTAAGGCAGGTAGAGGGATCCAGGAGGTCGTACTGAAGGAGCCTCACCCCTTGAGCATGTCTAACAGGCTTGAGATTCTTTCAGAGATAGTAAGAACTGGCGATGCTGGAGTCAGAGATAACACAGTGTGGAGCTGGAGGAACACAGCAGGCCAGGCAGCATCAGAGGAGCAGGAACGTTGATGTTTTGGGTCGGGACCCTTCTTCAGAAATGGGGCATTCTTGTTCCCTGTGTAGATGAAAAGAGAGGCTATAGGGAGGATGAGCAAACTGACTATAGCACCATGGTACAGGAAGCCATTCAAGAGGGGGAGCAGAAAAAAGAAATGGAGTTGTAATCTGGGATAGTATAGTCAGGGGAATAGATACTGTTCACTGTGACTAGGATCGAGAGTCCGAAGGCTGTGTTGCCTGAGTTCAGGATGTCTTATCTGGGCTGCAGAGGAACTTGGAGTGGGAGGGGAACGATCCAATTGTCATGGTTCACGTATGTACTAACGACATGGCTAGAAAGAGGAAGGAGGTTCTGCTGAGGGGATATAAGAAGCTATGGGCTAAATTAAAAAGCAGTATCAAAAAGATAATAATCTCTGGATTACTACCTGAGTCACGAGCTAATTGGCACAGGGTCAACAAGAATAAAGAGGTAAACAAATGGCTCAAGGATTAGTGTGAGAGACATGGGGTCAAAATCATTGGACATTGCCACCAGTACTGGGGAAAGAGGGAACTGGTTCAATGGAATGGGCTTCACCGAATCATGCTGGGACCAGGATCCTGGAGTGTCGCACGATTAGGGCTGAGGGTGGTGAGGGGGTTCAGTTGTTTGCAGAATAATGGAAAATCTTAAAAATGAGAGAGGAGTCAGCACAAGGTTTTCAAAGTTCCCAGAAGAAGTAAAGTGACAGGGAGTATGGAAAGGGTCAGGAATCTAAATTCCGGCACAGGAGATAAGGAGACACCTGTGAGAAGGGGCATGGTCAACACAGGACTGAGGGTGTTATACTTAAATGCACTGAGCACACAAAACAAGGTAAAAGAGTTTGTAGCGCAGATTGAAATCGGCAGGTATGATGTCATGGGTCTCACACAGATGTGGTTACAAGGAGATGATGGCTGGTAACAAAATATCCAAGGATACGCGTCCAACCATAAAGTCATAGGGTCATAGAGATAAATAGCACGGAAACAGACCCCTCTATCCAACTCGTCCGTGCTGCCCAAATATCCTAAATTAATCTAATCCCATTTGCCAGCACTTAGCCCATATCTCTCTAGACCCTTCCTATTCATGTACCCACACTTTTAAATGTTGTTATTGTACTAGCTTCCACTACCTCCCCTGACAGCTCATTCTATAAACACACCTCCCTCTGCATGAAAACATTGCCTCTTATGACCCTTTTAAATCATTCCCGTCTCACCTTAAACCTATGCTCTCCAGTTTTGGAATCCCTTACCCTGGGGCAAGGACTTTGGCTATTCACTCTAATCATGCTACTCATGATTTCTAAACCTCTATAAGGTCACCCTTCAGCCTCCGATGCTCCAGAGAAAATAGCCCCAGCCCATTCAGCCTCTCCTTATAGCTCAAACTCTCCAACCCTGGCAACATCTTTGTAAATCTTTTCTGAACCCTTTCAAATTACACAACATCTTTCCTGTGGACAGAGGGGGCAGGGATGCCTTGTTAGTAAGGAATGAAATTATATCGAGAGCAAGTAATATAGAGTTGGGAGGCATAGATTCTGTGTGGGTAGGATTGAGGAACCACAAAAGAAAAAAATGATCCTGATGGGAGTTGTGTACAGCCCTACTTGCAGTAGTGTGGATGTGGGGAAGAAAATAATTCAGGAGATAGAAAAGGCACGGGAGAGATGCACTACTACAATAATTATGGGGAAGTTCAATATGCAGGTGGACTGGGAAAATCAGTTTGGTAGCAGATCTCAAGAAAAGGAATTCATAGAATGTCAACAGGATGCTTTTTTTGGAGCAGCTTGTGGTACAGCCCATTAGGAACAGGCAGTTCTGGATTTGGTAATGTGTCATGAGGCAAATTTGAAAAGGAGCGTAAGGTGAAGGACCCCTTGGGGACAAAAACAATAATATGATAAAATTCATCATGCAGATTGAGATGAAGAAGGTTGAATCAGATGTAAAAGTATTACAATTGAGTAAAGTTCAGTACAAAGACATGACAGAAGAGTTGGCCAGAATTGATTGGAAGGGGGGGCTAGCAATTTAGTTCTAGCCTAATTCAAAAAAATCAGCACGGCTTTGTGCGAGGGAAATCATGTCTCACAAATGTGATTGAACTTTTTGAGGAAGTAACCAAAAGGATTGATGAGGGCAGAGCCTTTGACAAGGTTCCATATGGTAGACTAATTAGTAAAGTTAGATCACATGGCATTCAGGGTGACCATGCCAATTGGATACAAAATTGGTTTGACAGTCGGAGCCAGGCGGTAGTGATGGAGAGTTGTTTATTGGACTGGAGGCCTGTGACCAGCAGTTTTCCACAGGAATCTGTACTGGGTCCAATTTTGTTTGTCATTTATATAAATGAGAATGTAGGAGGCATGTTTAGTAAGTTGTGGATGATGCCAAAATTGGTGGCATTGTAGACAATGAAGAAGGTTATCTAAGATTGCAAAGAGATCTTGATCAATTAGGTCAATGGGTTGAGGAGTTTAATTTAGATAAATGCAAGGTATTGCGTTTTGGTAAAACAAACAAGGGCAGGACTTATACAATTAATGGTAGGGCCCGGGTGTGTTGTAGAACAGAGAGATCTAAGGGTTCAGGTACATAATTCTTTCAAATTTGCAGCACTGGTAGACAGAGTGCTTAAGAAAGCATTTAACATGCTTGTCTTCATTGCTCAGACCTTTGAGTATGGAGTTGGGATATCATGTGAGCTTATATAGGACATTGGTGAGGCCTCTTCTGCAGTACTGTGTGCAGTTCTGGATGCCCTGATATAGGAAGGAAATAATTAGATTGGAGAATGTTCAGAAAAGTTAAGAGAGAGGCTAGAGTGGACATTGGACCGCTGGAAAATGAGGCTGGGAAGTAGTAATGGGAAACAAAGAAATGGCTGAAGAACTGAAGAGATACTTTGCATTAGTCTTCACAGCGAAAGACACCGGCAATACACCAGGGGTTTCAGAGGAAGTTTACAAGAATGATCCCAGGGATGAAGGGCATGTTATATGAGGAGTAGTTGAGGACTCTGGACATGTACTTGATGGAGGTTAGAAGGATGGGCGGGGGGTAGGGAGTGGGGGAACCTCATTGACACTTATAGAATACTGAGAGACCTCGATATAATAGACATGGAGAAGATACATGTGTGTTGCTGAACAAAGAGGCTTTGGAGGTCAGGTTCATTGAAAGATGAGTCACAGGCAGATAGAATGGTGAAGAAGGCATTTGTTATGCTTGCCTTTATTGGTCAGTGCATTAAGTATAGGAATTGAGAGGTCATGTTGCAGCTGTACAAGACATTAGTTAACCACTTTTGGAATACTGCTTGCACTTCTGGTCTCCCTGCTTAAGGAAGGATGTTGTGAAACCTGAAAAGGTTCAGAAAAGATTTACAAGAATGTTGCTAGGGTTGGAGGGTTTGAGCTATAGGGTGAGGCCGAAGAGGCTGGGGCTATTTTCCCTGGAGCATTGGAAGCTGAGAGGTAACCTTGTGGAGGTTTACAAAATCATGAGGTGCATGGATAGGATGAATAGGCAAGATCGTTTCCCCGGGTTGGGGGAGTCCAAAACTAGAGGGCATAGGTTTAAGGTGAGAGCAGAAAGATTTAAAAGGGACCTAAGGAGCAACATTTTCATGCAGAAGGTGGTACATGTATAGAATGAGCTGTCAGAGGAAGTGGTGGAGGCTGGTACAATTGCAACATTTAAAAGGCATCTGGATGGATACATGAATAGGAAGGGCTTAGAGGGATATGGGCCAAATGCTGGCAAATGGGATTAGATTTATTTAGGATATCTGGTCGGTATGGATGATTTGGACCAAAGGGTCTGTTTCCGTGCTGTATATCTTCATGATTCTATGACTCTATTTCCATCAATAGGTGAGACTAGGACCCGAGGGCACAGACTCGGAGTGAAGGGATGTCCCGAAAGAACTGAGATAAGAGGAGTTTCTGCAGCCAGAGGGTGGTTAATCTGTGGAACTCATTGCTGCAGAAGGCTGTGAAGGCCAAGTCATTGAGTGTATTTAAGACAGAGATAGATAGGTTCTTGATTAGTAAAAGGATCAAGGCTTATGGAGAGAAGGCAGGAGAATGGAGTTGAGAAACATATCAACCATGAACGAGTGCAGGTCAAAACTGATGTGCCAAAATGGCATAATTCTGTTCCTATACCTAATGGTCTCATGGTAAATGGCTCACCACTTATTTTTAAACAATGATTGCTCCCACAAGCAGAAACATCCTTTCTACATTCACCTTGTCAAAACTCCTGAGGAGATTGTAGGTTTCAATCAAGTCATCTGTTTAAAGTCCTGAACATACAAGCCTACCCTGTCCAAACTTGCCTCATAAAGCAACCCATCCATTTCAAATACTAGTCTAGCAAGACTCCTCTGAAATGCTTCCTGTGCATTTATGTCTTTCTTCACTAAGGAGACCAATACTGTTCACAGTACTCCAGATGTGGTCTGAAGTATAATATCTGTACTTATCTATTCAATTTCCTTTACAATAATGAAAATGTTCCATTAGTTGTCCTGAAACAAAAACAGAAATTGTTGGCAAAACTCAGCATCTGCAGGCAGAAAGCAGAGTTAGTGTTTTGAGCCTGGTGACTCTTTATCAGAATTCCTCTGGACTCGAACTGCTAACTCTGCTTTCTCTCCAAAGATGCTGCCAGACTTGCTGAGTTTCTCTGTCAATTTCTGTTTTTATTTCAGATTTCCAGCATCTACAGTTATTTGTTTTATATTAATTATCCTAATTACTTGCTGTACCTGCATACTAATCAGTTGTGATTCTTCACAAGGACACCCAGATTCCTCTGCTGAAATCTCCATCATCAACATCCTGGGGGTTAGCATTGACAAGAAACTGCACTGGACAAGTTATGTAAATACCGTAGCCACAGGAGCTGGTCAGACACTAGTGTGTGTGATGATACTATAGCTTTAAGAAGTGTATTTTGTCCTGGGTTTTGTTTTATGAAGAAAAGTTGAGACAGAGGTGCCAAGCAGTTTGTTCAAAACCAAAACAGGGGGTTCTGCTCCAAAGCATGTTCCGGCAATGCAAATTGGCTAAAACACGATTGACGAATATGGGGTCACTATTTCTCGAATAGAAATTTGTGTTGGCTATGACATGGTTCAGCATTATTTAAAAATGCACCTCATTTAAATAGAAGAATGGACTCCAATGCTAAATTGATGGTTTAAGTAAAAAATGAAGTATAGTTTAAAATAATATGAGTGCTGTTAAAGCATGCACCTTTGTGTCTAGTATTTTTGCCTAGATTTTGTTACATATTTAATATGTAAGAACTTTTGAACTTGCTCATGTAAACCATTTATATCAAAAGTTGTCTGTGTTACAACCTGCTCGTTTCCAGCACTATTTTGAATACAGCGTTACTCAGGTTTACAATGAATTTTAATCCTACAATTAACTTCAATGCCAATGGGCTACATCGGAAAGAAAGGTCAGATTCCTTTGCTTCACCAATCTTAAAATTTATCCAGAAGTCTGTGCTGACAGAACGTCAGGTCAGATCAGCATTTGAATGGAGGAGGGAATTTTACTACAAATTGCTCGTGTGTCAATTTCGGGGGTTTTCCATGGAGGGTTGCTGGCTGTGAGTTCTATCTCACACAATTTTGCACTGGACACCTCTTTTGGATCATACTTGCAGTATCATGCAGTACTGACCATTGCTGGGATTTCCAGTGGCAGAAGTCTAAAGTCCAGCTGTCACTTCATTGCAGATACAAGGTCAGATTTGTAAATGTATTGCCTCTTTGCAGCTATACCTGTCTGATAAACTGCCATTATACCTCCAGCTATAAGAATGAAGCTACACAGGTGAGGAAGAATTTTGGAAAATATAATTGTTATGTGTCCTTAGTGCCCCAACCCCGCTTTTCCCATAGGCCCCATTATTTCTATAGCCCGATTTTCTATAACACGATGTTGTGCTGGAACGCAGCTATCGCGTTACAGCAGAACCCACTGTAGAGTAAACAGCTTGACAGGCCCTGGCGTATTTTCTTTAATGTTAGAACAATAGAAGCAGCCTGAATAGATGGAGTCAAGCTCCCACAGAACCAGAATTTTTAGTTTTAGTTTTCTGCAATTGCTGAGGTCTTAAAACTGGAAGTGGAAGCTCTTTGCTCCAGCAAAAGCTGGGGTCCTCTTCCTGCTGCTGGAATCGCGTGTAAGACAATCTATTTTACTGAATTTTTCTTTGCCAAGGGTGTGTTTATGGAATGTTACTATATTGGAATAGTTAATTAGTCGTAATTAATATATCTGTTGTTTTATTAAGCATTTTAATTGAATTACAGTTAAGCCAATTCTTTTCTTCTATTCACAGAAGTTGCTAGAAAAGCTCAGCAGGTCTGGCAGCATCCGTGAAGAAAAAGATCAGAGTTAACGTTTCGGGTCCGGTGACTCAGTTCTGAGGAAAGGTCCTTTGAATGCACCTTCCAAACCCATGACCGCTACTATCTAGAAGAACAAGGGCAACAGATACATGGGGACACCACTCCCTGCAATTTTCTGTTCAAGCCACACTCCATCCTGACTTGGAATGTTATTATTGTTCCTCTGTTGTCACTAGGTTAAATTCTTGGATCTCCCTCCCTACCAGCCCTGTGAATCTATCTAAATGAAATGGACTACAGCGGTTCAAGAAGACAGCTCACCACCAGCTTAGCAGAGGCAATTAGAGATGAGCTAAAAATGTTGGCCCAGCCCATAAAGTCCACATCACCTGACTAAAAATAAATTGTTTCGACATGATTTCCCTTTCACAAAATCATGTTTGCTTTGTCCATTGATGTTGATTTCTTTTTAATTGCCCCGCTATAATGTCTTTAATAACAGCTTCTAACCTCTTCTCTATTACAATGTTAAAGTAACTGGCCTTTAGTTTCATCTCTTCTGCATCCTTCCTTTTTGAATAAAGGAATTACAGTCACTATTTTCCGATTGAACCTTCCCTGAATCTGTAGAATGTTGGAAATTGAAAACCAAATGCATTATGTCTCTCGTTAACCGCTCCTTTTGAGATCCTCGCATGAAGTCCATCAGCAATCAGGGATTTGTCACCCACAGCTCTAACAATTTTCTCAGTACCATTTCTTTAGTGATTATACTTGACTTTCTCCATCCCCTCCGTTTCCTGATTTACAGCTGTTGGTGAGCTGTTTACATCTATCCTTTATATAGGGATAATGTAAAATACTGGTTCAATTTATCTGCCACTCCCAATATTTCTATTGGACCAACAAATCACCTTGTTACCTCTTTTAAAAATAACCTCTTACTGCAGACACTACTGTATTCTCCTAGTTTTTATTCTTAGTTTACCAAAAGAAAAGTAAGGTAATTTTGTTGAATAGTAGCAAAACAGAACCAATCCATCCAGACAAAGATCAGTTTATTGGAATATTGAATTGCAGTCAGTTCAATTATGTGCGGTCCTATTGAATCAAATTCAACATGATTACAACATGAAAACAATTCTCGGTTTAGTTTAAATAGCTAAACATGGGGATGTCTTGTGGTGCAGTGGTAGAGTCCCTACCCCTAGCCCAGGGACCTGGGTTCAAGTCCCACCAGTTACACAGGCATATACTAACATCTCTGAACAGATTGATGAGGAAAATAGGCTAATGTTTTTTTTTAAAAAAGGACAGCTAAATATGATGCACAGTTCACCATATATATTGTCAATCAGAATGTGAGACCTAATTATCCTCTATGTAATACAATTATAGAAAAAATAGCAAAGAGATAACACAATGAAGATTTTTGAAGAAGGGTCCCGACCTAAAAAGTCAACTTGTCTGCTCCTCTGATGTTGCCTCGCCTGCTGTGTTCCTCCAGCTCCGCACTGTGTTATCTCTGACTCCAGCATTGGCAGTTCTTACTATCCCAAAATAGCAAAGAGAATGCTTTACAAACTCACACCTAATTGGCAGGCATGCCAAGAAATCATTAAACTGCATGACTAAAAATATCCTGTGGACCTGCTTCCTGAAATGCTGACTGTGCTCCCAGCAGAAAAAAATTAATGGGGACAGCATTCATTCTTTCAAAAATATTATGTTCCCTATAGAGATCAATAACTTTTAAAAGAAAACAACACCCCATGAAGCCAAAAGAAAGAAAACTGTTGGACAACGTTTGAGTGTTCAAAACTTTTTTCTGTAACAAACCACCTAAGGCCAGCACAATTCAAACAATAATTGACAGGTGAAGGATATTTTAGATATATTTTCAATGAAAAGGTAAATTTCATTTTAAATGGTCAATGCAACAAAGATACACCTTATATTGTTACAAGCACTCACATCACTTCTCACTCAAACATGCAATCTCATTGTCTCTCGGACTCAGTCTCCATTTCCCACTCACTTGTTTCGGCCCTTGAGTCACTGCCATTAGTAGCAGTATTCCATCTGATGTCCTGTCCATGGTTAAAGCCAAGAGAGTATCCATCTACATTCACTCGGTCACTCAGATCATGACAGTCTTGATGCACAGAATTCCTTTTTTCACACCTTTTAAATAGTCCAGTGAACTCTGGCAATACTGAAATAGTAGCAATTCCTTTTGACTGATTGTTCACCATGTAGGCTAGTGTTATTTCTGACACGATGTTAAACCAATTGCAAATATTGCTTAGGAAGTCAGTATTGGAAGGGTGGGTGAAGACATTGGCTTTGTGGTGTATTCGCCTGACCTGTGGGAATCTGACACAAAACGTCTTCATTTGGATTGGTTGAGGATTTTGTTTTCCTTAGAGTGGTTCCAACTTATAGTCTGAGATTGACTTTCAGATTGTCTTTGTATCCAATATTTGGGACATCCTATTGTGCATGTTCCCATGACCAGCTAGCTGGAGGAGAGCACTTAGGGTAGCGTGAATCCTCCAAGTAAAGCACATGGCCTACCTATGAATATAAGTTCTTATGATCTCAATAACAGGAATGTGACACCTTGCAAGAACTTAACTGTAGGGAATTTTGTCCTGCTACTTGTTCTGGTCAAGGATGCAAGAGAACTGAAACATTTGTTCCCTCACCTTTTCAACATGTAATAAGTGTATTTTTTTTTAAATAGCAAGGTGTGTGCTTCCCAACCATTAATCTGCTGCAGGTTTTTGCAGGTTTAAATAAAGAGGCCAAAAATCTAGAGCAACATCAATCACTCAGCACTCATGCACGTAAACACACACACATACAGACACATACACACAAACACACAATTCATTTTGGGGCCTCTTTGCTGATTCAGTTCCAGCCTCAATCCCAGATATTCTCCTGTTCCTTGAGCTGAACATTTTAAGCCCTACCCTGGGCAGGAATGTATTGAAGTAACTGGGTTTCAAAACTATTGGTGCTGACAAACCCACAAGCAGGAGGTCGTCAGTTAGATTGAGGGGCAAATTCATGTTAAAGGAGGTCATGTTAAATGAAACTGTAACATTTCATTTGGTCTCCAGTTTCATGCAGTGGCTGTGGCTAGTTTAGGGGACTGGACGCTGACATGCCATGATAGGTAGAGTGCCAATGTACCAGATGGGCCAGGAGGCTCTCCTTGCCTACCTGGACACAGGGACAACTGTAAGCCAGCCAGCAGAGGGATATTAACCTCTATCGCCCCACCAATAGTACTAGAATGGCTGCTGAATCCATTTATAACTAAAGATGTTAAAACGTTGATGACTAAGTTAGCTCCATTTTGAAGAGCCCTCTCCTGCCATTGTAACTTGCTGCTCAGTCACACAACACCAGGTTATAGTCCAACAGGTTTATTTGAAATCACAAGCTTTTGGAGCGCTGCTCGATCATCAAGTGAAGTATTGGACCACTCCGGAAGGCCACTGCCCTAGGTTCAACATGTATGCTCAAGCCGTCAGGAGATGCATTAACACAAGATAGAGCAGAATGTCACCCAAGCATAACGCAATGCCTTCCAGACTCTCAAGACCAACCACAACATTGTCAACAAACCAGCAGACAAAGGAGAAGCCATCACCATGCAGAATAGAACAGACTACTGCAAAGAAGCATATTGACAACTGAGCAACCAGGAACACAACAGACAACTACCTGCTGATCTGACTGAAGAACACACCCGTCAACTCAACAGAATGATCAAGACCTTTGATCCAGACCTTCAGAATACCCTAAGCACTCCCATCCCACATATTTCTTGCATAGGAGACTTCTACTGCCTTCCAAAGATACACAAAGCCAACACACCTGGACGTCACATTGTTTCAGGCTACAGGACCCTACATGAGAACCTCTCTGGCTATGACGATGGCATCTTGAAACCCACTGTACAGGGAACCCTCAGCTTCTATTGTGATACCACAGATTTCTTACAGAAACTAAGCACACACGGACCAGGAACATTCCTCGTCACAATGGACGCTTCAGCACTCTACACCAGCATCCCCCACAATGACAGCATCACTGAAACAGCCTCAATACTCAATACCAACAACTGCCAATTTCCAGACACCATCCTACAACTCATCCGCTTCATCCTCAACCACAACACCTTCACCTTTGACAACCAGCTCTTCAACCAGACACACAGAACAGCCATGGGGACCAAATTTGCTCCCCAGTATGCCAACATTTCCATGGACAAGTTTCAGCAAGACTTCTTTGCTGCACAGGATCTCTCCAATCAATGCTATACACCAGATACATTGACATTTTCTTCCTTTGGAATCATGGTGAGGAATCATTTAAACGGCTGCATTACGAGAGAAAAAGGACTTCACTTGACGAAGGAGTAGTGCTTCAAAAGCTTGTGACTTCAAATAAACTTGTTGGACTACAACCTGGTGTCACATGACTTCTGACCTTGTTAACCCCAGTCCAACACTAGCACCTCTACATCATGTTTCTTAATTTGGATTGCCTCTAATTAGTCCTTCGACTTTAAGACACCATCGCCATCTATGTTGGATGCAGAATCTGTCTCCATGCCAATTAAGGAATGTCCATATCAATATTCCAGGCTCAGATCCTGCAAACAGTCCAAAGGTCTCCATCGCACCTCGATGGAAAATCCAGCCATGGCCTAGTTCCTTTCTGTCACTTGGTCAAATGATTCCTCCAATTGGAAAATTGGGACCTGGCTACCTTTTACACCATGTTTAAAGAAATAGGCCTGATGTCAATCTAAAGTCTTTGCTACTCTTTACAAGTAAGGTACTTGAAAACTTTGTTAAGCCAATAAAAACAAAAAGAACAATTTGAAGGTTAATTCTACATATCCTTCTTTGACTGACATATTCCTCTCACATGGGATGCAAAATTTCCATTAGTTCTGGCACATAATGCAGAATGTCAGTGTGTTCTACACTCTCAGTGCTGAATTTATTACTTAGTGAGAGGAGAAAAAGAAAGATCCAAAGCGATACAGGCTAAGATTGTGAACAAAGAAGCACTTTATCATCACTTCAAACCTCCGCATACAATGAAGGTCAAAATGATCAAAGACGATCAAAACTCCAAGGTGTAAATTAAAATGTAACCAGTCGCTCTTTTCACACTGTAAATACTGAAACCAAACATGGAAATGACTAACACTAAGATTGGCAACACATACACATAATTGTTTTCACTATGTCAATGAATAGGCTTCAGAGACTAGAGAAAACTCACATTGGAAAGAGGGGAAAGAACATTGATGTGCTCTGTGACCAGTAATCCGTATTTATCCTACAAATTCTGTCAGGGTTGCATAATGCCTCAGGTAAGTACACAAAATTTTCATTCATTGCGAAACCTTTCCCTTTTGGCCTCTTTGACATTCTCAGATATTAGGATCCTCTGATTAATTTCTCAAGTGGCTTTTTCCAAAAGTGCTGATGTGTACAGGTACAATTCCATGAGCGCCACCCACTCACCCATACAGAGTACATGCAGCCATTCCCCTGCATCTAAGTTTAAACTCTGAGCGTAACAAATTAACTGATTATGGATCGTCACAGTCAGTGCCAATCCAGATCTCACTAAATACTGAAACCTATATATTTCTAAATAGCAATCACAGACAGAAAGATTACCCCTTAGCCTCAGGGCTTCATTTAGGCAGACGACAGGCAGCAACTTGCATTTAAGCCAAGCTACTTCACATAGAGGAAGTCAGTTCTAGGCAGATACATGAATGGGCAGGGAGCAGAGGGATACAGATCCTTGGAAAATAGGTGACAGGTTTAGATAGAGGATCTGGATCGGTGCAGGCTTGGAGGGCTGAAGGGCCTGTTCCTGCGCTGTAATTTTCTTTGTTCTTTGCTCTTTGCTGTAGTTACTAAATAGTACTTGTATTGTTCAATTGCCTGGTGGCTTGTTATGCACGTCAGTTGTATTTTTCTCTGCCTTGTGTACTTCTTTCAAGGTTGTGTGTCATTACAGAAAAGTAAAATTAATCTGAAACCATTCAATAAGCTGGAAGCACAAGAGGCTGGATTTTTTTTTTAAAAGACTCAGAGATGGTAAGAACTGCTGATGCTGGAGTCAGAGGTAACACAGTGTGGAGCTGGAGGAACACAGCAGGCCAGGCAGCATCAGAAGAGCAAGAAAGTTGACATTTCGGGTTGGGACCCTTCTTCAGACCCTTCTTTCCTGCTCCTCTGACGCCGCCTGGCCTGCTGTGTTCCTCCAGCTCCACCTTGTAAGTAAAATTCTTGTTTAGCTACAGGAACTGGTGTTATCTCTGCACACCTCCACAGAGCAAAACAATTAAAGGCAGCATGGTGGCTCAGTGGTTAGCACTGTTGCCACACAGCACCAGAGACCCGGGTTCAATTCCACCCCTCAGCGAGTGTCTGTGTGGAGTTTGCACATTCTCCCCGTGTCTGCTCCGGTTTCCTCCCACGGTCCAAAGATGTGCAGGCTAGGTGGATTGGCCATGCTAAATTACCTGTAATGTTCAGGGATGTGTAGATTAGGTGGGTTATGGGGGATGGATCTGGGTGGGATGCTCTGAGGGTCGGTGTGGACTTGTTGGGCCGAAGGGCCTGTTTCCACATTGTAGGGGTTCTATGAGTTATAACAATAATGGAATAATTAGGAGACCTGACCAAAAGATTGGCACTGAAGGGGATTTTAAAGACTGGGACAGCATTTTTGGAAAATGCAAAAGAAAGATTTGAATTTTTGTAGCATCATTCACAACATCTGGATATCACAAAACAATTTACAAACTAATGACTACTTTTGAAATGTATCCACTGGCATAGAGTGTAAACAGGGCAACAAGTTTGAAAGCAGGAAGCTCCCACAAACAGTGATATGCTAATGATCAGATCAACTGTACTATTGATTGAAGAGGACAAAGTAGAAGTGAGTGGAATTCAGACAAGTGTAAAAACGTATGGAAAGAAATCAGAGTTAATGGTTCGGGTCCAGTCACCACCACCCCACCCGAAATAGTTCTGAGGAAGGTTCACTGGACCCGAAACATTAACTCTGATTTCTCTCCGTAGATGCTGCCAGACCTGCTGAGCTTTTCCAGCAATTTCTGTTTTTGTTTCTGGTTTCCAGCACCTGCAGTTGTTTTGACGTTTACTTTATACAAATATATGACATGAGAACAGAAGTAGGCCATTCAGTCCCTCAGGTGTGTCCCTTCGCCCCATTCAATAAGATTATGGTGAATCTGTTTGTGTTTTGAGTTCCACATTCCTGTCTGCTCTTGATAACCTTTGCTTCCTTTGTCTAACATAAATTTATTTACTTCTGCCTTAAAATCATTCAATGATATTGCCTCCATTGCCTGCTGAAGCAGAGAGTTGATTATGTGCAGGACCTGTGACTTTTGTGATTCATACTGTAGAACACTTATTTCCCCTCTGCATCTCATAATTCCACTGTCACTCTCCGTTTAAAAAATACTCTTTTTTTATTCTTCCTGCCAAAATGAACAACTTCACATTTTCCCACGCATACTCCATCTGCCAGATGTTTGCCACTCCCTCAACTGCCATATATTCATCTGCAACCTCTTTAGGACTTCCACACAGCCGACCTCTTTACATAACTTGGTGTTATTTGTAAATATATTTACCAAGTATTTTCTACCCTCATATAAGTCTTGGATGTAAATTGTAATAATTTGAGGTCCCACACAGACCCCTAAATGTCTCTACTCATCAATCCTACCAATCAGGCAGAGACCCATTTATACATGCACTGTTTTGGGCCAGCTGGCCAATCTTCTATCCACACCAATAATCCCCTACACCATGAACTCCTAGTTATACAGTAACCTTTTATATGAAACCTTGTTCTATTCCTTGTTAAATGCAGTGTGCCTACTGGTTCTCCTTTATCCATAGCACATGTTACCCCTTCATAGAACTTCATTCAATTAGTTAAACATGATCCCCCTTCCACAAAACTATGCTGACTCTTCCTGATTACTTTGTGTTTTTCCAATTATGCAGCTAAAATCTCTTTACTGATTAGTGCCTCCCCCATGACAGAAGCTAGGCTAATTGGCCTATTGTCTCCTGTTTACTGCTTCCCTGTCTTCTTGAATGAAGGGGTTATGCTTGCCACTTTGCAGTTCGATTGAGCTTTTCCTTAATTGAGGGAATTTTAGAAAAATAATATCAAATGCATCCATTAATTCCAGGAAATGAAACCAGCAGAAGGTTCAGTCACCAGAGAGGAGAGAGGCCAGATGCACAGGAGATCCGAGTCAGAGAGGATTTGTAAGTGAAGGTGATGATTGTGACTTGAATGTTTTGAGAAAAAGCGGGGTAGAAGATTAGTAAGATTTCACGGGTTTAGAACAGGGTATAGCTTGTGTAGGGCAGAGCTCGGTAAAGTCACCAAAGAAGGTGTCAGAAATGTTAATTTCAGAGATAGCTTTCTGCAGTGATTGGTTGAAGAAATTTAGAAGGCAGCTGACAAGCCTGATATTGAGGTATTTTAGAGATAGCAAGAGGTGGCATTTGTGACAGATGGCAGTAGGGTGTAAAACCAAGTTCAAGGCTCTGGGGTTTTGCACAATGCCAGTCCCGCCTGTATGATTAGCTGGGAGCATGGTCAGCTTTGCGAACAGTGGGATGAAATGTTGAGTGAAAGTCACACAGGATTGCTGCAATCTTTCCAGTGTTCACCTGAAGAATATTCTGAGTCCTCCACCAACGATATTTAAAATACAGCAAAGGAACAAGATCTATACCTAAATCTGATTATCAGCGATATTAAAGGAACAGGCAGGAATGATTCAATCCCCAAAAGCTAGTGGGATCCTTTTCCAAATGTATAAATGGGTTCCCTGCATGTTATCGGGCCCCAAAAGTAATATTAACAGAGATTTCAGCAGAGCAGGGTGACTTTCCTTGCAAGCAAAAGCTGATCCAAAACAGATCTAAGAACAAAAGAGGTTCAGAAAAGTATACTTCTAAAAAAAATTCTGTTATCCCAGAGAAACAGGAATGATAATGTTAAGATCTGAACAGGGACATCGTACAAATCCACACGGATTATTTGGTAGGTCAGCCAATGGAATGCCAATGAGACAGAGCTAATAAGATTATCTAAGAATTGTTCTGTATCTCTTAATCACCACACTCCCAGCTCAGCCCCACCCCACTCCCCAACATCCCCACTTCAGCTCAGCCTGATTCCCTTCCCCAAACCCTCACACTCCCAGCTCAGCCCCACCACCAACACTCCCAGCTCAGCCTCAACCCCAACTCCCACACTTGCAGTTCAGACCCACCTTCCACATGCCCAGCACAGTCCCACCCCACTCCCCAACACCCACACTCCCAGCATAGCCACAGACACAAACCCCACACTCACAGTTCAGACCCACCCTCATTCCCCACTCCCAGCTCACCCCATCCCCCTCCCCAACACACCACTCCTAGCTCAGCCCCATTCCACTCCCAAATGCCCCACTCCCAGCACAGCCCAAACATCACCCCCCACACTCTCTACTTCAGCTCAGCCATACACTCCCCCACCGCTCTCCCAGGTCAGCGTCTCAATCTAATCCTCTCATTCCCCTCAGACTTTCCTACTCTCCAGATCTCCACTACCATTTTCACAACAATTCTGGTCCCTTGAAACTTCCATACATCCTCACTTCCATACTGGGTCCCCCGACACCTCCTCACTTTCCAACCACTTGCAGGTCTGCACCTTGGCTCAGTGTTTAGCACTGCTGCCTCTTAGTGCCAGAGGCCCAGCTTCGATTCCACCTTCAGGCAACTGTCTATGTGGAGTTTGCACATTGTCCCAATGTCTCCATGAGTTTCTGCTGTGTGCTCCAGTTTCATGCCACAGTCCAAAGATGTGCAAGTTAAGTGGATTAGCCATGCTAAATTGTTCCATGGTATCCAGGATGTGCATCCTAGGTGGGTTAGTTATGGGAAATGCAGAATAACAGGGATAGGGAAGGGGTCCGGGTGGGGTGCTTTTTGGAAGGTTGGTGTGAAGTCAATGGGCCAAATGACCTGCTTCCACACTGTAGGGATTCTATGCTATGCAACAAAGCTGGTCAGAATTTAAACTCAAGCCTGTGGTCTCATAGCACCACAATGCTTGTGGAGTTAGCATTGGCATAGGATTCAGAAGGATATTACAGAATGCAAAAGAATGCAATGAGTTTTAATTTGATGGCAACACAGTTGCTTGTGGATAGTGTAGAAGGTTGTCAAAGGAGGATATAGATCAGATGCAGATATGGATGGAGAAATGTCAGATAGAGTTTAATCCGGGTAAGTGTGAGATGCTGCACTTTGGGGGATCAAATGTTAAGGAAAATTATACAGTTAATGTCAGGACTCTGAACGGCATTGATGTACAGAAAGATCTTGGGGTTCAAGTACTCAAGTACATAGCTCCCTGAAAGTGGCTACACAAGTAGATAGGGTAGTAAAGAAGGCATATGGTGTTTTTTGCCTTTATTGGTTGGGGAATTGACTACAAGAGTCAGGATGTCATGTTGCAGCTTTATCAGACTTTAGTTAGGCCACATTTAGAGTATTGCGTTCAATTCTGAATGCCATGTTACAGGAGTGATGTGTAGGCTTTGGAGAGGGTGCAGAAGAGGTTTACCAGGATGCTGCCTGGATTAGAGGGTATGAGCTATTAGCAGAGGCTGGAAAAACTCAAGTTGTTTTCTCTTGAGCAGCAAAAGCTGAAGGGAGACTTGATAGAAGTCTATAAAATTATGATGTGCATAGATAGGGTTGATGATGAGAATCTTTTTCTTATAGTTGAAATGTTTAATACAAGGAGGAATGCATTTAAGGTTAGAGGGGGAAAATTCAAAAGGATTGTGAGGGGCAAGTTTTTTACACAGAGTGGTGGGAATCTGGAACACACTGCCAGGGGTGGTGGTGGAGGCAGATACGATAGGGGTATTTAAGGCACTTTTAGATAAACACAAGAATATGCAAGGAAAAGGGGGATATGGACCAATGGCAGGCAGGTTCATTTGGCATCAACTGTGAAGACAACATAGTTTCTGCAGTCAGGTTATTAATGTGATGTGGAGGCTAGTTACACAAAGCAATCAATAAATTAATTTTCTAACATTGGATTTATTTGTTCCTCCCAGTATTTAAAGGAGCTAAGAAATTATATGGCACTAAAAGGAAATTTAGTCTGCTCCTGTTACGGCAAAATGTAATGACAGAGGAGATGTAACTCAATTATGTAATCAGAAAAATCTTAAGCTGAAATAAGGAATCAGTTTCATACTTTAATTCCCCTGACCTTCCTGTATTTGGCCTGTTAACGAACTAAAATATAGAAGGAACATAAGACAAAATTTTGAAATAATTATGTTCTGGAGATGTATTTACAGGGTCATTATCTTATATGATACAAACTTACCTCACATGCTCGCCACTATGCATCAATGGTTGGGGAGTGACTGTCTAAGGCTCCTTTGTCTTGGGTTATTTAAATTTCACATATCATGTTGGAGCTGCACTCATCCAAGCAAGTGGGAGTATTCCACCATGCGCCTGACTTGTACCTTGTAGATGGTGGACACACTTTGGGGAGTCAGGAGTTGAGGATCTCACTGCAAAATTCTCATCCTCTGACCTTCTCTTGTATTTATGAAAAGCCACTGTATTTTCATGGCTGGTTTAGTTCTGGTCTTGCTACAATTGGGCATGAATTGCTTCAGCATCTGTGGTGTTGTGAATGGTGCTGAACATTGTACAATAGCCAGCAAGCATCCTCACTTCTGTCCTTAAGACAGAGGAAAGGTCAACGCTTAAACAACTGAAGATGGTTGGGCCACAGGCACTATGCTGAGGAACTTGTTGCAGTGCTATACTGAGGGCAGTTACTTTAAATATTAGTGGGTGCAAGTAACGAAACAAATGCTTGTAATGTCAGCATTATAATAATGCTTTCATTTGTGTTTCAATACCACACGAGAGAAGGAGCACACAACATTAACACAGGTCCAGTGGGACCAGAGATATACATAACTTCCATGTGTTCATGTTGGTTAACATGTTGGGAAACTCCCAGAGAAAGCAATTAATACTAAGCTGATCACTTCCTTCCATAAGAGAGCTGGATAAATATCTGCTTAAAGACTGTAAGAATAAAGATAGCTGCGGATGATTAAATGTTCCACCAAATACAATAGTTTCTGTGCTGCTGGAGCCATGGATGAGTCATTTGTGCAATCGAAACTGACAAGGCAGAAGAGTGTGGGTGTAAGGACAGATTAATATCTGGGAGCTTCTTTCCAAGTTTGCAGATGACGGCAAGGTAGGAGAAACAACTGGTTGACTGGATGGGAGGCTGAAATTACAAAGACGCACAGGCAAACAAAGTGAGCAGGCAAAGCAGTGTTGGATAGAGTTCAGTATAGAGGTATGCGAGATCATCCACTTTGGAAAGGCATTTTAGGACTTTATTGTTAATGATCAATAAAGAGGTACGTTGGAAGAATGGATTTGAAAACTGGAAAGGTGGCTCTTCAATTGCGCAGAGACTTAGTCAGCTCCCCTCTGCTGTATATCATTTAGCTTTGGTCACCAAACCTCAGGAGAGAGTAGGGATTATCACAATTATATAAAAATTGACTTGATCTCTGAATGCTATGTGCTGATTTAATACCTGACACTTTCAGGGACTGAAACAGGTTCACACACACTGGGCTGAATATTGTCATATTTTGACAAATTTCATGAAGAGTTTCACTTTGCAAGGACCAGCAAGATTCCACACCATATCGTCCCAAGCCCCACCTCGTTAACGACCTAACCTGTTCCTATGGCAACACTCATCTGATTTTAGCCCAAGATTTCCATTTGCCAGACACAGAAGAACATGGCCACAGTTGGGATGTCCTGAAATGGACTGACAACCCTGGAACCAGCACTACTTTCAAAAGACTGTTGTGCACCCATTCAAACGCTGCTGGTTTGAAGTTGCCCAGTGTAGATCCTGACATTTGCCTCAGACTTAGCAGAGAATTGGACCAAAAACAGAAATTGCTGTCAGCAGGTCTGGCAGCTTCTCTGGAGAGAAATCAGAGTTGACATTTCAGGTCCAATGATCCTCCTTCAGAGCGGAGAACAGAGAATGGGAAATTGGTTCCTAGCTTTGTGGACAGGGATCTGGAGGGCCTGGTGAATTGGGAAGTGCAAAGGAGCGCCATTCTCTTTCAGCAAGGCCGTCAGAGCAGGCTACAACCAGGTCTGGGTTCTCCCCCTGGGTCAGTGAAGTCTCAACCATCTGGAGGAATGCACAGACATGGAGGAAGAAGGTCAATGACCTTTTCCACTCCACTAAGGTAAGAGCCACTATCTCCTCTTTTACTGCTTCGCACTCACTCTATCTCTGCTACTGCACCCACCACCTCCCCACCAAGGCTCATGCTCTACTGTTCCTATTACTGCATGCAACATCTTCCTTTAGTCACTGTCAACCACCTCAACCGCCCACACTGCTAACTCTGAATGGCCTCTGTGTTGGCTATTCACTCAAGAAATCTCACCAGCTTCGCGCCCCCCACCCCGCTGCACCAGCACTGGCACTACCTTACTATGTTAGGGTCCCTTTATTGAAAACTCTCTCCCTTGATTTGACTGCAGCCTTCTGACAACCTTGACAAACACCCTGGCTTTGTGTCTGCATTAAATGGCAATGAAAGACAGCATGATCACTCCAGCTGAAGGCAAAGCACAAAAAGACAAGGCAATGCAAGAAAAGGCAGGGATACTGTGGGCATCCAGATGGGCTTAAAGTGAGTGAGCATTAAGAGAATAAATGAACAGCCCTGGGATGCAGCCTGGTGCAATCCATGTGCTGGGTGCATGTCCCTGTGTGAAAAGTGTTCTTGCAGGAGCATTGCAATAATAGATCCCAGTGTGCCCCAAGATGCAGAAGTAAGAGGGTTGATGCCATCATGATGTAGGAAGTGACAGATACCAAGTACCATAAACATGGACCGTGTGCAGCTGGTTGAGACATTGAGATGGGGAGTCCAAGGTGGAGATCCGGAGAAACAAGTGGTGAGCTGGATTTGTCAGGTACCAGCTCTAACTTTCATGTAGGGTATTCTCAGTGTCTAGTCTGTTCACCTGGGTGGTAGGATATGATGCTGCATATGTGCAGTTAGTGAGGAGGTTAACAAGTAATAGTCCCATTAATAGGCATCTCACTGCTGCCCAGTGAGAATATCAGCTCGATGTTCGGAACTTAGTTACAAAACACAACTAGTTGCTCCCAGTGTTGAGACTGCCTCACTGGACTTCTCACATAATTCTCACGGATTTCTCACCGTTGTCCAAGGTCTTATAAGGCTCTGCTACTGACGTAAAATGGTCACACGCATCATCTGAACTCACAGGTTGATTTCATGAGAATTAGCCAATGTGGATTAACAGAAGGCAGCCTGAGCTGAAATTAACATTTTTTTTCCAAAAGGGCATTGAAACCAGTCAGCAGGATCCCCCCAGACACATGAGAAAACATTCATCCCATTGTTGATTTGCAACATTACAAGAATCTTCGCATGCTGGAAATGAAACATTGCCTATCATTCTCAAGCCTCAAAACGTAATTTCTGCAGACATGCAGGATACTAAAAAAGCTTAGAAGCATCAGGGGGCTGCAAATTTTAACAATAAATGGAAGTTTCACTGCTGTTGACTGTCCAAGAAGTCCACCAATCAATCGTGGTCTCAGGTTAAAATAATTACACCTCAAGGACACGCAAATGACTCCAAGCTTAGCACCGTGACTTTAAGTTTTATTATTTTTCTTAGGGGTTAGCAGGAAAAAAAAACATTCAGCCAAGAAAACTGTATGATTGGCTCCTGGTTGCATAATGTGAAAACAATAATAATTTAAACAATTGTTGTGAGAAAATGATAAAGTTGAAAAGAAGGGACCTTTTTCATCTCCTCTTCACCTTCCTCTTTGCAACAAGTTGCACAAGAATGGTACTCGAATTTACAGTATTAAGTTGTAAGGAAATGTTGCATAAACTTGCCTGCTATTTTCCTGACTTTGGAATGGTGAGAGGTTATCTTTTTCCAATGTTACAAAATGACTAAGAGCCTTGATATGATATGTACAGAGAAACAATTTTCTGTACTGGAGAAATCCGGGATAAGGTGTCATAATTTAGGCCTAGGCTAATCAGAGCTTTTTTTATATATATTATAGGGTAATACATACCTGGTGCTCATTCCCAAAGATTGTGGATGCTGAGTGAACTGAAATTTTCAAGAATGAAATTGCTCAAATGTTTTGGATAAGGATATCCAGAGATATGAAGTAAAAGCAGCTAAGTGCAGTTAATGTACAGAATTCAACTAAATGGGGAACATGTTTTTGAGCAACTGATGCTCCTATGCACCATTCAAGTGTTGAGTAGAAAGACATTAGAAGGTATTGCCTAAGGAACTAGTCATTGTTTTTTAGAAGTTTGAGCAGATTGCATCACTCCTATTTGGGAGTATACTTTTCTGATTTGTGGAGAGCAATAGATTTAGCACTACTGCTGATCTAAGTTTGTGCAAGACCTTGATCTGCACAACATGGGGTTCCAGGGAATAATTCTTTATTTTTCTTTATTTCTGTACTTACAGACACTGTTCCAACTAATAACTAAGAAGAAATAATACAAACTATATGTTTAATTGGATATAATTTAACTTCTTTTCATTTGTGATAGTATAAGATTCATTGGTGGATGGCAATTAATCAGGTACTAAGCTGAGCATCTGTTAGTACAAAATATCCAATGCTAAACAGAAGGCGAATGAGTCAGAGTGGAATATGAGGCCTTTTAATGCAACAGTCACAGTTTGCTAAATCTGAAATCACCAGGGAGAAAGATCCCTCAGGGTAGAGGTGACATGAGTCTGCAATGTGTTGACATTTCAAAGCACTGTACCACATCTTTGTTTAACAATTGTGAAATGCAGCAGACTCTCAATCAACATTACACTGCAAGGAGTTTCTAAACCAAAACCAGCACTTCTCTATGGGCGGAGAGGAAAATGTAGAGAGATAGTCATCCTAAAGTCTGTCGAGAAAGGCTCTGGTACACAGAGGGAGGTGGTCTCAAAGTTTATTAACTTCCTTGAGTGAGAATAACATAGGATTGTAGGATAATAGAATTTCAAAGGCCAACAAGAGGAAGATATGCAACTTTTTAAAATCAAAATTTGTGGCTTTTTTAAATTCTTCTTGCATGAGGTGTAAATTATGTTAGCTAAGTTAGCTTTCATTGTTTGTTTCTAATTGCCCTGGAGAAGGTGGTGGGGAGCTGCTTTCTTGAACTGCTGCATTCCTCTGGATGTGGGGGAGCCATGGTAGTGCCATTAGGGAGGGAGTTTGAGGACCTTGACTCAGTGACGGTGAAGTAACAATAATATATAACCAGGATGGTGTATGACTTGAAGGGGAACTGTCAGATGGTGGTATTCCCAAGCATCAGCTTACCATGTCCCATAGTTGGTAGAGATGTTGGGTTCGGAAGGTGTTGTTGAAGAAACTTTGTGAATTGCTGAAGTGCATCTCATAGATGCTACCACTGCGCATCAGTGGTAGAGGGACTGAGACTTCAAGGTGATGGATGGAATGTAAATCACATGGGCTGTTTTGTCATGGATGGGGTTATACCTCTTGAGTGTTGTTGGAACTGCACCCTTCCAGGCAAGTGGACTGTTTTCCACCACAATCATAACTTGTGCTTTGTGGAGGACAGGCTTAGAGAACAATGGGTGACTTATCACTGCAGAAATATTAGTCCTTGCTGCTGACCACAGTATTGATATAACTGATCGTGCTCAGTTTCTGGCTATTGACAGGCTCCATGCTGTGACAGTGGGGGATTGAGCGATAGTAATGCCATTGAATGTCAAGCAGTGAGATTTGCTTTTGTTGGAGATGGTCAGTACCTAGCACTTCTGTTACATGAATGTTACATGCCACTTATCAGCCAGGTAATGGCTATCTCCAACAAGAGAAAATCTAACCATCCCCTCTTGACACTCCATGATACTACCATCACTGAATCTCCCATTATCATCTCTTGGATGTTACTAAACTGAACTAGCCTTATAAATAAGGTGCTCTAAGAGCAGGTCAGAAGCTAGGAATCCTGCAGTAACTAACTCACCAACTCCCCAAAGCCTCTTCACCATCTACAGGACACAAGAGTGTGATGGATTACTCTCCACTTGCCTGGATAAGTTCAGCTCTAACAACACTTAAGAGGCTTGACATCATCCAGTCCACTCAATCAGCACTACATCAACAAACATCCTGCTCCCCCCACATCCAACTCTCATTAACAGCAATATGTACCATCTACAAAACATACTACAAGAACTCACCAAAGCTCCTAAGCCATCACCTTCCAAACACATGACCACTCCCATCTAGAAGTACAAGGGCAGCAGATAGATGGGAACACCATAACCCGCAAGAACCCCTCCAATCCAATCACCATCCTGACTTGGAAATATATCACTGTTGCTTCACTGTCACTAGGACAAAATCGTGGAACTCACTCTCTAACAGCATGGTGGGTCTACCAACAGGAAATCGTGTGGAGCAACGTTCCAAAATTTTGTGTTTTCAAGTAAACCTTTTGGACTATAACCTGGTGTTGTGTGATTTTTGACCTTGTCCAACAGCAAATGGATTGCAGTGATTCAAGAAGACAGCTTACCTCCACCTTCTCAAGGGCAACTAAGAATGGGTAATAAATGCTGGACCAGATGGTGATGTCCCTATCCCCTGAATAACATCACCTTAACATCCTAAAATAAAAAGCTCAAGTCTGAATTTGGTCCAACATATGGCATATAAAATGCTTACCCACATCCTGGTGACCTAATCATCAAATTTCAGTTAACTCAGTCTTTTATCTGTTTGTATTTACTGGTCACTTGTGTTGGCAGATTGCAACTTCAAAAAAAACCTCTTTTTTAAAGAGACAAAAAGGTGCAGGGCTGGATGAACACAGCAGGCCAAGCAGCATCATAGGATCAGAGAGGCTGACGTTTCGGGCCTAGACCCTTCATCAGAAAAGGAGGAGGGGAAGGGGGTTCTGAAATAAATAGGGAGAGAGTGGGAGGCAGATAGAAGAGGGATAGAGGAGAGGATAGGTGGAGAGGAAACAAACAGGTCGAAGAGGCGGGGATGGAGCCAGTAAAGGTGAGTGTAGGTGGGAAGTTAGGAAGGGGATAGGTCAGTCCAGGGAGGACGGACAGGTCAAGGGGGCGGGATGAGTTGGTCGGTAGGAGATGGAGGTGCGGCTTGAGGTGGGAGGAGGGGATAGGTGGGAGGAAGAACAGGTTAGGGAGGCAGGGGCGAGCTGGACTGGTTTTGGGATGCAGTAGGGGGAGGGGAGATTTTGAAACTTGTGAAATCCACATTGATACCATTGGGCTGCAGGGTTCCCAAGCGGAATATGAGTTGCTGTTCCTGCAACCTTCGGGTGGCATCGTTGTGGCACTCCAGGATGGACATGTCGTCTGCGGAATGGGAGGGGGAGTTGAAATGGTTCGCGACTGGGAGGTGCAGTTGTTTATTGCGAACTGAGCGTAGGTGTTCTGCAAAGCGGTCCCTGAGCCTCCGCTTGGTTTCCCCGATGTAGAGGAAGCCACATCGGGTACAGTGGATGCAGTATACCACATTGGCAGATGTGCAGGTGAACATCTGCTTGATGTGGAAAATCTGCTTGGGGCATGGGATGGGGGTGAGGGAGGAGGTATGGGGGCAGGTGTAGCACTTCCTGCGGTTGCAGGGAAAAGTGCCGGGTGTGGTGGAGCTGGAGGGGAGTGTGGAGTGGACAAGGGAGTCACGGAGAGAGTGGTCCCTCCGGAAAGCAGATAAGGGTGGGGAGGGAAAGATGTCTTTGGTGGTGGGGTCGGATTGCAGATGGTGGAAGTGTCGGAGGATGATGCATTGGATCCGGAGGTTGGTGGGGTGGCACGTGAGGACGAGAGGGGGATTCTTTTTTGGTTCTTATTGCGTGGACGGGGTGTGAGGG
>NC_063336.1:33672398-33736871 GCF_021869965.1 Rhincodon typus
ATTAAGGACCATTGTGCAAAACATTGAAGAATTTCTGAACAGGAACTATCTCGTTGTTTTTAATCTTTTTTTGCAGATGACTGAGGCAAATAAACAAATCTTCAACTATTTTCAAACCATAATTCATCACTATTTTCATGAGGAAGCAGCAGGGATAGTGACTGCCAATTTTTGTAGTATTACTGCCATCTGTAAGGAGCGTTTGAATATTATTAGTTTCACTGGGAGGATTACAAACTTTCAAGGGAATGTTTCTGAGGTCTGATTTATGGTCTAGCACTTAGTGCATTTCACACAGCTCTTGACAAAGAAAGTGTCTCTTGAAGCCATTTTAAACATGAAGATGTATGTTAACTGAAGAATAGTGAATGTCAGTCTTACTTACAAACCATCAAACTTCATCTTTCTAAAAAAGAAATTCCTCCAGTTCAGAACACTCAATTTGACTTAATGAGGAAATAAATATAATTTTATAATGATAAAGGTCACAGCCTGGATGTCACTGTGGGGCACATTATTGTATCAAGCTTGCTCAACTGACTTGCATCGAATTACTCTCTATTACACGAACAAGGGCTTTATCCCATTTAAAATAAAATTAACAAGTTAAATGTCTCCATTAAAGCAGCCAAGAGAAATTTGTTACAAGTGTGTTAAACATTCACACAATAACATGGCTGACAATACGTCTTGGCTAACTATAGTTTCTCAAAGACTGCATAATTAGATGATGAAAAGTTAGGGGTGGGAAAGGGAAAGATTCATGACCTGACAATGCATTTGATGCCATTGAGCAAATGACAGCAAGCCAACAATTCCCAACCACAATGGATCTTTAAAGAACACTCCAATTAATTTACTATTGTACAGAACTCTGATACGTGAAGCAGAAACAAAATGTTCTCACTATTTGACTAAAATATCAAAGTACTACACTTATAATAGAATCCTAAAATGGCACAGATATCACATCCTTTCAGAATCAAAGGGAAACTAATATATTCATAGCTAATTATTTCAACTTTTCATACTATACAATGTTAATGACTAAAATCCCAATGTTAGCTTAAATGACTTTTTCTCCTTCCCTCACATTTAGCAATACTTATAGCTCTCCTCTGAAGTATTACTGGTGTTTGGCTACAATATACATTCTGTATAGCGGTATGATGGAAAGTAAGCTTGAGATCACTGGAGATTAAATGTTTCCCTGATCGACTGGTTTTACATCACTGGAAGAGCAGCATTAACCTGGGAAAAAGTAGCTGAAGTCCTGTGTATATAATTTCTCTGCCATATCTGTGGCTCATCTGCTAAAGCGACAGTGAATGAGAACTTCTACATAAATTGATAACATTGAGAAGGCTTATGTGCACTTTTGGAAGCTAAGGTATAAATAATGTTTAAAAGGGTGAAACTGATAACTTGTTTTCTGCCTAGCTCTGCTGAGGTCACAGAACATTTTACATTGGTCATGCTAGTGATTATGCCTCAGCCCAGCTCAGTTAACTATTAACACAATATTCCTAGTAAAATGGTAAGTTATCAAGCATCTGTAGCAGCGAGGAAAGAACTTCAATGTCATGAGAAGGACACAAACCTATTTTGTGCGCCTAAAAGGGGTTTCCACTTTGTGTGGTTTATGGAGGTTGAAATGAGATGTAGCTCCAAGACAACACCAATGTGTTATTTTATTTATTGGAGAATGAAGACAATGATAAGGTAGAGCAGCACAGGGAGGCCAAGCTAGTAGAGGAGCACAGGAGCCAAATGCCATCTATTGACTCTGGCACCATCATCCCAGGATACAGGTACACGTACATCCTCTGGCTCATGCTCATGAGCTGCATAAACCTGTCCAGCCATGAGGTGTGCAACACACTGGAAGTTGCTCTGCAGATCATGTCTAACACCAGCACTGGAAAGGTCACACCAATCCTGATACCTTTTTGTGGCAGTGTCACCGTTTTAGGACGTGTAGTTTGTGAATGCAACACAAGTGCGCAGGAAGCTGTAGGGAAAGAAATTAGGTTGAGGGGAAGAAATTAAGGAATTTTGACCAAACAAGTGAGGAGTGAGTGCATTGCAGGCAAACCTGTTCGGGGGATGGGGGGTGATGCTGGTAAACCTGTGGGAGTGCATCATGACTACAGGGTGTAAAGATGAAAAGTATAGAACAAGCAGTGCCTGGCAGCAAGCTGTGTCATGTGACTACTGCCTCAAATAGACAACGGTTAGAAATTTTGATATTTGTAAAGACCTCAAGCACTTTTCTTTGTTTCTCACCATGGGGAAAGGGATGAATCTGCATTTCATGGGAGAAGGAAAATCAAACCAGAAATAACTTAAAATGCTCCAGTAGAGCGGATCAGTAATTTGCCAAAGGAAATTTGTTATAGACTCAAAAAAGAAATTTGAAGTACAATGAAGAGCAAGGAATTGGGATTAATTGGATAGCTCTTAAAGAGCTGGCGCAAGATTCTATGATTCTTTGTCAATCATGAACTGTGTGAAGATGTAGCAAAATTAAACATTACCTACTTTTACACTCAGCGTGCACTTTTTCATGGCTATGACAAAGTCAGTCCCATGATATTTGGCAACACACAGGGTTTGAAGTAATTGAAGTAAATTCCAAACATTAATATCAGAAGAAAACCAGGGGTCCAAACAATTTGAAAAGGAAAGCTGCTTTTGGGTATGCTTTTTGAACTGATTGATGAACTCTGAGTAATGCACCAAATATGTCTTATCACAGCAAGCAAACAGGTCTCCCTACAAAAGAACACTCTTTACACCAGCCAGTTTTCCACTTGTGTATAACTGAATTGCACATCAGATAAGAAAGGCTCTGAAACCAAATATGACCAACTTGTTGTGTGAAGAGCTATTCTGCATCAAAGCGTTCAAGAAATGCTCGAGTTAAAATGAGGTGACACTTCATTGATGGCTGTTGCCTTTACAAAGAAAATCAGTTGCTCTTTGAACCTTCAGTATGTACAGAGAGTTAGCACTATTTCCTTCCTCATAGTTTAATGTTTACAGATCAAATGCTGTGTTTGGGCACATAGACAACTGATGTGATAAATATTCAGTTCAACACATGACAATGTGGAATAGTCTCAGCAACAAACAATCAGAAGCTCAGATTTTGCAATGCCTGTGCCAATGACAATGAGGGCCGTTTGCCCTCATCAAACTTTACAAGGTTATGCAGCAGTTCTTAAAAGTGCTATTATTCCTCTTTGAAGATGACATGCACTCAGGGTCATAAGTTTCTGCCATGAGTCTTAATGTGACTGAACAGGTGGATCCACAGCCCACAGATCTTCAGGCACATGGGACAGGATGTCCCATGAGGTACTGTGATCCAGACAGCCGGACTTTCTTCACTTCCTCTCCTTTTCTGCTGCCACTCTATCTCATCGTTAAAAGGCTGTGATTCCAATGCAGCTTGATAGACAGAGTGCTGCCATTTTGAACAATTCATAAGCAAGCTCACCCTAGTCATCAATGTCACAGCTGCCACACTTCAAGGAGAGCATCTCTTTATCTTCCCCTGAAGTCACCAGCCGTTTGTGAATTGAGGAAATAGGATCTTATGAGGAAGACAAATTACAGTCATCTACGCACACAGTGTCCAGGTCACCAAAGCTGATTTGCAAGCAGGTTTCCTGGAGCTGGCTTAATGAAGGACACCAGCATTTGTTCAAATCTTAAGGATGCAGCAGAAGTATTGCTGATTGAATTCCTCTGGCACTCTTACATGTTGCTGATCCAAAGACCAGGTTTGCTATAGTAAAGTGTGCCGTGACAAGCTTCTGTGCTTTGTACACTGGGACTTTTATTGACTAGCGGAGGTGTTTGTTGTCAATCTGCTGTAATTAGTAGGAGGCCATATTGTTACTGCTGATCCGATTTCAGATCATGTGACCTGTGGCGATCTTTTGAGAAACATGGCTACCACAGTTTGGGAGGAACTCAACTTAATCCAGCACTTCACCCTTTATATAGATGGGAAGTGGACTATTTGGCTGGCTAACATACGACCTTGGTTTTGGCAATTTTTAAAGACAAGCCAAGCTTTTCTGTAAATATAATTGAAGATTTTGAGGGTCGCTTGCTAATCTAGCATAGAATGAGCAACGATGCTGAACTCTTCTGCAAATTGTTTATTGATGGTGTCAGTTTGCCAAAGAGGCAACTGAGATCAAAGAAATCAAATGCTGTGTAAATGTATTTAATGCTGATACCAAAGGGCAGTTGGGCTTTGATGAGATGAATCACTACTGTCAGGTTGATTGTCTGTAGTATGGACTTATCGCATAACCTTGCTCGACACCAGTTCAGATTTAGAAGGGCTCGGTTTCAGATCTGTCACTCGACACCAGTTACAGACATATCATTATTGAGCAATTACAGCATTGTGATGGAGTCTCTTGGACATCCAAATCTTTGGAGCACAATCCACAGAGCGTAAGAGGCATTCTACACCATCCTCAATCAATCGTCGTCCAGCATCTCCAAAGGAGACAAGTTAGCAATTTCAGTGGCAGAGATAGGAGGGACACAAACCTGGGGAAAGTTATGTTAGACAAGGAAGGCATAGAGAAAACAACCTCCACTGCAGTCCTCCTCCTGACAAACTGCATAGACCATGACCTTGTCACAACAACCAACCTGTTCCACCAGAGGAACAAGCACATATCTAATGGCAACTCCACTGCTCCAAGCACTGGCAACTAATAGACTATTTCTTTTTTGAGCTTTCATTACCCGTGCCATGGCCAGAGCTGACAACTGCTGGACCCACCACCAATTAACCCACTCCACCATCTCCATACATCTAGCTCCCAACTGGCAGAGGCAGAAAAAGCTCTGACACAAGAGATTCAATATTACTGGACTTGGAAGACCCTGAGAGGAAAGACCTACTCAGGTCCTGCCTCACGCCAACCTGGTGACAACCACATGCCAGAACAACAGAGTGCCCTCAGCACCTGGTCCTAAAAGCTACCGTAGTCAACACCTCCGTGGAGATGCTGAGTCTCTCAACCAGGAAACAGTAAGACTGGTTCAACAAGAAAAACCAGGAGAATCAGGATCTCCTTGACCACAAACACAAGGCGTGCCTAAACTGGCAGATCCACCAAAGCTTGAGTGAGAGGAAACAAACCTACAGGCAACTGAAGGCTGAGGTGCAACAAAGAACTCGTGACCTAAAGAATAGATGATGGGTAGAAAGAGTGCAGAAGACTTAGCAACTTGTTAATAATCACAATGTGCACAGCTTCCTTATCGCATTCAAAGCCATCTGTGGTTCCGAGTACTCAGGAACCTACTCTACTGAGAACAAAAACAGGGAAGTGCTCATTACACACCAAGAAATAGTCAATGGCCACTGAAGGGAGCCCTTTGATGACTTCTTCAACGAAGGTACAGCCTTCGATGCAAGTGCTCACGACACCATTCTACAACACATTACCCATTACTATCTCAGTACACTTCCCATTCTGAAGTCATGAAAAACAATCTGACAGCTGAAAATCAGCAAGGCCTTTGGTGCAGATGGAATCCCTGTTGAAGTACAAAATACGACAGAGAGGCATTCTTGACGCGAACTCACAACTTCATCACCCTTGTCTGGAAGGAAGAAAGAATGTTGGGACATCTATGACGCCATAATTATGACTCACTTCAAGAAAGCAGACAGTCTGACTGTGGAAATTAGAAAGGGATCTCCCTGCTGTCTGTCGCTGGAAAAACCATTGTGAGAATCCTCAGCCACCTTCTTCCAGTGGCCGAAGAATTCCTCCCCAGATCTCAATGCGGCTTTTGTCCAACAAGAGGCAAATAGATATGGCTTTTAGTGCACGACAAATCCAAAAAGAGCCTGCAGAACAGCTCCAACCTCCGCACTTGACCTTTATCGATCTCACAAAGGCCTTTGAATTTATCAACTGTGAGGCATTGTGAAATATCCTCCTCAAATTCGGCTGCCCTCTGAAATTCATCACCATTTCTCCCCACTTCATGATGACATGAAAGCTGTGATCCTCACCAACAGATCCATCACAGGCTCAATGAGTGCAAACTGGAGTCAAGCAGGGCTGTATCACTCTTCTCCATCCTCCTCACCACAACACACCATCACATCTTCACAAAACCCCCCGCCAGAATGGAGCCAACTTATGGGACAAGCAGGAATTGTTCAATCTTTGACACGTCCAGGCCAGAACAAAGACACCGCAACTTCTATCATCAGGCTGCACAGACGATGACTCACGTGCATACATTCAGAGGCCGAGTTACAAACCGTCATCAATGCATTCACTGAGGCTTATGAGAGAATGGTCCTCAGACTAAACATTTGGAAAACAAAGGTTCTGTACCAGCCTGCTCCTGCCTCACAACACTGCCACATAGCCATCAAAATCCGTGACAACAAGGATCATTTCCCATACCTTGGGACTCTCCTCTCAGTGCAAGCAGACATTGATGAAATCCAATATCAACTCCAATATGCTACAGCAGCCTTTGGACACAGTGTTCGAATTCTAAGACCTTCAACTGAGTACCAAGCTCATTGTCTACAGAGCAACTGGATTCCAACCCTGCTGTATGCATCAGAAACATGGGCTTTGTACAACAGACACTGGAAATCCCTGGAGAGCAAATTGACTGGCAGGGTAGGCGTTCTCTCCCAGGGTAATATCCCAGTATTGAGGCATTGGTCACACATAACCAGCTGTGATGTGTTTGCCACATTGTCTGCATGCCCAACACAAGTCTCTTTAAAAAGTACTCTACTCTGAGCTTCGCAATGGTAAGCGATCACCAGGAAGGCAGAGGAAACGGTACGAGGAGCTCTGAAAGTCTCCCTAAACAAATACATCTCCGTTGACATATAGAATCACTAGCCCTGGAACGCACAAAGATGTAAAGAAGCATCCGAGAAGTCATCAATGACTTCGAATGTCACTGAGTAGAGCATGTGGTGGCCGTATGCAAGCAGTGGAAAGAGCACGCAGAATCCAGAGTGTCCCATGCACCAAACATCACCTTCCCCAGCCTCAGCCAAAGCTGTAATTCCTGTAAATTAGCCCAAAAATGGCAGACAGAGGTGCATTAGCTTTGTCAACAGGGATCTACAGATCCTGGTGCATGGAATGGAGCAGAGGAGGGCCATCGTCTTTCCTTAGAACTGCCCAGAAGGAGACCATGGCACCAGACTCTGCCAGCCTGGTCTGAGGTTGCCACCCAGGGCAGTGCCATTCACAGAGTTGAGAAGCACATCCAGCAGAGATACAAGAAGGGCAATGCTGCATAAGGCTGGGTGCCAGCATCTTCCCTCTGCTACCTCACACTCACTCTTATCTCTGAAACTGCACACACTTTCCACCAAGGCTCATGTTCCACTGCTCTATTAAAGGCAGCATCTTCCCTCTGATGAAGGAGTCACTAGACTCAAAACATTAACTCTGCTTTCTCCCATCGGACGCTGCCAGACCTGCTGAGTCTGAACAGCAATTTCCATATTTTGTATCTCCCCTCACTCGATCTCACCAATCCCAACAACCCAGATTCTTATAATCAACATTCTGTGAAATCGGAAGTAAAAACACGAAATACTGGAGAAACTCAGCCGGTCTGGCAGCATCTGTGGAGAGGGAGAAACAGAGTCAATGCTTCAAGACCAAAGACTGTTTTCTCAGAACTCCCTGACATTCCTGTCACTGCACTGTCATGCCCCCTTCCGCTGCCCACTCTCTCACTCGGGACCACCGTACAGCATTTTAAGATCACAGATGTCTTTCACCTGTGTTATGTGGGCGTCGGTTTAATGCTATTGCCTTTCAAAAGGCCTCACATCACACAAAAGTGAATCCCTCCTTCACAGACTAAAACACACCACCCACTCTAGGTGTGATGTCAGCCTCCACTGCGCACTTGCTATTTGAATGAGACAGGGAAGAAACTGAAGCTGTGCTTCATGCAGTCAATCACAGACTCAGCCCTCTCGGTCTGGGTACACTCCAAATCTTTATATTCCCTTCTCATTTGTCCTCTCTGTCAACTCCATCAATTTTGATCTTGCTCACATTCCTGTTCAACCCTTTTATTTAACTGTCGTGTCCCCACTTTAACTCCTGAGCCCCAAATATACTGCTTTTCAGGTCTGACATAGAAATACACTGTCCATCTGTTGTAGCTAGGTTGGTGCTTACTGTCAATGAAAACCCCACCTGCATTATCTCTTTCTCCCTGTGTTCTGTCAGCTCCCCTCTCCTTCTGTATTGACTTTCCCTCATTCACAAATATTATCCTCTCTACACACCAGTATGCTGCCTCCAATAACCCACAGTTGAGCTCCTTGCCTTCTCTACCACAACATATTTTTCTCAGCCTTGAATATATCTTATAACACAACTCCTGCAGCACCAAAAACATCTAAGATTCACCACCCTCTAAGGGAAAAAATTCCTTTTCATCTCTGTCTTAAGTTAGTGACCCCTTATTCTGAGATAAGACGTTCTGCTCTTACAGTCTCCCACAAATGAAAACAATCTCTTTGTCCTGTTGGGCCTTCTACAAACCATTTCTATGTTTCAATAACGTTATGTCTTATTCTTCAAAACTTTCATGAGTACCGCGTCAACCTACCCAACCTCTCTTCATAAGAAAATTCCTCCATATCCAAGATCAACTGAGTGGACCTTCTCTGGGATGACTTCAATGCCAGTATATCTTTCCTTCAATAAGGGGACCAATCTGATTGCAGGATTCTGGGTGTGGTCTGACTAGTGTCTTGTAAAGTTTTAGCAAGGCTTCCCAATTTTTATAATCCAGTCCCTTTGAAATAATGGCCAAAATTTCATCTGCCTTCCCTATTACCCATGAACTCTGATGCTAGCTTTATTGTGATACATGCACAAGGACCCCAAAAACTGCCAAACAGGCAGCCTGTTGTGCTACATGATTCAGCAGTATTTTTTCCAATTTAAATAATGTTTAGCTCCTCTGCTGATCTCGCTGCCTATAAATTCTGTGTCTGTGTGCTTCTCTTCACTTCACCTAACAAAGGAACAGTGCTCTGAAAGCTTGGACTACAAAATGCATAACCTCACATTTCTCCACATCACATTCCATCTGTCAAGTTTTGCCCACTCACTTAACATGTCAATACCTCTCTGTAACCTCTTTGTGTCATCCTCACCACTTGCCATCCCATCTATTTTTTGTCATCGGCAAAATTGGCTATAGTATATTGATTTCTCTCATACAAGTCATTCATAGATATTGTAAATAATTGTGGACCATGTACCGATCTCTTTGGCATACCACTAGTCATAAGTTGCCATGCTGAAAATGTCCCCCTTATCCCACTTTCTGTCATCTATTAGTTAAGCAAACCTCCATTCATGCTAATATAGTACACACAACTCCATAGGCTCTTATCTTATTAAGTAGATTATGCATGGTATCAAAGGTTGTTTGGAACCCCAAATATATTTAATCTACTAGTTGCCCTTTATCTATCCTTCTTGTTATCTTCTCAATGAATTTGAATAAATCCGTCAGGCTTGATTTCCCTTTCATGAATTTATGCTGACTGTTTGATTACACTATGCACTCATAAATGCTCTGCTAGCATTTTCACAATAGAGATCTTAAGTTAACTGGCTAACAGTTATTTGTTATATATTATTTACCTGGCCTCTCATGACTTTGCACTCTGGTACCCTATCCCCTGGCAACCTAACCCCAACACAGATGGCATCCTACCTACCTTGGACCCTTCTATCCCTGGCACCCTCCAACTACCTACTTTTCATCTTACCCACCTGACACCCTATGCCCTGGTGCTTGACCCACTTGGCACCCTAGTCTTCCCAGCTCTCTTCCCCCTACCCAACTGGCATCCTACCAACCTGGCACACTATCTCACCAGACATCCTGCGTCTAGTCACAAGGCACTCTACTCACTTGGTCCCTATCCTACCTGACTTCCTACCCTCCCCAGCCTCTCACAATACCTTAAGTACTTTCTTTTGACAGAAGCTATCAAAGTGGTTGGCTGAATGGCCCAACTAACTGCTGACAATGGGGAGTGCAGTGTGCCTTCCCCCCACAGATCTGCACTATGAAATAACTGTCAGAATGGAAATATAACTCCACAGTTTATAAACAGCTCTGATTGGAATTTCCTGTTAGAAATGTGGAGCCTCCCTTTTGTAAAAAAAAGGGGACAGAGTGGCAATTTGCATCTTTGAATTGTAATATATACAGAGTCAAAGAGCATAATCTCCACTCATTACCAACAGCACATTCCCACTCTTAAAAATCAAATTTTATTTTTGTTATCTTTAATCACATTGGTAATTTCCAAAGCAGGTATGTTTCTGCTGGAAACTAACGACACATCCGATTTTAATTGTATTTTCCTGTAGTTATGTAGATCAACAACAGGCCAAACTCACCATTCCTTTTAATTAACATCGTAACGTGTTTCTGTTTATACAAGGACATAAATAACAGAAACAACTGGCTGCTGTACAATTTGTACCTAATAGTCTTTCAATTCTCTTGGGCTTAGCACAGGACAGATAATATATAAACATGGACAGTTATGATGTTTCTTTGGTACACTCACAAATGAGGTCAAGCATTTGATACCATCAATTACATTATTTCTAAAGTTGAATTCCGACTGCCAGCTAATGGGTTAGAAATTGGTTTGTGCTGCTTTATGGCTGCCTATTTGCAATTCAAGACATGCAAGTGCCCATTGTTACGGAAATCAATACATACAACTTTGGCAGTGTTTCATCATTTACCTGAAAATGGCATTAGTCCAAGTGGAGCATTTGCTGCTGGTAGACTCTGTGCTCATTTGGGAATCAAACAGCATGTGTTGATAGCTTGTCATTGAGGTGGCCTGCTTCTCTTAGAGGCAGTCTGTCCCTCTTAAAAATAAAGTGTCACAGAGTCACTGGGGGTTGCTGCTGAATGCTACTGCTACAATTCTGAAGAAAGAGAATGCGACATGAGGTTTCCCAAGCGCCGGAGATCTAACATCCAGAGGTGGGCAAAATGAAGGAAGCAATGGAGGACAGAGAGTGCAGCAGGGCTTCCAAGGGCCAATTTCAGAGAGGTTTCCGATCAGATGACCAGGGAGATCAGCTCCCAGAGTCTCACCCCAAGGACTTGGAAACAGTGCCACAGAAGTGGAATGAACACACTGCAGTAGTCAAGGGCAGTGAATGTATCTTCACATGACTTCTCCTATCTACTGTTCCACCAACCTCTTGTGCTGTTTTCCAAAAGAAATCACAGAATTACTGAATTGTTACGGTGCAGAAGGAGGCCATGTGACCAATCAAGTCTGCACCAGCTCTCTGAGCATTTTAAATTGTACCAATCTCCTGCCTTTTCTCCTCAGCCCTGCACATTGTTCTATTTAAATAACTATCCAATTACCTTTTCAATGTCTAAATAGAACCTACCTCCACCACAACTGCAGGCAATGCATTCCAGGTTAGAATTACTTGCTGATGAAAATGTTTTGTTCTCATTAATGAAAATAGAATATTGTTGGAAAAAAATGAAGAAGTTCTGAAGAAGAGTCACTGGACCCAAAATTTTAACGCTGCTTTCTCTCCACAGATGCTGCCAGACCTACTGACTTTTTCCAGAAATTTCTGTTTTTATTTCTGATTTCCAGATCTGCTGTTCTTTGGTCTTTTATATCTGTTCTTTTTTTCTCACCTTGCATTTGTTCCTTTGCAAACACTTTAAAACTGCAGAAGGAGGCTATGTGACCAATCAAGTCTGCACCAGCTCTCTGAGCATTTTAACATTGTGCCAATATCCTGCCTTTTCTCCTTAACACTGCACATTGGATAGATATTTAAATAGAACAATTACCTTTAAAATGGTTCTTTGGTTCTTGATCCACTTACAAGCAGGAACATTATCTCTCTGTCCACTCTGACAAATCCCTCATAATTTTGAAAACTTCCATCAAATATCCTCTTAGCCATAACTAAGTATCCTAAATAAGTTGTGGGGATAGATTAAGTAAGTATACAGACAACAGAAAGATTGGCTGAGAGATAGTAGGCCGATGCTGGAGAATCTGAGATAACAAGGTGTAGAGCTGGATGAACACAGCAGGCCAAGCAGCATCAGAGGAGCAGGAAAGCTGACGTTTCAGGTCTGGACCCTTCTTCAGAAAAATAAGGAAGTGATAAGGAAGGTTACAGGGGAGTATAAACAGATTGGTCAGGTGGGCAGATCAGTGGCAGAAGGAAGTTAGCCCTGATAAACATGAAGTGATGTATTTTAGCAGAAGGAACAAGACCAGGGAATACTCAATGAACAGCAGGACACTTTAGAAGCCGAGGGGAACAGAGGGGTCTTGGGGGTGCTTATCCACAGATCCCAGAAGATGTAGAACAGGTTAATAGGTGGTTAAGAAGGCATATGGATCACATGCCTTTATCAGACTTGGCAAAGATTATAAGAGCCGGGAGGTTATGTTGGAGCTGTACAGACAATTGGTTAGGCTACAGCTGGAGTACTGTGTGTAGTTGTCCTCACTACATTGTAGGGAAGATGTGATTACACTAGTGGGAATACAGAGGAGATTCACCAGGATGTTGCCTGAGGTGGAGCATTTCAGCTATGAGGACAGGCTGGTTAAGATCAGATCGTTTTCTTTGGAGTAGAGAAAGGGACCTGAGGGAGGTGTATACAATTATGAGGGGCATGGACAGGGTGAATAGAAAGCAGTTGTTCCTCTTAGTCGAAGGGTTAAACAAGGGAGCACAATTTTAAACTGAAAGGCAGGCGGTTTAGAGGGGATTTGAGGTAAAACTTTTTCACCCAGAGAGTGGTGGAGGTCTAGAAATCAAGAAATTGAGGAATATAAAGGTAGCAGAAAAGGACTGAAAGAAGGAATTAGGAGGCCTGAAAGAGGCTGCAAAAAATTTCTGGCAAGTAACGCATGGGTAACAACTAAGCTGGTCTAAATAAAGATTAGCAAGTGGCACAGACTCAATGGGCTAAAGAACCTGTTCCTGTGCTATATTGTATTGTACTGTATTAGAATTAAGGAAAATCCAAAGACATTTTAAAGGTACATTAGGAGGAAGAGGGTAGCTAAGGAAGGAATAGGCTCACTCAAAGACAAAGAAGGGAATTTATGCATGGAGCCAGAAGTGATTGAGGTCCTTCATGAGTACTTCACAACAATATTCACCAAGGAGAAGGACATGGTTGATGGCAAGATTAGGAACAGATATCTTGGTATTCTAGGGCATGACGATATTAAAAAGGCACAAGCATTGGTTGTCTTGAAAAACATTAAGATAGATAAGGGAGACATGATACAGTCCTGTTATAATAGACATAGACTACAAAAGCAGGGATGTTATGATGAATTTAAACATTCGTTATACATCAGCTGGAGTATTGTCTACAGTTTTACATAGAATGTAGAACAGTAAACCACAGAAACAGGCCCTTCATGTCTGCACTGACCATGATGCCATTCTGAAGAATCATATCTGCCTACATTTGATCCATACCCTCCTATTCCCTGCCTTTTCAAGTGTTTGTCCAAATGCCTCTTAAACATTGCTGTCTATCTGCTTCTACCACCTCTCCTGGCAGCGCATTCCAGACACCTACCACTCTCTATATAAAAAACATGCCTCACACATCACCTTTAAACTTTCCCCCTCTCAACTTAAACCTATTTGACGTTTCCACTCTGAGAAAAAGACTCCAACTATCCACCCTCTCCATGCCTCTCATAATTGTACATATATCAATTGGGTGGCCCCTCAGCCTCCAACGCTCTAACAAAAACATTCCAGGCTTTGTCGAACCTATCCTTATAGCTAATACATTCTAATCCAGGCAACATCCTACACCCTTCCTATAGCGTGCGACTAAAACCGCACATAATGCTCCAAATGTGGCCTAACTAAAGCTTTATACGGCTGCAACAGGATTTGCCAACTTTTATACTCAAAGCGCTGAATGATGAAGGCAAGCATTTGGTCCGTACGCCTCCTTTACCACTTTATCATTTCCTCTCTGAAACTGAGCTCTTCCGTTTTGTGCCACAGTGTATCTCTTCTACCTGTAGCAAGAAAAGTGCATTGGATTTAATTTATATTGGGCTCCAATTCAACCAACAGATACTGGCAATTGCAAGTGTAAGTACATAAGCCTAGTGTTCAGAAACAGAAACCTCAATTGTTAAAATATTGAATACTGACTTATTAATTTCCTGAGTCGAAATAATTTCCTTAGATTTGACATATCTCCACTTCTTTCTTCATACTAGGAATCTCTTTTCTAAGAGAGATGATTAATTTCCAAGCTTCCCTTGGATAGAAACTGACATGGAATTACTACTGCTGCTTAATCAAGATGGAAAGCTTTATCTGCCATTGAATGTTCACAATTTCAAAGAATACAAATTCCAGAAGCTCATTCTACATCTGGACTCCATAATGTTTTGTCCAGTCTTTATCTAAATTGTCCCCTTTGCAAGAGGTTAATGAACTGATGTAAAAATTTCTACATGTGGATGGCACTGACACAAAAACGAGTGGTGCCCAGATTTGGCTTTTTCATTCCTCCACCCTGATAGGTGCCCAAGGGTGGATTTCTGAGCTGGCATATCTGGACGGGGACAACTATCATCATTCCCAGTGAATTGACTCAAGCGTTTCTGCCAGGAGACAAAAGCCGCAGAATTTGAGCGGCAGAAGTGTACTCACCAGTGCTCTATAAAGCTCTGAACCAGCTTTGTAGGTTTATAATTGAGCCTTCTGAGAATGCAACACTTTGAATTTTGTTGCCAAAGCCTCAACATTGAGAATGATGATGGATTTACTGTTATTTGTGGTTCTATTCTTAAGGTTTTCTGTTTTCATTCTGTTCTGTTCATTGAATATTCAGATGATATATGTCCGCCAACTTTGCAATATTTTTATATTTATCACTATAGCATTTAACTTGTTGTTTGTCTGTTGTTAATTACATGAGATCACATGAATTGGATGCAAGAATAAGTCACTTGGCCCCTTGAGCCTGCTCCAGCATTCAATAAATCATGGCTATCGAGTTACTGCAAATTCCCATCTCTGATAATCTTTCACTCCACTTATCAAGAATCCATTCACATCTGCGTTAAAAATATTCAGAGACTGTTCCTACTGCATTTTTAGGAAGAGAGTTCCAAAGACTCATGGCCCTCATATAAAAGACTTCTTCTAATCTCTGTCTGAAATGGATGACACCTTTTTTTTTATTTATGCAATCATTTATTTGATGGTACACCCTATTGTTGTGTTGTTCGTATTGAAGATGGTTATTTGCATTGTAGTTTTAATTTTCTGGTGTAGTTTACATACTCTTATTAGACATTCCCATGCGGCTATCGGTGATTTGCATCTGCATCTGCAATTGTAACATGCGCTGTCAAATATCCATCAGGGTTGGACTGTATAGGATGTGTTAGAATTGTTGATGATATTTGACAGTTGCATGATTTTGGCCAAACAAGCCACTCAGCTTTATCTAACTGCTATAAAAACCTGATCAAAGAAATAAAACTGGATGGTTGTATAGGATGGGTTAAAATTGTTGATGATATTTGACAGCTGAATGACCTTGAATAAGTCCTGTGAAAGGTGACTCACATTCCTGTATGTGCCAAAGACAGCACAGTCAACTTGTTTTTCTGTACTTGCAGCATGTTACACTGTTTAAGAGAGAGAGGTTTGTTCTGAGTCATTAGACTTCCCCTCGGACTGAGATCGTGAACAGTGCCAGGAACAAACCTAGGCCTCTAAACCAGCCATCAATCGAGGAATCCCTGACAGGCAGAAGGGCATGAGACTTATTGCTTTTCTCCCCCTTTCTTTTTCATCTTTTTATTTACTTAATAAATGTTCATATTTAAGTAAATTTATGTTGTTGAGTCTACTTTTAACTACATTTAACCGAATCTGAAGAACCATTTGGCTACACTTTGTGATCCAAGACACTAGCACAACCTGAGAACTGGAAACAGTGACAGGAAACTCAACGCTGTAGAGACTGCAAAGTCCTTCTAATTAATATATTGTCCTCCAGACTAGATAAGCAATAGCTTGACATGGTCATACTCATAAAATCATATATTATACACAATCGCCTAGACATTCTCATCACCATCCCTGGGTATGCTCTGTCCCACTGGCAGGATAGGCCCACCCGAGGTGGAACACAGTAGTAGGTGATCAGGAAGGAGTTGCCTGGGAGTCTTCAACATTGACTCGAGACCATAGGGTGTTTAATGGTATTAATTCAAATACGAGAAAGAAAACCTTCTGCTGATCACCTCTCCCATTGTCCCTTGGCTGATGAATCAATACTCCATGTTGAATGCCACTTGGATGACAAACTGAGGATAGCCATTACAGTAGCTGTGACCACCACACAGTCCTTTTGGAGACAAAGTCCAGCCTTCACATTGAGTCTATACATTGCGTTGTGTGACACTATCACCATCCTAAATGGTACAGACTTTCAACAGATCTAGTGACTCAAAGCTGGGAATCCATGAGGCACTGTCATTCATCAGAAGAAGCAGCAAAATTGTATTTTTTAATTTGTTCATAGGATGTGTGCACCACAGATTAGACCAGCATTTATTGCCATCCCTAATGGCCCAGAGGGCAATTAAGAGTCAACCACATTATATACAGACGACACCAGGGAAGGACATTAGTGAACTAAACAGCTTTTTACGATCAACAGTTGTTACATGGTCACCATTGGGCTAGCTTCTTCACTCCAGATATGTATTGAATGCAAAATTTAACCATCTGTCATTGTGGGATTTGAACCCACAGAACATTATATTAGGCCTCTGTATTACTAGCAACAATACAATTAGGCCACTCACTCCCTGTGTAACTGTAAACTCATGGCCCTGTGTATGCTCGATCATTACCATTAAGGCAGAAGATCAACCCTAGTTCAATGGACAGCGCAGGAAGGCATGCCAGGAGCAGCATGAGGCATCTCTAAAAATGAGATATCAACTGATGAACTTACACTACAGGACACCTCGTGTGCCAAACAGTACATGCAACATGTGTTAGACAGAGCTAGGAGGTTCCACAAATAATGGATGCGAAAGCTCTACAGTCTTGCCATATCCATTGCAAACAATGGTAGACCATTAAACAACTAACAAGAGATGGAAACTCCACAAATATCCACATACTTCAAAAACTGGGGAGCCCCGTACATATATAAATATAATATTTATACATTTATATAATATAATAAAAATATTCCCCAGAAATATAAAACTGAAGCATTTGCATCTATCATCTGGAGTTCCTTTTGATCTGGAGCTCAAGTTTTCGTTACTATTGCCAGAATGTTGTCAGGGCTCAGAGCCTTTGTCACTTCCATTAGTTTCAGTCATTTCTTGATATCAGATAGATTGAATCTACAAGGCATAAATCAGGACTGCGATGAAATATTCTCTATTTGTCTGAATGATTGTATCTCCAACAACACTCAAGAAGCTTGACACTGTCCAGGGAAAAACAATTCATTGACCACCTTAAATATTCACCACCTATGCACAGTGGCAGCAACTCCAAGAAGGTGGCTCACCACCACCTACTCAAGAGCAATTAGGGATGGGCAATAAACGCCACACTCACCTGCAACACCCATGTCCCATGAACAAATAAAAAAGAAAATGTCCTTAAATGTGAGCCACTGCATCTCCAATGATCCATCACTTAGCCTAATTTGCCAGATCACTAGTTCTGCTTTCATGCTCTTATAATTATCCTCCTTTAAGTTTAAAGTACTAGTCTTAGATCTACTCTTCTCTCCCTTAAGCTGAATGTGAAATTGAATGATTTCATGATCACAAATTACACAGTTGATTTAAATCCTTTGATGACAATTGCTTTCCCTGTTTCAGCATCTTCTGCAATTCTAACAACTTCAGAGAGTTACAGATAACAAGACCGAGTACAAGTAAGATAGCAAGTGGCCACCAGAGACCATCAGATCATCAGGAATTGACAGATATTTTCAACGTTGCAGGTTTTTCAGGGCATCGTAAGAGCCAAATTTCTGCTTGGATTTTGGGCTGAAGGCTAAGCCTTCACCAGGGACACTTTGGAAGCAAATTCATAGCTTGAACTGCAAACACTGACAAGTGGATGTCATGCCACTGGTAGTATACTTCAGTTGCCTGCACTGGACTTCTGCTCCAGTGTAAAGTGGAAAAGATTGATAGTCATTAACCCAGGCACGTGATTTTCTGGAAATAAGTTGGAACAATTAGCTTAAGCCATGTGACTTCCAAAAAAGCAATTTTGGAAATAAAATTCCCAATTTCCTTTTAATAGCCCCCTTTTAAAAGACAAATTCGGTCCAGGTATTTCCATAGACTTTCAAAAGAACCACAGTTCACAATCTTTTAAATATGAATCCTCAAAAGCAATTCATTTGGGGTGGCAAGGTGGCTCAGTGGTTAGCCCTGCTGCTTCACAGCACCAGGGACCTAGGTTCAATTCCACCCTCAGGTCTGTATGGAATTTGTACATTGTCCTTGTATCTGCATGGGTTTCCTCCCACAGTCCACAGATTAGGTGGATGCACCATGGGAAATGTAAGGGGATAAGCTGGGAGGGGTGGGTCTGGATGGGATGCATCTTGGAGAGTCAGTGTGGATTTGATGGGCCAAATGGTCTGCTTTTACACTGTAGGGATTCTATGATTAATAATGATGAGACATCATAAACATTCAATTCTGACTGATTTTTCGAGTATAAGTTAAACAATATCCTTACCTTGGTTATATCCACTTATTTGGGTACCATTTGATCCAGGATTCCAGTATTCTGTCTTTACCTTCAACAAACCCCAAACTTTGCTTATCCATAGCCAATTTGATGGAACGAGGGAGTGGACATAATTACAGAACAAAACTTTAATTCCTTCCTAGTCGCTAGTGTGCTCAATTCCATCTGTTAAAATGTTGGCCTGTTAGCAATGTGTAGCTTAAAGAAGTACCAGCTATTTATAAATTCCGCACTATTTGATCTCGCCAATAAAACTGTGTTGCTTACAGCCATAATGGACTCTCTAATTCTCACAAAAACTGGAATTTCTTATGACAAATTTTATTATCCTCACCTTTCAATGCCAAGGTAATCTACTATCATTTGCATTAAAGCACTCCTGGCATCTTTTTCCGTTGACATTTATTGCAGCAAGCAGTTTCATTTATTGAACCAGTTCTATTTGGCACAACAAACTTTCACCTTAAACAGACATTTTCTTAATAGGTTCTAAGCGTTAATTTTATGAGTGGGTGGTCCCAATGGGAAGCCTCAGCAGTCCAGCAAGCATTGTAGGTCATTATCTGCACACTACCTACAATTTTGCTTCACTAATTCCAATCAAGACTAATTATGAGAAGCTTACTCAGACTTTCTGATATGTTCTCCCAGTGTGTTGCTCCTTGAATGGGTGTATTCAGGAAATGCCCCTCAACTGTTTCTACATTTCAGATATTACACCAGACACTCAAAAGGAATACACAAGACCCTGTTATTAGAACATTTCAAATCACCACCTGCTTGGAAAAGATTAAAATCACACCCTTCACATTACAGGTTTTGAATGTGTTAACATCCTCAAGGACTTTCACTCTGAAAACTTTCCTGTGCTTTTCCAGAAATGCACAGGACCAGAGGCATTAATTTTATTTGCATTTCCTTTCAGATCCTTTATTCAATACATCATTGCATTTCCAAATCAAAAGGCTGGGAACTGCTGAAACTGGGTGACTAGTGGACCAAAAATAAAACATTTTCCTACCTACCATCAGTTCAGAGGAAGGGTTACTGGACCTGAAATTGTTAACTCTGATTTCTCTCCACAGACACTGCCAGACCTGCTGAGCTTTTCCAGCAACTTCTGTTTTTGTTTGTTTCTTGTGGATCAGTTTGGTGAGAATCTATGAGCATGATTTTGCTTCCAGGGTCAGTAGTCGGATAACAGAACTGCTTCCAGGTTCAATATCATAGTGTTCCTCTTGTATCAGAGACACTCAACTGGAACATGTTTGGGTCAGCTGGTGTCCTGTGGTGATGGGACCCTGACAAGATCCTCAATCCCAGACCACCTCTCTGAGCAGGGCATTTTGATGTTCTACATCTTCTCTCTCCACCTCCCTTTCCTTCTCTTCCTCTTCCATATCCTGCTGGTCCAGTTCTATCAATGAGCTGTGTCACTCCAACTGCAATGCCCAATCAAGGTTACTGCCTCAACAGAGGACCAGCTAATGGTATGAGCATCAGACAAGCACACTGATAGAAATCCTTGTTTGGAGTGTATTTGAAAGTGCCAATTGAATAGTCCAGCAACTGGAAATGTATCCTCAGAGGTCTAATGGCTTGCTCAATGGCATCCATTGTGAACAGATGAATTTGGTTGTATCACCTCTTGTGCTTCTGTTTCAGGGCCTCATCATGGAGTGAGTAATTATCTCTTCAAGGGATATACCTCTTCTCCTGGAATCCATCCACAAGGGTTTGGGGATAGAATGAAGCACCGTGGCACACTGTGTCCTTCCAGAGAAAGAAGAGTCATGGCAGCTTTAGGGAAAGCATATGTATACATGGAGGAAGGTTTTGTTGTGCTTGTAGTCCAGCTGGATATTGATAAAGTGGAAGCTGTTTTTGCTGACACATTTCATTAACCAGTCACTGGGTGCCTGGATGGCCACGTGCATTCAACCGGTGACATTCTGCAGCAGGGGAGAATCCAGTAGTGGAGATGAAACACACTGCCCTGGAATACCTTCCATGCACTGTCCAATTCTCCAAATGGCATATCAGTGATGTGTAGGATGCAACGAGGTGCATCCATTTAAAAATCCCCACCAAGGTCTACAGTAGAATGATAGAAGGGGTCAGAGGATAAAGGTCAAGATTACAGTGACATGGACAGTTACAGGCAGGGCATGGCAAATAGTGCTGCAAGGCGTTAAATCTTCCTCAATAAAGGCACAATCACTCTACAGTCCAATAACCCACCAATACATCAAAATGACCACTCACCAATTTTCACATTCTTCGCATGAAACATCAAGCAGACTCCCAACTCCCTGATCTATCATTTCAACTAAACATGAAAGTTCCTACCAAGTTAAGTAGAGCTGGGCTTTGAGACATTTGCATAAGATGAGAAAGCAATTACAGATATCCCCCATTTAAAGTACATTGTAACAATGCATTTTTGCTTTAATGTAGTTTGTAAATAGGGAGGTTCCTGAATAACCCACCTCTACCTTTGTTTCAGCACAACTCCTGAACATGCTCAGTCTTTATAAAGAAAAAGACTCACTTCACTGTCTCTTTCTCTCTTTTTTTCTATTTGTCTTTCTCTCTCACACTCTCTTTGTCTCTCTCCCTGTTGTATAAGGCAGTTACCCAGAGTAAGCTGAGCACGGTCAGGAATGAGAGATCATATCCCAAGTAAGACATAGCTCAATTGAGTATATAGTTTAGGGAAATTGGAGGGAGTGTGGGAATTTAATGCAGAGGAGAAGAAGAGCTTTGTGTTCATCGTCTGTAATTTGTTTTTTTAACGGGATAAATTGAAGCCCAGGATCAGGGGCCCAACATTAAAAAAAAATGACATCACAGGAATTCTGTAAATTCAGTGCTAATTTGACTATCTAATATAGGTTACTTTCAGACTGAAGGCAAATAGGGCAAATATTTACAGGTTACAAACTAAAAACCGGTAGGATTTTTTAAAAAATCAAATTAAGAACTAAGTAAATAAAATAGAGAAGCACAGCCTAGCGGTGTGTTGTACCTGCATGGTGTGGGAGCTGATTCATAATGATCACGTCTGCAGTACATGTTGGTTGCTCGAGGAACTCTAGCTTAAAGGTGATGAACTGAAGTCTGAACTTTGACAACTGCGACATGTCAGGGAGGGGGAGAGTCACCTGGACCCTGTGTTTCAGGAGGCAGTCACACCCCTTCGATTCCTTGAATTCAGTGAGTGGTGAAGGACAGGAATGTCTGACTACAAGCAAGGCAGGTAGAGGGATCCAGGAGGTAGTGCTGAAGGAGCCTCAGCCCTTGGGCTTGTCTTACAGCTTTGAGGTTCTTGCTCCCTGTGTGGATGGAGAGTGGGGACTGTAGGGAGGATGAGCAAACTGACCATAACATGGTACAAGGAGCCATTCAAGGGGTGACAGGGGAGGGAAGAGAAATGTAGCCGTAACCAGGGAAAGTATAGTTTGAGATATAAACCTGTTCTCTGTGACCAAGATCGAGAGTCCCAAAGGCTGTGTTGTCTGCCTGGTGCCCCAGTTCAGGATATCTCAAATGGACCACAGAGGAATTTGGACTGGGAGGGGAAAGATCCAGATGTGGTAGTCCACTTAAGTACTAATGACATAGCTGGAAAGAGGAAAGAGGTTCTGCTGAGGGAAGGGAGGGAAGAAGAAGACTGGAAACTACAGGCCAGTTAGCCTGACCTCAGTTGTTGGTAAGATTTTACAGTCCATTATTAAGGATAAGATTGCAGAGTACTTAGAAGTGTATCGAAAAATAAGGTGGAGTCAGCACAGCTTCATCAAGGTGGGGGTGGGGTGGGGGCGCAGAGCGGGGGTGGTGTTATGCCTGAATAATCTGTTAGAATTCTTTGAGGGAGTATTGAGCATGTTAGACAAAAGAGAGCCGATGGACATGAGCTATTTGTATTTCCAGGAGGCCTTTGACAAGGTGTCACTCAAGAGGCTGCTAAATAAGAGTTGATGGTGTTAGGGGCAAGGTACTGGCATTGACAGAAAATTGGCTGACTGGCACAAAGGGATTTAGAAGTCATAGTTCAGGATTATTTTAAGATTAACGTGCAGATTCAGTTGGCAGTTGGGAAGGCATTGTTAGCATTAATTTTAAGTGGGCTAAAGTACAACAGCAGAGATGTACTGCTAAGGTTGTATAAGACTCTGGTCAGACAGTATTTGGAATATTGTGAAATGCCTTGGGCCCCATATCTAAGGAAGGATGTGCTGACATTGGAAAAAGTCCAGACAAGATTTACAGGAGTGATCACAGGGGTGAAGGGCTTGTCATATGAGGAGCTGTTGAGGACGCTGGGTCTGTACTCAACAGAGTTTAGAAGAATGAGTGGGGGGATCACATCGAAATTCACTGAATACTGAAAGGCTTAGGTAGAGTGGACATGGAGAAGATGTTTCCACTAGTAGGTGAGACTAGGACCCGAGGGCACAGAGGGAAGGGATGACACTTTATAACTGAGATAAGGAGGAATTCTGTCAGCCAAAGGGTGATGAATCTGTGGAACTCATTGTCATAGATGGCCGTGCAGGCCAAGTCACTGAGTGTAGTTAAGACAGAGATAGATAAATTCTTGATTGTAAGTGTTATGGGGAGAAGACAGGAGAATGGGGTTGAGAAACATATCAATCATGACTAAATGGTAGAGCAGACTTGGTGGGCTGAATGGCCTAATTCTGCTCCTTAAAAAGTATGGGTCTATGAAAGGGTTAACTTAAAACCTTTGGATTTGCCCACTAGTCTTTATATGTGCCTTTGCGGGTCAGTTAATTCAGTTTGTTGGACAGTTGGCTTACAATACAGAGTAATGCCAATGACATAGATTCAATTTCCTTACTCGTTGACGTTACTATGAAGATTCCACCTTCTCAACCCCAGAGATATGATGACCCTCAGGTTAAACTCAGCACCAGTCATCATTCCCTGGTGAGAGAGCAGCCCTATGGTCCTTTGGGAGTATGAGTGACTTTACCGTTCTATCTATGACTGCATCTATTTGGAGCTGGTAACTCTGCTTCAGTTAGTCCCATTAGTTTCTGAAGTCTGTAATCATGCAGCTTAGATCTAGTTACCATCTTGTACAGATGCAGTATTACTTACTGTATGTAGTTAGCTAGTCTTACTCTATTGTAACTTGCTACCTTACTTTAACGTAATAAACTAAGTTTCATTATTCAATAACTAGTCTTCTGCTGGGATTCCACAAGGTTATCCTTTACACATAAGAATTATGTTAACATAATGCAGTAGTGAACAAGTGAATTGAGAGAGGTGCGAATTGGAAATGCCCATTTGGCGATAACTAGAAACAGCAATTAAGTTAATAGGAGTTCTTGAGTTCTTACGATTGAGTTAGAGGATTTTGACCAGTTAGATTCAATACAGGCATTTGGTATTTAATTTAAATATTAAAGATATGGAACACAATTATTATATGGTCTCTTAGTAGAAATTAATTTTTTGTTTAGCACACATTTGTTTCTCATGGTGCCTTTTTCGAGCAGATCAAAAGAGCTAAATGAGTGTTAGCTATATAAATAGAAGACTCACTCCAATGGGATAGCACAACATCCATGGTAACATAGGTCAGAATGAATCAACACCATCAGAAAAGGATGAGAGCAATCTGAAAAAGAAACAGAGCTTTGTGAAATGGAGCCACAAAAAATAGGTTCTAATGAAATTTCAGTTTTCTAGTAGTGATAGCCAGTCATATTTTATAATCCAATGTTTATTCGAGCAGAACTGCAATTACTGTTCATGGCAACCCCAATCAATCACTTCTTATTTTGTTAAGAACAAACTTGCATGGCTAAGCAGCATAATTTCCAAATACAGTAAAGCAACTAGCCTAAATAAAATCATTACTTATGTAATATTATTCTTCCTCAGTGGTTAACATGAAATTCAATGAGAATTTTCCACATTGTTCTTTAAAGTCTAGCTTAAATAATTGGAGGGAGTGATAAATATAAAACCAATGTTTCATTTTTCCACTGTAACCAATATTGCTGTACTGCAATTTGCCTCTTGATTTAAGTTTGCATCCTGATTAATTATGAATTCCAGCCATTATGACGAGTAATAATTTATTAACTCTCCATTGGGTATACTGCTGACCAAACATGTTGACCTATCGATGCACTGCTCCACAGATGATGACACATAGTTTTGTGTCTCCTGAGCTGAATTTCTGATCAGACTGAGAACTATTTGAGCAGGATGTTTTTTTCAGGGAGGAATAAACCAAGGTGAGAGAACACTTAATCAAGTGTCTGAGTGTCCGCTATTATATCAGGGTCCTCACCTATAAGTCAAAAAGTTGTGAGTTCAATTCCCATTGAAGGACCTCAGTATGAAGTTTGGCCTGACATTTCAAAGTAATATTGAAAGAGAGTAGGGGGTGCAGCTTTTCAGGTAAGATATGAAATGAAGGCTTCTTTCATGGATGTAGAAAATCCTACAAGAGTATTTGAAGGAGTGTAGGGAGCTCCTTGATTTATTCCACAAATTCAATGCATTTAGCTTTGCATCCACATATCCTCACTCCTCCTTTCATCATATACTCCTCTGTAATCCTGACAACTCTTCATCCCTATGAGTAGTCTCTTTCACATCCCTCACTCCCTTTGAAACACATATGGTAGTCATGGGTTCGACCACACAAGCACCTTGCTCTGGAATTGCCTTCCTAAATCCATTTGCAATCTACTATAACTTAGCATCCATTTTTGCCTGCTTATTTTTTTTTCTTTATTCATTCACAGGACGAGGGCATCTCTGGCTAGACAGCATTCATTGCCCATCCCTAATTGCCCAGAGGGCAGTTAAGAGTCAACCACGTTGCTGTGGGTCTGGAGGCACATGTAGGCCAGACCAGGTAAGGATGGAGTTTCCTTCCCTAAAGGACATTAGTGAACCAGATGGGTTTTTCCTGAAGCAAATAGATCAATCAAAATACATCTACATGAGATTAAAAGGCATAGATATTCTGTGATGATGCCCTCCAGGATCTCGGAGATACAGTGATTGATTGATTAGTTAGCCTCTGCAGGGCAAAGGATAGAAAAGTGAAATGGGCAAAGACTGCAGAGAGCTTTAATAGAGAGTCATAAATCTGTTGTATTAGTCCTGAAGCCAGGCAGAAGATGCTTGACCTTAAAAAAAGGCAGAGATAAGTTGAGGAAACATTTTCATTTGTTGTATATAGACAGGAGTGAATAGCATTGATTTCTTCCTCAATTCTGCTGTTTCAGCAATATATCACATCAAATTAGCAATTGAACTGAGTCATGCTTTACATTGAAAGGAACAATGATGATTAATAAAAAGTTAAATGGAGTCTTTATAGTGACAGGCTTAAAATCTGCCTGTGGCTCAGAAATATATTTAAAGAGCTGTGTACTGTGACAGTAATTAACATGTCTCAATGTCATTATGTGTTGTTGGGGAGGGAAGGAGTGGACAATGACAAGCAGTAGAGATGAATGTGACTTTACTCAATTAGGCAGCAACACTGGCTTATTCCTGCCACGGCCTCCAAAGCATTTGGACCTTGTCCCATTCCTATCAAAATAGAGAAATTGCCCTAATCTGGAAGGAGTATACCCAAAAAGTACACACAACATCGAATTGGTGAAAAAGAATATATATATATTCAAGAAGGGTTTGAGGATGGAGGTAATTTATGGAAATCAATGGATTGAAAACTGGGAGGAATTTACAGTGGGTAGAATTTCACTTTGCCAAATTTACTTCCAGTAATGAAGGGATAAGTTTTTCTCCCTTTCTGGAATAATTCAGGAGTGATCATCCAGCTTGTGGAATACCAAGATTTTGACACTTCTTCAGCATTATTGATTAAACAACCAGTCCAGGAACGAAATGCTATCTTATCCTTTTTATAAATGCCATGAAAGAGTAAACTAACAAATTGTACATTGACGTAGAGCCCACTCTACTAAGAGAGTGCTTCCTTATATCCAGGCATGATATCAGAGCTTCTTAAAACAACAACTATGGTTAAAGCAAGCAATAATCAGAATGCACAGTCTCAGAGGCTAGAACTGATTTTGAGAAGGGATCACAGAGTAAACATAAAGTACGGGTAGCAAAGGACATAATTGGTGGTGATCAGGGAAAGGTCGGGTTTGTTATATTCCACATGAATTGAGGAGAAAAAGGCTGAGAGGAGATTTAATAGAGGTTTTCAAAATCCTGATAAGTAGATAGGGAGAAATTGTTCCCAAATCTCAAAGAAGAAAGAATGAGAGGGCATAAATTTAAAGTTACGTCCAAATGAAGCAAGGGTGGTGTGAGAAAGAAACTTTTCAACGTAGCAAATAGTTAGGGCATCGAATGCATTGCCTGGAAATTGTAGTGGAAACAAGTTCCAATTGAGGCATCCAAGAGGGCATTGGATAATTATTTGGGTAAGAAATAGTGAGCAGGGATATGGGGAGATAGAACCAGGGCAGACATGATGGGCCAAATGGCATCCTTCTGCACTGTAATAATTCTGTGATTCTGTGACTGCTCCAGGATTAAATTATGATGGAGATAAATTCCAATAAATGTTTATATATAATCATGGGACTGTGTAGCTGTTATTGAACTCTCTGCATCAAGATAAAGAGGTTAGATTGATAACATTCATCACCCAATTGGTTTGCTTATTATACAATTGGTTAATGGTTTTAACTGCAATGGAAATCTCAATGTAGGCAGAAGAATATGGACTGAATGTTATACTCGCACATGGTGGACTGGCAGGATCTGTAAATTTGAATGTAATACGCTGGACCCCCACTCATTTCTAATCCCAGTGTGTGTCCAAAATGGAGAAAGAAGCTTTCCCTATGCAAGAGAGCCTGACCCTGTCAGGCACTGCAGGTCGGTCCCAACCTGTCCAATGGCATACAGGGTTATGGTGATGGTGTGAGTAAAAACTATTAACATGCTCGATCAGCCGTGATCATATTGAATGTCAGGTCAAGCTCGATGGGCTGAATAACCTATTCCTATTCCTATTCCTATTTCTATGTACCTATGTGCCTAAGTACCTATGTACCTATGTGCCTATGTACCTATGTACCTATGACTAATTGACATCCAGTTAAGAGTTTTTACAGAATGGAAAAAGGCACTTTGGCCCATTGTGGCAATGCCAGTCATCAAATATCTATCTATTTTAATTCCATCATCCACACTTGGCCCGTAACCTTGTATGCTATGGAATTTCAAGTGGGCGTCTAAATAGTTTTTAAATGCCTTGACGGTTCCTCCCTCTACCACCCTTTTAGGCAGTGAGTTCCAGATGCCCACAACACTTTTGTTGAAAAATATTTTTCTCAAATCCCCTCTAAACATGTTGTGCCCTAGCTTAAAACTGGGCCCTGTGGTTATTGAGCCCTCTACTGAGGGGAACGTTTCTCCTTATTTACTCGGTGTATGTCCCTCAGAACTTTATACACCTCAGTTAGGTTCCCCCTCAGCCTTCTGTGTTCCAAGGAAAACGATCTAATCTCCCTCCATAGCTGAAATGTTCCAGCCCAGGCAACATCCTTGAGAATCTCTTCTGCACTCTGTCTAATGCAATCATTCTTCCTATAGTGTAGAGATCACAACTGCACACAGTACTTCAGCTGAGGCTTAACTAATGCTATATACTGCTCCATCATAACTTCCTTGGTCTTGTATTCAATGCGTTGACTAATAAAGGCAAGTATCCAATATGCCTTCTTAATAATGTTACCTGTCTTGCTGCCTTCAGGGATCTATGAAGGTCCCACTATTCCTCTGCACGTCTAAGGGCCCTACCATTCAATCTGTACTCCGCTATCTTGTTAGTTCTCCAACAACTGCATCAACTTACACTTTTCAATATTTGCTGAGTTAGGTGCAGCAGACCATCATGGAATGTAAAATTGTCAGTGGTCAAGGTTTACATTGGGAGGAGACCGGCAGCCTCCATTAGTTTTGTTAGAGTTTGCTTTTGCATGTTGTAAATAATAGATCACGTTTGGAATTGTCTGGTTGATGTTCCCAATCTCAAGAAGTGGGTTTCCAGTGGCCAATGGGGACAGAGCAGCAGTGACCTAGAAATGATGTTTAGACAGGTTGTAGCTGAGGAAAGGTAAACGGTGCAGTGTAACAGTTAACTGGGACTAGGGTGAGAGAATCAAATAGTATGTATGAGGAAGTGTCAGCCATGCTAGCTATGTGCTGTGAGCAATGTGGCTGCTTTGCCATTACATTGGCAGTGAGGGCCAACGTCAAAATGCCAACACTTGTCTGGGTGCACAGCAGCATCTCAAAGATTGTACAAGCAACACTGGTCATTCAGCAAATATCCACCAAATGGTAAGTTGTTCCAGGATTGGAACATATTAAGATGGAGATAGCTTCAGACGTGAGGGATGCCACAGGGGCAGGGTAGGTAGATAATGAGGCGAATTTAATGAGACACTGTGAGAAATCTCGCTACACTTCATAGCAAAAAAGCCTCCAAAAATCTCAAGACAACCTGCATCTAGCCAAAAAAAAACTAAGATTCAGTCTGACATTTTTATTCCAAAAAAATGTAACATTCAAGTGTAAATGCCTTGGCAGAGAAAAAAATTATAATGTTTATCAGAACTTTATTAGCAAATGTTTATACTAAATCTTGGGATCAACAACAGCCAGATGGTGAAAGTGCATTCATACAAACCTCTTGAATAAGCGAGGCATCCAAATTACTGCCACAGCAGGGGTAAAACATGAAACAATTACAGGCAATCTACTCATGATTAATTGTAATCTGCCAGACAAGAAAATGCATGTTGCAGCTGAATTTGATTTTAAAATTATTTCATACATAAATTTCTGCACACACATTTGATGTATTGCCATGAAAATCAAGGACAGCAGAGAGATTAAGCAAGTTTTTTTTTAGAAATTATACACATATTTACAAATTTAGATATCTCAAGAACAGCATTCTAATTAAAATCAACTCTCCTAGTTCCTCTGTAGTTTACTGGATAGTTGGTGTTTCAATCCATGATCTATGTGGATCTCAACATTTGCAAATTTTTTTGGCAATTGGTCCTTGTGACACTAAGGCTAGAGAGGATGAAAACGAGCAACAAGCTCCATTCCATCTAATCATTCCAAGGAAAACACACAGACATTGGATGAAGAAATGTTGCACCAATCCTCCCAAATAGATCTCAGTTGCTGTGTAATGTTATTAATCCTTTATTTCATTTGGCTAATTCCCTGATCAATGGAGAAGCAACAGTGTTGTGGAAGATAGTAGGAACTGCCGATGCTGGAGTCAGAGACAGCACAGTGTAGAGCTGGAGGAACACAGCAGGCCAGGCAGCATCAGAGGAGCAAGAAAGCTAACGTTTCAGGTCGGGACCCTTCTTCAGAAGGTAGGTTCTGGGAGGTCTACTGGATTCTGGTATGTAACTTCAATAAACTCCCTCCTGCATTATTTAAATGTGCACAGGGAGCGATCTAACCTCTGAGTATGGGGAATGCTGAGTCTAGTTGCAGACTCTAGTTGCAAACAAAGCAGACTCTATTTTGGCTGACAGCTGGCCTGAGAGCTAATCTCTTCACCGGAGACACCTTGCAGTTCTAACTGGAGGAGATGGTACTGACAACAAAGATTGGCATTCGGGAGATGAAAGGAAATTGTTGACTGTGCAGCAAACTTGACAAGAGATGGCAAACAGAGTGATTGCGAGTTGCTCCACCCATAGATTATGACAGTGAGTGTGCAAAATATTCTCAGCATGACTGAAGACTGCCAAGGTGGGCTTGAAAGATAAGGAATGTCAACATGATGTATGCACCAACTGCACAGCATCACACCAGCAACAGAGCTGCAAGTCACTGGCCAAAGCCTACACCAATCCATTGTTCCTTCAGCAAGTTGCAGATGACAACTGAGGACAAAGGATTGCTTGCACTCACAGAGTTACAGATTTTCTCACCCATTGGTGCATGCATTGTGCTGGCACTCCTTAAGCTGCTCACCCTGCTTTGATGTTACATTGGCACGTCATGTCTGCACCTCCAGTGCAGAGTACAGCTTTTCATTCTCCGTTGTATGGGAAGAATAGCCCCAGCCTTTACAGGAGAACCTGTATTGTTTAGTTTAATTTCTTCCATCGCAACCAGCAGGAGGTTTGGGTACTCCATGTAAGTACTGTGGGAGATCATTGAAGGGATGGTTGAGGAGAATTTGGGGATTTCCCAAATTTTAAGTCTTGCTCCTCTGGGTTCCTACTCCATCCTTCTCACAAGGCCATATGACATCAACATAGGGGTGGTGCTTATGGTGCCAGGTAGTATTAACCCTTTCAGACCAATATACAATAGCCACAGATGAATTACATGCCTCCCCCATCCTCTGCTCCTCACTTTCTTACATTGCAGGGACACTTAAAAGGAGATTAGAGTCTGAATTAAATGCTCTCCATCTGTTTGATGGTGGGGGCGCATTAAAAACCAAGGGGTGGCCTGTCCATTGTCCACTTGCCCTTCCCAGACCTCAATCCAGTTGAAACAGTGATGGGGAAGCAGGGGGACAGCCTGTTGGTCAGTTAATAGCCACTTTGCTCATAGCAGCCAGAATCCCAATCTCTGCAGGCAGCCTTGGCAATTTTCCTGGCAGGAGTGGAGTTCCTCCTCAATGAGCCCTCTGGGGCCATGGTCAAGCTCCTCCTCTGTGTAAGATCACCACACCCACTAGGATTGGCCCTTATCCTATTCCCCCCATGCCTGCCTTCAAGAACCCCAGAACACTGACCAAGGTTCATTGTAGTTTGTTTTCTCACTGCCCAAGTACCTGCAAAGACCAGCTGCCACTTCCAGTATTGGAGAGAGCTACTGGACTCTGATCGGTCACTAAGTGATTGTAGGGCATCTCTTCCTTCCTGGTTGGGCTCTGACCCTGCCCCCTCTCCCACCCACCCCTCTCTGGGCACCACACCATTCCATACAATTCAGCCAGAATAGATAGCTGACACACCCTCCGCATAATTACCAGCAGAAAGCACTGGGGCAAGTAAACCTCAACAAAAAAATGCATCTGGAGTGGGGAAGGATGCCAAGTGCACTAGTTTGAAATCTTTCACTTAGAATTTGTTCACCAGAAAGATCACACAACTGGGGCATGCATAGAAATACAGAAAATAGGAGCAGGAGTAGGCCATTCAGTCTTTCAAGTCCATTCTGCCATTCATTATGATCATGGCTGATCATCCAACTCTGTACCTTGTTCCTGCTTTCTCCCCATACCATTTGATTCCCTTAATGCTAAGAACTATATCTAACTTCTTCTTGAAGACATTCAATATTTTGGCCTCAGTCACTTGCTGTGGCAGAGAACTGCTCAAGGTCACTGCTCTTGGGTGAAGAAATTTCTCCTCATCTCAGTCCTAAATGGCCTACCCCGTACCTCGTATCCTTAGACTGTGACCAGTCCTTAGTCTGTAGTTGAGAATGGACTCGAAGAGCCAGCCTAGGATATTGCAATGAAGCAAGTTTATTATTGAGAAAATTGCAGGAACGTTTTGTTTTAATTCCTTCATAGGACGTGGGCATCACCAACTGGACCAATATTTATTCTCATCCCAAATTATCCTTCAGAATGTTGGGGGTGACCTACCTTCTAGAACTGCTACACTTTGTGATAGGTAACTGCTTTAGTGAGTGAAGCTTTGTTGTTAACTAAAAATCTATCTGTTCTTAATTCACCAGCTCTGCATGTATCTTAAACTTTGAACTTAGCGGAAAGCATTGCTTAAAAATGTTTCCATTGCCATTTGAAACAGTCAGCAATGTATTTTCTCAATCATCAGACTTTTTAAACACTCTGCCTTGAGGGGAACGTTGATTGGTTTGAAAAAAGATCTAACTTTTCATTGCATGGCACATTTGCAAACTGGGTTGTCTTTAGCTCCAACAGACACAGCACCCTGTCCTCCCAACAATCTAGTATTTTGAGAGTCATTATAAGGAGGATGTGCCTGATGTTTGCTAGAATATCCTTCAGGAATGGAGAGCCACTCTTAACCCGTCTAAACTGCATGGAATTCACATGACTCCAAATGTCTTCTGAAGTCAATGAGCCATCACTTTGTTAATGCAGCTGGAAATAACCTATATCACCCAGAATTCAGAATGTTAGAGTAGAATTTTGAATATAAACTGAATCCAGGATTTTTGCTACAACTACCCTATCTGCAGATCCATTCCCAATCTTCATTGCTCCCAAGGCAGAGTGAATCTTTGCTGTCTGCTAAAGCAAGGGCAAAGTCAGTGCAGCTGCACCATCAGTTTTCAGGCTTCCATTAGGTATCTCTGGCGAGTACCATATAACAGCACCCCCCCTGGTTCTGGAACTGCTATACATCGGCCACCTCCCATACTGAAGATGCCAGCAGCCTCACATATCATTCACATGTCTCAATGACCAGGACAAAATGCACACACGCAAGTAGACAAAATTATTTTATCCTCACTGATTTGTGTTGGCCTTACTCCAGTTCACACCTTTGTAAATAAAAACGTATACAACAGTCTTTCGTTCAGGATACACCTGCTAAAAAATCTACCCAGCAACATAAACAGAATATAGAGATTATTTGGCATTAATAGGGCTCAATTTGCTTTTGAGAAAACTGCCAAAGATACTTTCAATTACTTTAAAATAGATTCAATGGAGCAATGCACATTGCACAGAAATAGTGGACTAGATGCTTTGGGAAGGCCTCAGGCCTGATCACTGGTTTGCACTGAAGTGGATGATGCTTTTCTTATTTATTAAGAAGTATGGCCATTAATGACAAGATTGCATTTATTACTCATTTCTACTGCATTAACAAAGTGTTGACTCATTGATTTCAGAGGACATTTGGAGCCTTGTGGTGTGAGTTCCATGCAGGTCAAACTGATTAAGAGCGGCTGAAGGATATTCTAGCAGATATCAGGGCCATCCTCCTTACAATGGTTCTCAAAATACTAGATTTATCAGAATATAGTCATAATTTGTCATGGTACATTTTTTGTTGCAATGACCCTTTAAGGACAGAGCTGAGGTTATTTGAATGTATGGTCGTCTGCTTTACAGGCTTCACATTTCATTTTGCATAATGCCATAGGACTTTTTACATCCACCCACTGAGCAGATAAGATTCCCATCCAAATGACAGTATCTCCAACTGTGCAGCACACCCTCAGTAATCCACAGAAATATCATCTCAGTTTACATGTTCCAGTACTTCTGGTGCTGGGCTGAACCCACAAGCTTCTGAGTCAGAGGTGATCATGACTGCACTGAACCAAAGCTAGCATCTAATGAACAGTGAAATGAACTCCTGCCATGAAATATCTATCCCAGCAATCCAACTGGAACAGAAATGAGAATGTTTTTACAAACTAAGTAGTTTGGCAGTGAAAATATTATAACCAAAGCCACAAAGATAAATCACACAGTCTACAATAAACATAAGTTATCAACAGGCAGATAGCACCATCTGTGTTTCTATGTACATTTTATACTTCTACATTTTAAATTTTCATTTATCACATTGGAACATTATCTATTCCAAAGAATCAGGCAGCACAAAGAATTTTCACATCTGTTGTAGCATAGGCTGCATTCCATTAATGTGGAAGAGTTGTTTTGAATGGAATACGGATACAATGTTCAAAACCAGGAGCACCTCGATGTGTAGAGGTTATGCCATGATATTGTAGGACACTATGAACCAGACATTTTGTTCTTGCTGCCCTTTGTTGTCATATATTCACAGCAATTCAACTCTGTCCCAGCACAGACCTTGGAAATAGTAGGAATATATATTGCACTGAAATCTGTGGTTTGCAAGCTATTGGCTCCACTGACTGTGGTTTCAAATGTTGTATTTTTTTAGACTTACAGTAAACAGAATTGAAAAATGGAAACTTCTGTGAATAGAAAGAGAAACAGAATCTTCAGGTTTCCAGCAAAGCTAAATCTGAAATCGAAACAGAAGCTGAAACTTCAGGTGACTGGGAAAACTGAAACTTGTTGAATCCAGATAAGTGCACAACCATTTGAGCTCAGAGTTCACACTGATGTTGGCTGAAGAAAATGGAGGCTGGTTCCAGGAGCTAGGTGCAGGAAAATACACTGTTACTTTTATTACTTAAAGATAATATTGGCAGATTCACACCTTCAAGACCATTGTGAGCTGAGTTGAGGAGGCTCTGCACAAGTTCACCATGTTAGTGAAGTCCATGTCGTTGGAACTCAGTTGGCTTGGGTACTGTCATTGGCTGGGGAACAAGGTGAGCCCTTGATACGCAAAGAACTGGAATTCCACCTGAAGAAATTCAATGCTTTGAAGGATCTTGTATCTGAAATTAGTACCATATATACCAAGTGGACTGCTTAGCAAATCCATAAGATCTACCTTTGTATCATCCACCACTTACAGTCTAATTTGTGGTCTATATTGATCACAATTTGACATATAAATCACATCTAATCTATGTTGCTTTTGTTATAGAGTATAGAAACAGGCCCTTCAACCCACCATGTCCATGCCAACCAACATACACTAATCCCTAAGGTTTTGGAGTAGATCTGTAGAGTAGAGAATTCCTGGAAGCATGGTGCTCCATGAAGCATGCTATTAATAAACACATTGAACTCGACCCCGTATACATTCCACTACAGAAGAAACCCGGAAGTGAGGCAATCCATTGCAACGGATCCCAGAGTTTAAAAACCAGGCAGGAAAACACACCGATGCTTCATCAGAGGCTGCACTGAGGATGTTACCAAGCACGGTAACGAAACGTCTGCGCAACAACAAACCAGCTCAGCGAGCCAACCAACCTCTACACTAATCCGTTTTACCTGGACTTGGTCCATAGTTTACTACGTCCAGCATTTTAAGTACTAATCCAGATACTTCTTTTGATTTGATTGCTGCAGTAAAATGTTTTAAAAGTGAGATCTAATCCACTGGAATTTTCCATTGGGATCGTTCGGGAAAATCAATTTTTCATGCTATTGGCCTCAGTGACCACAAAATCAGTGGTGATACATAGTCCAATCTGTTTTGGGGCTTTTCCACTCTTTGCCAGCTTCTCGGTCCCTCTTCTCAGTTGAATTACGACAGTGGTGATCAGATATGCAAATGTTAATATACTCAAATTTACCATGTACAATTCCATCATACTCTATGGCAGGATAAGTCACCTTGTGGAAACAACTATAGAGGCAGTCAAACCATCAATCGGACTCTTCAGTTATCCGCTTATATGCTAATATTTGACAATTCTATTTTTCAGCATTATGGAGAAAATCCTTTGGAAAAGAGATGAATGGCTGTTTCTTGCAAAGTTAAGCGATTCATCGAGCTGCAATAGAAATGTGGATTTGAAAGTGTTGAAATACTGATAGGGTTTGATTAATGAATACCACATTCCATGATGGAGAACCTCAAGAGGATCTACTCAGCTGAATCTCAACTTGCATTTTTCATACACCACTCTTTTTCTTTCCTGACATTGTCACAGGACAAATGATATACCGTATCAATGCAGTTTCAAAAGTCACAACTAAGCTAACAATTCCACAAACAAATGGTTTCTCTGCTCAGCCAGAATTATCAACACCATTCTTCACAAAGCTAAATGCAAAGCCCTTTCAAAAAAAAATGTTTGTTTCAGGCAGTGCAGGAACAACTAGGGTAACTTATTATTTTAAAGTTATTGGTTCGTGTGATTTGGATGCTGTTGGAAAGGCTAATTTTTGTTGCTGATTCCTGATTGTCTTTGAAATGAGCAGCCATTTTGGAAAGCGGCCATTATCGAAAGAGGCCATTATGGAAAGCAGTTAACAGTTAATCACATCAGGGCGGTAGAGTTGGGCTCAGCATTAGCACTGCTGCCGCACATTGCCAGGGTCCTGGGTTCGATTCCACCCTCAGGCAATTGTTTGTATGACATTTGTACATTCTCCCTATGTCTGCATGGGTTTCCTCCGGGTGCAAAGATGAGCAGATTAGGTGGATAGGCCTTGGGAAAAGCAGGGATGGGGTGGGTGTGGGTGGGATGCTCTTCAGAGGGTTGTGTGGGTTCAATGGGCCGAATGGCCTGCTTCCATACTGTAGGGATTTCATAATTGCTGCGAGTCAGTAATCACATAGGCCAAACATGGCAAATTTCCTTCCCTCTAGGACATTGCTTGCACAAAGATAAGAATGGGCTGAATACTCTGATCTGATGACTGTTTTAGTATAGGGACATGTGTTTATGGCAGATGTTAATAAAAACCCTTGTGTTGTGCCGCAGTATACAAAGGATGCAAAAAAATAGTGAACTGCCATCAGTGTCTGTTGTGACACTAACTGATGTCACATTATTTCAATTGATAGAGCCCATATTACAGCCAGCATCATTCTCTTACAGAGTCAGTTTGCTACTAGATTACTGGCGATCAAACACTTGACTGGAAGATTGGGTCTCATGGTGAAACAGCTGTCTGGAAAACATTTGCAGGCTTCTGCTACCCTTCAAAGAATTTGTGAAACAAATGACTTTGATACAAGCCTTAATTGTTTACCCTGCTATTCTTCCAAAATTGCATCACACAAACTAAAAATAGTCCAATGTTAGAATGACAAATGGGGACACCAGTCTTTGCAATTTAAAAAGGCTTTAGGTCTCAAATGTGGATTCAGGAGGAAATGCCAATGTTGATGATATTCATGACTTGCTGACATTGTACACTGTCACACACACTTTGGTGAGTTCTTTTTTTAAAAATAAAATATTTTCTTACAACCTGAGCCTGATTCAAATACAACCAGTTTACTGTTCACTATTTGATAGTATAATTACTGCTAATTACAGCGCTGAAGCATTCATATCACTGTACGAGTAATCTGGATCAGCTAAAACTTCACCACAGCAATTTGCATCAAGTTTAAAAATAAATTTCATTGTAAGGGCTGCAAATCTGGGCTTCGAAGCAAGCATATCTTTGTTGTTACAAGTGCCATTTTGATTCCATATTTCTGGTGTGGACCAGAGCCTATGTCACTCTGAGTAGGGTGTTAGCACAGATAGGGAGATTGTGTTTCTGAAAGGTGGAGAGCAGGGAGATAGGGAGAGTGTGTGTCTGAAAGGTGGAGTGTACAAAGCTGATTTGGTGCTCAATTTACTTGTTGTCACCCGCCCCTAATATTGCAGAGCTGAGCGTGCGTTCTGTAGCAGGAGGGAGCTCCCACTCCCCTCACTAGTGATATTTGAACTGCTTTCTAATTAGTTGGAATGGATTCACAACCTTAACTCTGTTTCTCTCTCCACAGGTTCTGCCAGACCTGCTGAGTTTCTCCAGAACTTGATGTTTTTATTTCAGATCAGAAATCACATGACACCAGGTTATAGTCCAACAGGTTTATGTGAAAACACAAGCTTTCAGAGCTCTGCTCCTTGTTCAGGTGTTTCTTATTAGTTGCTACCAGCTGCTAATGAATTTTTGAGAGTGTTTGGTCATTTGTACTTTTTTCTTAAGTTGTTGCAAGTGGTTTGGCAGGTGCTGAGGAGTTTGGTCTTGACTTCAACACTATGTAAGGACCACTTTGTTGCCAAATGCATGTGCAGTAGTCTATAGCCAACAACGTGACGGGGAAAATGAAGAGATGACCCTTTAGAACTGAGAGTGGAGGAATTTCTTCAGCCAGAGAGTGATGAATCTGTGAAACGCATTGCTGCAAAAGGCTGTGTAGACCGAGTCATTGAGTGTATTTAAGATAGAGATAGATAGATTCTTGATCAAAGGTTACTGGGAGTTGGCAGGAGAATGGAGTTGAGAAACATATCTGCCATAATCGAGGACACCATGGGCTAAATGGTCTAATCCTCCTCCCAGACTTGATGAATAATTTCTATCAATAGTATAAATGAGGAAACAATGAAATGGTAGGTAGCTAAATATGCAGATAACACAAAGATAGATGGGTAATTTCCAAAGAAAAGTCACATTGGTCTTGAAATGCTAACTTTGAGCTTTGTCTTGCTTCTTTTGGCTAAGTCCAAGTTGTTTTGATTTCATTGGAGAGATTTTCTCTGCAAGGCCTAGTGAGTTTACTTGCCGAATATTATCCGACTTACCCCATTAATTACCTACCATGGCACCATGGCATCTGTCATGTCCAATTTCCACCCCATCTTACCACACAGCGCTCCCAGAACAACTCGCCGCTCGGGGTGTCCATTGAAAGACCAGCACAGCATTCCTCGAGCCCTGTCATCTTTAAGACACTGCTGTGCATCTGGCCAATTGTTGCCAATCCTGCATTAAGAAGGCAACTGGTATGTTGGCCTTCATTGCGAGAGGTTTCGGGTACAGGAGCAGGGATGTGTTGTTGCAGTTGTACCAAGAATATTGTGTGCAGTTTTGGCCTCCTTTTCTGAGAAAGGATGCTCTTGCTCTCAAAGGAGTGCAGCGAAGGTTTACCAGGCTGATTCCGGGGATGGCAGCACTGACGTATGAGGAGAGATTGACTAGGTTGAGATTGTTTTCGCTGGAGTTCAAACGAATGAAGTGGGGTTCTCATAGAGACTTATAAAATTCTAACAGGACCAGACAGGGTCAATGCAGAGAGGATATTCCCAATGGTGGGTGTGTCCAGAACCAGGGGTCACAGTATGAAGATTCTGGGTAGACTATTTAGCACGGAGATGAGGAGACATTTCTTCACCCAAACAATGGTGAGCCTGTGGGATTCATTACCACAGGAAGTAGTTGATGCCAAAACATTGAATGTATTCCAGAGGCGGCTGGATATAGCACTTGGGGCAAATGGGTTCAAAGGTTATGGGGCGAAAGCAGGATTGGGCTGTTGAATTGGACAATCAGCCAGAATCGTGAAGAATGACGGAGTAGGCTTGAAGGGCCAAATGGCCTTCTCCTGCTCCTATCTTCTATGTTTCTATGTTTCTACCTCTCACCGGCAATGTAATGGCACAACAACCACAAAGCCATGCTATCTACCTGCACATAGCTGGCAGGGCTGACATTCCCTCATTCACACAGTCCCATATCTCACCTTAGTCATGTTAACTGTCTGTATCTACACCTATCTAAGCACCCTCTAAGTCAGCGTTAGCCAGTCTCCTGTGCCCACTGCAGACCCAATTCTCGTCCTTGTCCAGTTGGGGAATACCACACACAGCCAATTGATTGGACAAATAAAAACTTGATCCTTTATTTTCAGAAATTGAAAGGGAACACAAACAAAACCAGTAGAGGCTGGAGATGACTCCCACAATGCAAACGAGAACAAGGAGTCCTAAAGACGGATCACCGGATATGAAATATTAACTCTGCTTTCCCTCCACAGATGCTGCCAGACCTGCTGAATTTTCCCAGCGATTTTTATTTTTGTTTCTGATTCCACCTTCCATAGTTCTGTGTTTTTTTTTCAGAACCAGGAATTGCTCCTTTGGGACAAAGATGAAGGCAACTTCTTTTTCCCTCAGACAGCTCTGCAACGTTGGAACTCTCTTTCTCAGAATGCAGTGGGAGCAGCGTCATTGAATATTTTTAAGGTAGAGCTCAAGATACTCTTATTAGGCAAGGGATTAAAAGTAATGGGGGCAGATGAGAATGTGGAATTCAAAACACAAACAAATCTGCCAGGATCTTATTGAATGACAGGGCAGGTCTAAGGGACTGTATGACCCACCCCCAGCTCCTAATTCATGCGTTCTATCTCCTGAGATATTCAACTGCTCTTGGTACTTCTCTCTGAGTCCACTATACAGAACCTGTTTAGTTTAATTTTCCTCCCAAAAGAAGAGATAAAAGCTGCACTCCTAAAATGGAAATTACCTCTCCCTCTCCTCTCTCCCTCCCTCTGACATACTCACCAAATTCAGGTTCAGTACCTGTTAGCCTTGAACTCCTTTTCAGTGACCCTTGATCTGTCTTGAGAGACTGACTGAAAACCTTACAATTAGCCCTAGATCTAATTCTAGACACAATTGCATGAATTAACGTTATGGAGCAGCCACATGGCATAACCCCTTGGAATGGTGACACCGTGGCTCAGTGGTTAGCACTGCTGCCTCACAGCACCAGGTACCCAGGTTTGATTCCATCCTCAGATGGCTGTCTGTGTGGAGTTTGCACATTCTTCCTGTGTTTGCATGGGTTTCCTCCAGGTGCTCCAGTTTCCTCCCACAGTCCAAAGATGTGTAGGTTAGATGGATTGGCCATGCTGAATTACCCACAGTGTTCAGGGATGTGTAGGTTAGGTGCGTTGGCCATGGGGAGTTTGCAGGGATGGGGTAGGGGGATAGATCTGGGTGGGATGCTCTTCGGAGGATCGGTGTGGACTTGTTGGGCCGAAAGGCCTGTTTACACACTATGGGGATTCTAAAAAGAATCTGAGGGTGTCCAGAATATTACATTTACATGATCAGCAGAGCAGCTCGTTGGCAATGCAGAGTGACACCAACAGCATTGGTTCAATTCCTGTTCGAGCTGATACCACCATGAAGGCCCCGTTTTTCAATGTTCTCTTGAGGTGTGGTGACCTGTAGAATAACCTCACCACCAGCCATCTCTCTTTACTGAGAGAGCAGTGCACGGGACTAGAGTAACTTTCAGTTTCACATTCTCATAAAATGCTGGTTTCTGCAGCACAGAGAATGCTTACAAAATAAAGAGAACTTATCACAACGTGTCTTCCCACAAATTAAACGACAATGTCCAATTACTGGAGAGGAGCACGAGAGAACGTTACTCATTTAGATCACTGTCCAGGTAAATGGTGAACAACTTGCCAATGTTTGCTGAGTATTTCTCATTAGCCAATATTGGAGCAGCTTCACTGCTTGGTTGATGTGTTCTTGATCAAATTTTATTGCCAAATCAAGAAGGTGAATGAGATGGAGTCCATAATCTAGGATTCTGGGCTATAATCCAGTTTTAAGAGTTCAGTTAAGGAATAGTGTCCTGGAGCTTGTTTCTCACTGTTGATTGGAGCATCTGTGCTTACATTCTGAATTACTCTCCTACCTTAGGTTTTGCTGAGAGTCAGTCTGGCATCTTCAATAACTTTATCTTGCCTAGAAGGAGCTCTTTCACTCCCACTGTTAAATTTCACTCTTCAGCATATTATCTTCAATAGATGTCTTCTTGCTCTCCACTGTTCAACATTACATCCCAAAATAATATTTTCACTGACAAGTCAATTGCCGAAGAAATCAATTATTCCTGCATTCCTGTCAAAGTAGTTTTTTTTTATTGTAGTAGAATAGCAATAAATATCAGCACACTCCAGGCATCCAACAAGAAATTGGTGACCTTGACACAGAATCTGTATGCAGCAGGTCTTCAATACTTACTTACCCACATGCCAGACCTCTGCTTCGAAATTATTCAGTGATTCAAAATTCAACTGTCCATCTTTACTTTTCATTTTCTCAGTGTGCCTTACAACCCAACTCTCCTCAAGAATGGTGCACAAATTGCTTTGCATCAAGGAGGAACATACAGACCGAGTGTCAATGTGATGGGGGACATGAAATGCAGACTGCGTGGCCGCTTTGCGAAACACCTGCATTCTGTCATAAAAATGATCCCAAGCTTCCAGTTGCCTGCCAATTCAACACATCACTGTGTTTCCTGGCCAACATTTCTATCTCAGGGCTGCTGCAGTGCTCCAGTAAAGCTCAGCACAAGCTGGAGGAAGAGCTTCTCATTTTCCACTCTGGGACCCTGCAGCCTTCAGGACTCAATATCAAGTTCAATAATTTCAATAATAACTTCCATGTCTTTTCCCCTGTCCCGTACCCAGGTCCTGTCATGACATGGTTTGTTTTCAACACAGCTAAACAATATTTACCCTTTCATACAAATAGAACATAGAACAGTACAGCACAGGAACAGGCCCTTCGGCCCATGATATGTGCCAAACATAAGGTCAAATTAAACTAATCTCTTCCCTCTGCCTTCAGTCAATATCCTCCTTTCCTTGCATAATCATATGCTTATCTAAAAGCCACGAAAATGTCCCTAGCCTTCACCCCTGGCAGCATGTTGCAGACTCCTGCTACTCTCCAAAACCTCTAAATCCTTCCTGTAATGTGGCGTCCAGAACTGCTGTTTCATAGTCCCTGTTTAGATTTTAAATTTTATTGTCACATGTACTCAAGTACAGAAGTACAGGAGTGCAGTGAAAAGTGTTTAGTGTTGCCACACATGGTGCCATCTTAGGCACCAAAGTATCTAGGTACAAAAAAAAGCTTAGATACAAAGTAGCAAGACAAACGAGAGTTAAAAAGTGAAGCATTACTTCATAGAATAGTGGAAAAATAAAGAAATAGGTAAATGTTTACATTAAAGTCTTTTGCGATTTAAACTAGGAAAATAAAGGAACAAGCTAAAAGTTCAACACTCTTTGATGAGTCCTCCGCTTATCTCGCTCTCTGAGAGACCTCAAGCTGTCTGTTGTCATAGCAACCACCACAGATACCATCGCTGCTGCTGAAACTGACGCTTCTCCATTCTCCCCCCGGTGCTTCAGGAACATACCCAGTCAGGAACCACTCACACACTGAGCTGAGACACCGCCATGAGCTGCCAAAAGACTGACCGACATACTGCCAAGAAACCAGACCCCAGACCCAACACTAGCTGCCGAGACACCAGGTTGGGAGCTGCCAGGAGCTGTTAAGAGACCAGGCTGAGAGCCACCACACCACAGAGAGATCAGACCCAGGAGCCACCACAAGCCACAGGGAAACTGAACCCACTGAGAGACTGAACGGGGATAAAAACGAGACAGAAACTGAAGGAGCGGAGGAGCTCCAGTTGGAGCATCCTAATCTGCTGCTTTCTTGACAGGAGGGTGTTATCACCTTTTCCAGCTTTTCTTCCTTGGCTTACTATCAACAACCCCTTTATCTGTCGAACTATTCCCTTCGCTCCCTCTTTGGCCACTCCTTCCTCCTATCCACTCCTTTCCCCCACCCACTCCTTGTCATCAAGATAAATACATTTTCCTTGATGTTACCAGTTCTGAAGAGGGGTCACTTAACTCGAGATGTTAACTCTGCTCTCTCTCTCCACACATGTGCTGCCAGACCTGCTGAATTTCTGCAGCAATTTCTCTTTTTGTTTCAGATTTGCAGCATCTGCAGTTCTTTGCTTTATTTCTTGACGTGATAGTTCTTCATTCACAATTCGAGCAGATGTGTTACTCCATTTCAAGTAAAGCAGTAAATACTTACAATATAATTAAATACAGAGAATTGCCACATGAATATATTAGCCATTTATATTCATGTGCAACCAATGATAATTTCCAGGCTGTTATTTTTCAAATTATTTAGTTACTCTTGATCCCTGTTGATGTTATTACTGGACAAACCAGATCTGATTTTAGCTGAAATTTGGCTCTCTGGTCTGGAATCTTAAAACTAAAGGTAGCAACCTTGTTCAGAAAGGTTGTAAGAATAAGCCCAGTAATTGCGGACCAGTCAGTTTAACTTCAGCACAAGGGAAAATCTTCAAATAATTATCTGTGATGAAGTTAATAGCCACATGGGAAAAATGTGCATTAATTAACACGAGTCAGCACAAATATTGTTTAAAAGGAAAATTGTATTTAATTGTGTGGAATTCTTTGAAGAGGTGAGAGTTAATGAAGGCAATGCTGGGTAGACAATGGCCTAGTGATATTATCACTAACCTATTAATCCAGAGAACTAGGTAATGTTCTGGGGACATGGGTTCAAATCCTGCCATGGTAGATGGTGGAATTTGAATTCAATAACAATCTGGAAATGAAAGCTTAATGATGACAATGAAACCATTGCTGAGTGTCAGAAAATATCCATCTGGATCACTAATGTCCTTTAAGGAAGGAAATCTGCCATCCTAACCTGGTCTGGCCTATGTGTGACTCCAGACCCACAGCAATGTGGTGTACTCTTAAATGCCCTCTGGGCAGTTAGGGATGGGCAATAAATGCTGGTCCTGCCAATATAGCTCACATGCCATAAATGAATTAAAAGAAATGGGTCTGAAGAAGGGCCCTGACCCGAAACGTCAACTTTCCTGCTCCTCTGATACTGCCTAGCCTGCTGTGTTCCTCCAGCTCCACACTGTGTTATCTCTGACTCCAGCATCGGCAGTTCTTACTGTCACTAACCAATTAGTTGCCTGATTGGTATTTGATGTGGCAGCCCTTCTGACAAAAGTTGGCCACAGGTTTCTCTTCACTAACTGTTGCCGCTTCCAACTTAGAGATCTATAGCATGAAAAGAAAATCCTTCGGCCCATCGTGTCCATGCTGGTCACAAGCAACTGCCTCACTATTCTAATCCTATTTCCAGCACTTGGCCCATAGCCTCGTATGCCTTGCTGTTGCAAGTGCACATCTAACTACTAGACACTCCTGCCTCTCCCACCCGCACAGGCAGTGAGTTCCAAATACCCACTCCCACCCTAACCTCCAAACCACGACACCCTCTCCACCCCACCCACCTCCTCTGGTTGAAAAGGTTTTTCCTCACATCTCCTCTAAACCTTGGGCCTCTTAGCTTAAATCTATGTCCCCTTAGTCTGAAAACAGAAAACTGGGAGCCAATAATTTTTGGTGAAAATGATGAGCGTGATGAGAGCCAGTCCAAAATTGTGATCTTAACTTGTAATGGTGATGCCATCCTCAGTTTTGATTTGTTAGAGTGACCCTTTGAATCATTGAGAGGACAACCTGATCACTTGTATATTCAGCAGAAGCACCGAAACATTGATTTGTTGTTTACACCATCTGTCAATATACAATCATATTCATTTGTTTATGCAAAGAGGCCATTTTGTTAAGAATTATTTGACATCCTCGTGTTAACATGTTTCAGAACTGATGAGTCTGCAGATTAATTTCAGACCTGCAGTATGAGATGCAGTTTGTGATTTGCAGCATTTCTACTGCAGATGAGACCAATGACTGCTTGCTTTCCTTCCCTGATATTGTACAACTACAGATCCTCACCACTTGCCTGCTCAACTATTTTTGTGCCATTTGCAAACTCAGCTATAGTACATTTATGATTTTTTTCACTTATTGTATTTTTTTTGGTCATCTTTTGTTAGTTTTGTAAACATTCCCAATCCCCTGTCTTACATGGGCCAATCTGGCCTAATCTTTGCCACATTGCATGGTTTCTCTTTAAATTTGATATTACCCTTAACTTCCTTGGTTAACCATGGCTGGCTTATCCCCTTCCTAGAATCCTTCTTTCTCACTGCGATAGCTGTTTGTTGTGGGCCATCAACTATTTGCTTAAGTATCTGCCATTGTTTCTCAACCATCCATTTGTAACCCCTTAAGGCTGGAGAACCCATTAGATAACTGATTTTTAAAGCACAGCTTGCACACCAGGAGTAAGAGAAAAGGCTCCCCCCCACCATACTCCACCCATTTGATGCCAGGTCTCTATTGAAATATCAACCCTTACCGTATAACCACGATCCTGAATTTGCCCTCTTTCCCTTCTGATCGTCAGTCCTAAGCAGTCTGCTTTCTCTACAACATTCTCTCCTTGTTCTCCCAATCTTCTAAATATGAATCTGACTCCGCCACCTGCCTTACCATCAACACCCGATATTTACTGACATTTAGGGATTGGCATCAAAGCTATCTCACTGTGACCTTACACAACTGGCTTTCAAGTCGACAGCCAAATGCCTCTAAATTTGACTGGCTGTCGTTCAGAAAACAAAGCGAGTGTCACGACATAGTTTGATGAGAAGCAACTAATTTGGAAAATACAGTTGTAGACCAATGATGTTATTGCTCTTCAGAGATTCTGTAAAGACTGTAATATGATAGAGCAAACCGCAGAAAAAAATAAAAATGTATTGCACTGGTACTATGCTTCCAGTGAAGACAGGCACTCACGGGGATTGTAAATTGGAAATAAAGCTGCAATATTATAGTGTTGATTATCTGATCCATCAACAGCTCCTCCTAAATGAGAATAAAGGATCAACAAATTTAACTCTTTACCACAGAGGGCTGTCGTGGCTGGGTCATTAAGTATATTCAAGGTTGAGATAGACAGATTTTTGATCAGTAAGGGAATCAAGTGTTATGGGGAAAAGTCAGTAAAATGGAGTTGGTGATTATCAGGTCAACCATGATCTCATTGAATGGTGAAGTGAACTCCTGCTCCTACATCTTACGGTTTACAGTGCAACCTGGGAAAATATGAAAGAATAAAGTCTATTTGGGGCAACAACTCACTCATTTCCACAGATTATGTCCAATCAAACTCATTGTGTATAATAATCAGATGCTTTTTCTGATATATATTGCCTGTAATCACTGCTAATCCCCAATGCCAACAGACAAAACACCATAATATTTATCTATACTCTGTCCCCTACTGTTCATGCCCAACCAGTAGGTTCCCTTTTTTTCAAGGGGTATTGATTAAAAATATCTTTTTAGGATTTAATCATCATGTACAACTGTCAGGAAGCAGATTTGATGCTATGCTGAATCTCACAGTCAGTATGTCTGGAAATCTTTAAGAGACATGATCATGAGATCATCACTGTAACATATTGTGGTCATAAAAGTCTCAGGCCCCATCTTAACCCTAGTCACTTGAAGCATGGCATGCTGATGGAAACATGCTACTCTTTGTAGCTGAATAGGCTAACGTTAGCCCAAATGCTGAAGTGCCTGTGTATGAAATAGTTATCCACATTAATGAGCTGTATGAAATGTCTGTTGGATATTTCAATACCACATCACCCGTCTCTTAGTTTCTTTTTCATGAAGGATAACATAAGCATTACTCTTTCAGGTAAAGTTCCTCTGCTGGAGGCACACGTTATCTAGACTTTCAGTCATGCTAAATCCTTTGATGATGATTACTACACACACAGGGGACATTATTTTTAAATCAGTTGGGACCAATGTTAATTTGTTCATCTAACAAGTAAGTGAAGTTTCGAAGTATGAATAGAAATGGTACAAAATTAAAACATGCGATTGAAATCAAAAGTTATCAGACTTCCCAAAGCAGGAAAAGAAGCAAAGTACAGATTCAGAAATAAACTTGCTTTTCCTGTTTGCACCTGTTGATTGATATAATGGACATAATCTGTTTTAGTTTTGACGTCCTGCCATCACCATCGGCAGCAATCCCATGTGTTGAGAAGAATGCTCCCTTATGGATGGACAGAGTGGTGGTGGTGACTGGGGGGAAAGGAGATATCAGTGCTGAATGAGGGACAACAGATAGGTTATCAAACCTACCTTAGCCTTACTGGCTAATGTTTGTTGACCAATAGAGATAGTGGCCGATTATTGGGTTCATCCCTCTCCTCTCTCTCTTATCATTCTGTCTCAGAGGTTGGTTTCTGTTTGCCGGAAGATCTTGACACAATTTTTGGTGATAAGTTACCACTGCTAATGTTGTTCTAAGACCTTCAGGTATTGTAAGCTGTCCAACATTCAGCACTATGGAGAAGTCAAATGAGAACCACCATCTCAAAGAATTTGAACTTGGGGTCAGGTCTCATATCACACTTCTCAAAAATACTGTTATGAAGCAGACGTCGACCCCCCTCTGATAACTAAATCCGAAACACCCAGAGAGGTGCGCCTCACCTCATAATCTGTTCAAAGAAGTGTGAAAAGTGGTATAACCTGCCTCTCACCTCCCAATCTTTTATAAAGGAGTGGTTAAATGAAATGAACTCCTGACAGTCACTCTATAGTCAACAAGGAGCAAGTTATTTATCTAAATCTAACAGTGAACAAATTAATAGAACTACTAACAAACCAAACAGTTCACCCTTTAACTACTAACTATTCCCGAAAAAAAAAATTCTAATGGTATGCTGTTCCAATACATACAAGTGCCACTGAAATAAACCAAAATAATAACAAAATAAATTAAAACTTAATCTCTCAAAATTACAGCTAGGATATGTCTTCTGGAATGCTCCACACCCTTTCTGCTGATCCTCAGTCAGGAACAGCTCTCTCCATCAAATTCTTGTTTCAAGAATATTAGCTAAGAGAGCTGCTGTACCTTTAGTTAGATTATTGTTTTCTAAGATCTTAGAGAGCTCTGTGACAGCCGGTGATTTTTCCTTTTAGAGCTGATGAGTTTTTAACTCTATTAGATGGCAGTAGCTCTCATACCAATTTTCAAATGCCCTCTTCTTTTATACCCTTGATGACCTATCAAGTTCTTACAATAGTATTGGTCCTAGGTTGTCAAAACCATTAGATTTAAATTTAGTTTTTTTTTTAGTTTCTAAGTGCCTGGTTTAAATTAATTGGCTGATTTTCAAACTGATTGCCTTAATAACAAAACAAACTACTGCCAGGACTATTAACTACATAGCCTTTTGATATAATGTTTCAATTTCAGGAGCCCTCTGTGCACCTGCACATTTTTTGTTTAATCTTCAGGTCTAGAAAAACTACATTATCTTTTAAATGGACCACGCACTCGCCCCCACCCCCATCATTTTATAAACATCAAATATTCTACCCATCTTCGCAAAAATACATATCCGTACAGAATGGGCTAGCACATTGGATTCAGTGATACATTTAATCAATGTTAGCTTTTTGGAAAAGATAACTTTCAAGATATGGGACATGATGTGCATCAACATGAATCCCAATCAATGACTTTTGGATCAGATATATCTGTGTAGGTTGGTAGAGCTCTCGTAGATTTAAATTAATATATCAACTAATGTAGTTCATCCTCAGAGTGAGCGCTAACTTGTGCATCATCAGCATCTTGTAGTTCCATTATAGAAATGGTTGTTTTCCTGATTGTGGTTATTGACTGTGGTCAAGGTTGAAGAGTTTACCGTTGGTACAATAGCTTATTACCACACCTAATAGGAATAGATTGCAATGTAATTGCAAGAAAGATCGAGAATAGTGTTAGTATATTTGCATCTTGTTTAGTCATAGACACGGGGTGGGGGTGTTGGTATGGGGTGGGAAGGGGGGTGTTGGTTAACTTAGTTGGCTGGATGGCTGGTTTGCGATGCAAAGTGATGCCAACAGCATGGGTTCAATTTATACAATGGCTGTGGTCACCATGAAGGATTCTCCTTCTCAACCTCTCCCCTCACCTGAGGTATGGTTACTCTCAGGTTAAACCTCCACCAGTTATCTCTCCCTAAAAGGAGGACCCCTGCTGTAAACTTTGCCTTTACCTTGGTAGGAGACATATGGTATTTGCTACTTACTGAGAATCCATATTGATGTAACATACCCCAGAGGCAGTTCAATTTACCAAGTCAAAGGCTTTGTGAAATTGAAGAAAGTGATGCTGCAATTTATTCACTTTTCCTCAAATTGGCTACTTAGTGTTGTGTTTTTGCTTTAAAAGCTGAGGACACAAGTGAGTCATGGACAAAGATGACATCACACAACTAGGAGCCGCAAAGACCCCAAACAACAGCTTGGCAGATGAAAAAATGCTTGTTTCAGTTGTTTTATAGCTGTGAGCTGTCAGTTAGTCAGTCAGGACTACCTGGTTGAGATTTTTAGGTAAATTGAACCTAAACTACTCTCTAATCCAGTGTGAAAGTGATAATTCTGTGTTAAGGATTACAACACAAAGATGCAATATTGTCATTAGTGATGAATTTTCATTAAAAAAATTAAGGTAGTAATACAAACTTGAAAAACACAGGGAAAAAGTCTCAGACAAGATTTGAAGCAGTGCAGAAGTCACATTTACACCAGGACCCTGAGGGAGAAAATAAATCTCTGTACAAATGCACAGGTCTGTGCTGGCAATGAGTCAGTTCTGAATTGTGTGGAATGGCTGTGGAAATTGTAGGGCCATTGCGACAACCTTGAGTGCCTTTCACACGTCAAAAGGGAAAAGGGGTCAAAACACAAAAGCTTGAGTCACAGCCATTAGAGTGCTGTATTGCTGGGTGTCCACACAGCGTAGCTTCACAGCTTCACTACCATAAACCCCCGACATGTCACAAACATTCACAAAAGAAAGGGAGCATCAGGAAGATGGCGACCAAATTTCCGAGTATGGATTGAAAGCCCCTATCTGAATGTAGGCGTTTTAAACAAAGGGGGAATTATAACTTTTGAGATTTACCCATGGCAAGCAATGAAAATAAAGATAGATGTTAGAAACAAGGGATTGCATTGAGCCAACATTAGCCTTGACTGAAAAAGAGCCAGCAAAGCTATGGACATAAATTTTATTGTAATCATGTGGAAACCAGGAATTAGCAAGGGAGCAGAGGGGCACACACTTCCTCCTCCACTGTTAGAAACAGTGCTCCACAGTTAAAGACGCACTCAAACAGTGCTCAGCAGGTGGAATAGAGTCATGGTGGCAACACCAAGAATAGGTAAGTGATGTGATTGATATGGTTTGAGGTAGCAGAACAGGGGTGGGGTGCAGAGGATAACGTAAGTCTACTTTTTGAAGCGTTGAAAGGCTTCTTTTCTTATGCAAGCATTCTGCTCCCCAGCCTATCCATTTCGAGGCTTCGCTTTGTCACAACTTATTGTGTACAAAATGGCTGCAATGAAACACCAGTCAAACTTTCACATACTGGTCTGAGTGGTCTTATTACTTCAAAATTGAGGTCCAGTGTGACTAATGTCTTTACTTCCAAGTATTACTGTTTGTTTTTGGAACAAAAACAGAAGTTGCTGGAAAAGCTCAGCAGGTCTGGAAGAAAAATCAGAGTTAACGTTTCGGGTCCATTTACCCTTCCTCAGAACTGGTGAACTCTGATTTCCCTTCACAGATGCTGCCAGACCTGCTGAGCTTTTCCAGCAACTTCTGTTTTTGTTCCTGATTTACAGCATCCGCAGTTCTTTTGTTTTTTTATTGTTTTTTACTGTTTTTTCCTCTAGGGAATTATTGCGTAATTTTTAAAAATTCACTCATGGGATGTGGACATCGCTGGCTGGGTCACCATTTATTGCCTGTCCTTGTTGCCCTTGCAAAGGTGATTGTGGTGAGCTGCCTTTTTGAACTGCTGTAATCCACCTGCTGTGGGTTCACTCACAATACCCTTGGGTGGGATTTCCAGGATTTTGACCCAGTGACAGTGAAGGAATGGCAGTATAGAACAATGACCATCTTGGAGAGGAACTGCAGGTTGTGGTATTCCCTTGTGTATGCTGCCCTTGTCATTCTAGATGGACGTGGCCATGCATTTGGAAGGTGCAGTCTAAGGATCTTTGGTGAATTTCTACAATGGGTCTTGGAAATAGTACACACTGCTGCTACTGAACATCAAAGGGGATTGAATGTTTGGAGAAATGGTGCTTATCAAATAGGTTGATGTCAATCTTCTTGAGTGCTGTTGGAGCTGCACCCATCCAGGCAACTGGGGAGTATTCCATCACACTCCTGAATGGTTCTTGTCGATGGTCGACAGGTTTTTGGGATTCAGAAAATGAGTTACTCACTACAATGTTCCTAGCCTCTGACCTGCTGCTGAAGCCACTGCATTTATGTGATGAATCCAGTTCAGTTTCTAGTTAATGGTAACCCCCTAGTCAATGGTAACCCCCAGGGTATTGTTAGTGGGAGTGTCAATGATGCCAATGAATGTCAAGGGGTGATGGTTTGATTGTCTCTTATAGTAGATGATCATTGCCTGCATACGTTTGGCTCGAATGTTACTTGCCACTTTTCAACCCAGGCCTAGATACTGTCCAGGTCTTGCCGCAATCGGTAATGAATGAATGATGCTTTGCTGCCATTTGTACTCTACAATGAACGATGCGATAAAATACAGTGAAAACCTTCAACTGTCGCCACAATCCAGCGCCATTTGAATACTTCAAGAAGAAAAGAATAAAAAGACAAAGCTGAAAGAAAGTCCATCTTCTCTCTGCCACCTCCACCATGAGTTCCAAGCCCTGTGCTGGGCAACCACAATGACACTGTGTCACCACCTGCACCAGACCCACCAACGTCATTTTTCAGGCACTGTTGCTTTGATGCTGGACCCACACCACCGACAGGCCACTGATGCCAGGTCCTGTGCTGAACCACCCCTCACCCCACACCCCACAACCAGGAGCTCCCGGCTCCACTGCTGTTGCTGTCTCAGCGACAACCAGGAGACTCTGGCTCTAGGCCTACCACAACCAGGAGCTACCACCACTGCCTCGCCAATGCCTGGAGGCCCCGCTCTGGGCCCACCATAACCAGGAGTCCATGGCTCCGCCACTAGGCCAGGCTGCCACCTCGCCAAGAGTCCCACTTTGGCCGATCCCCACCACGATATCAGCCTGTCTGCTGCCGCCACGAAGACGATGAACAAAAAGAGAAAAGAAAAAGAAAGAAGACAAGAAAGGGTAAGGAAAGAAGGGAGGAAGCGGCCATCTGGAGTGGATGAGCCCAGAAGCTCAAATGTTGCCTAGCTTGCTAGTGCTGCCATCTTGTAGTTCCTTGCTTCAGTGTCTGAGGAGCCGCGAATGGTGCTGAATGTTGTGCAATCATCAGCGAACATCCCCACTTCTGACCTTATGATGAAAGGAAGGTCATTGATGAAGCAGCTGAAGGTGGTTATCCATGGCCCTGAGAAACTCCTCCTGAGATGTCCTGGAGCTGAAATGACTGACCTCCGACAATCACGGCTATATTCCTGTGTGCCAGGAATAACTCTGAACAGCAGAAAGCTTCCCCTCATTTCCATTGACTTCTGTTTTGCTCGGGCTACTTGATACTACATTCAGTCAAAGGCAGCCTTGATGTCAAGACTGTCACTCTCATCTCATTTATGTTACAAACGATATCAGACAATAACTAATATTAATGTTGGCTTGCTCCTAGATATGGAGTAATTTCTCATATAACCCCATAATATTGAAAGAAATGTAATAGAACCACTGAATCTGTCCTGTATTGTTCATGGCCGTCCATATAATAACAGTGTTCCACTTCAGAATAATTCATTGAAAGATATTAGGTTACATTTGAGACAGCAATCAAACATCACATTCAAATTTTAAGCTACAAGAATAAAAGCTAAGCACAAATATCACATGAAATTTCAACATTGAGTAATACATGTTACCATCAGGTCCATAGATCAGATAAATCTAGGATAAGGCGAAATGTTTGCAAAAGACTTCATGCTATTTGTATCTTCACAACAGTGATAGGTATGGTGGTTATCTCCACTTTGCAATGGCTCGGAATAAGCAAAGCTGAAGCCAGAATCTAGCAAATGTTTCTCATGTCCTACTCAGCTTTCAGTATACAGCACTTCAGTCATTACAAACCATTTCATTTCAGTCCCTGTTTCCTTTGATTAAATATTTAATCCACTATGCACTACTGACAGCTATTCTGTTTTTCTTCACCATATAAAACATGGCCTGTAAATCACCTTCGCTGCTGCTTTCATTTACGATCCCTCACAAAAGCTTTTGCTTGCTCTGTCCCTATTATTCAGATCCTGTCCTATGCAAATCAGGGCAGAGTAAAGAGCAGCACTGGTAATCATACAGAACACCTTTCACTTAGCTCACAGTAAAAGAATGGTTTCACATTACATTACTTTCATTGCTACGTGATAAACAATGATAAACTGCAGCTTGTCGCAAACTCCTGTGTTGATTGAGCAATGTTTTGTTAGAATTGAGCTAAAGACCTTTCAATTTCTGTAACTTAAGGGCCTCTTGCTCATTACATATTTATCTTTATGCAATTTCTGTTGTAAGCATGGATCCTCTCTGCGTGGACAAAGGTGATATCTTTGCAGTCCACTTTCACTGTGCAGCTTTATAAATTACAATCTCTGCAGGCTAGGGTCTAAAATAATCTTTTAAGAATAATTTTTGAGCAGCATGGGTGCCCCTGCATAACCAGGAAGGAGGATGTCATGGATTTGAAAAGAAAGCTCCTGCTTTTCCTTGTACCCTTTGACGTTATTGCTGAAATTCTCTCCTCTGCATCCCAGTTTGTTCCCCCCATTCTCCACCACCCTCCAGAGGGCCTTTTAGGTTCCATTCCCTTTCTTTTCTTTCCACCCAACCCAGCCTTAACTGCAACTTTTCGGCTAATCCCCCTTCTGAATTGATCCCCACATACCTGCCCCAGTCGGTACCAGCCAGTATGACTACCTCACATGCAATGACAATGGCAATTCTCATGAACTGACCATCAAATGATAGAATCATAGAATTCCCACAGTGTGGAAGCAAGCCATTCGGCCCATCAAGTCCACACCGACCCTCCAAAGACCATCCCACCTAGACCCAACTCACCATCCTATCCCCGTAATCCTGCATTTCCCATGGCAAATCCACCTAGACTGCACATCCCTGGACAATATGGGCAATTTAGTATGGCCAACCTACCTAACCTGCACATCTTTGTACTTTGATCAAAATGAGGAGGCTTAACGTCTTACACTGTAAGCCTTTATCCACAAGAAGGCAGGTTGCAAATGATTGATACTTCTGTTGAGCAGTTGAACATTGAGAGGATTCACCCTGTGTATGGTATTCATTCTGTGAAATGGCTTGGTCCATGAATGAACCAATTTAGTGAAGAAGTTTTTATGAACCAGAGATTGGAGGAAGCAGTCTACCCTGCCAGATACATATAGATAATCAGGCTTGTGAATGCATGTGCTTCCTATTGTTGGCTAACAAGACTGTACCCATAAACACAATTACAATACAGTCAAGTGTTAATGAGCATTCATGACATGCTAATAAATGTGGAAGATGCTCCTGACCATCACCCACTTGATTGGAAATTTTGTGAGAACCTATTACTATAAGTTTAACCCACTGTCGGAAAACTGAACTTTTGCACTTTTCCAATTAGGTTTGCGCTTCTCTCTCACACCGCTGAGAGCTCCAGGCAGAATGTAGAAAATTCCACCCAATTTTTCCACTGGCCATGGTAATAACTTAAGATAATTGAAGGTATTAAAAGAGAAGTTGAAAGATTTCCATACGTACTCAGTGGCTAGAAATTACAAATCCTTGCCATTAACTATTGTTAAAGCAGTATTGTTGTAAAGTTGTTACAGAGAAATATTCAAAGATTGAGGGAGAACAGGAGACTGGCTGGTTTCATGTAGAGCAATACATCAGCACGGAGTTGACAAGTCAAATGACCAATATTTTTGCAGTAGGTTGTTATTGAATGTTTATTTTGTTAGGTTTTTGAAGTGGCTGGTAGCAATTGAATGTATCTAGGTATACCTTGGAGACAACACAAAACCAAAAGTGCAAAATAAGATTAACTTAAAGAAAGATGTTATGGGAGCAATGTACCATGAAATAAAAAGCAAAAGTGAGTTCTTGATAAAATGTCATTTTACAGAGGCAGGATCTGTTAGGCATCTGTAAATGCATTTACGATACTGCAAGTGAAGAAAGAATTATGTAAATTAGATAAATCTTTAAAATTGGTCTTGCCTACCCCATAGCCTGATGGGATTGCTCATTCAGTATCTGTAGGCGATCCTGCCTTATATAATTTCACTATCTGCTAAATTTTAGAAACTATTATAATGTGTATTATCTTTTCCTCTGAAGGTATTTCTAGCCAAAATGAAAGCTTAGAAGAAACTGCTATTATTTATAGTTAGATTTAGAAATGAAGAATGATTCTTTGGCTAAACAAATCATTAGTCATCTGTGTGCTTCATTTGGGCTATACAGTTTAGGCATTCTTAATATTTTATAACATGATGTACAGAGATCAACTGATAGAATGTTAGTTTCTAAACATGGACATAACTCAATGTCTGCGGAGTTGACCTGGCTTTGATTAAACCACTTTTCGATCAACAGAAAATGATTGATCTGATCGACAGTCAGTTGACTGCCATGGTGAATTGTGACACAAAAGTTGTCACAGACAGGGCTCTTGTGTGCAGTGGTAGTGTCCTTACCTCTGAGCTGGGAGGTCTGAGGTCAAGAGTCACTTCCTCTAGAAGTGTGTAATACCATCACCCCAGCCAGCTTGATTAGAAAATACAGAGGTTGGTGTGATATTTCACAAAAAAGAAAGATGATTGGAACAGTATGCACAACATAGGGTACCTGTGTGAAAATGGCTAGTTTTGAGGTGGAAGGTAAAATTGCCTTGTTAGAGCTTGCAACCACTGAACAAGATGGTTCCCACTTAGTAACTAAAACTCTGGAATTAAAAGTCTAATAACGACTACAAAACCATTGACTTAAAAACACATTTTTGGGAAAGGAAACCTCTTGCTGATTGCCATATACCACAGCCCTCTCTCTCCTGATGAATCAGTATTCCTCCATGTTGAACACCATTTCGAGGAAGCACTGAGTGTGGCACTGAATGTACTCTGAGTGATCCATTTCTATGCCTATCACTAAAAGTGGCTTGGTGGCATCAATATTGACCAAGTTGGCTGAGTCCTAAAGGACATAGCTACTAGACTGTGTCTGCAGGAGGTGGTGAAGGAACCAAAAAGAGGGTAAAACATACTTAACCTCATCCTCACCAATCTGCCGGCTGCGGATACATCTGTCCATGAGGATGTCAATGGGAGTGACTACCGTATGGTGCTTGTGGAGAGGAAGTCCCGTCGTCACTTTGAGAATACCCTCCATTCTGTTGTGTGGCACTATCACCATGTTCAATGAAAATTAATGAAATTAATTTCAAACAGATCTAGCAACTCCAGCCTTGATATCAGTGAGGCACTGTGGGCCATCAGAAGCAGCAGAATTACACCGAAACCACCTGCAACCTCATGGCCTGACATATCCTCCCACTTTACAAGTACCAGCAAGCCAGGGTGAATCCTGGTCCAATGAAGAGTGCAGAGGCAGTGCCTGGAGCAGCACAAGACATACCTAAAAAATATGGTCCCAACCTGGTGAAGGTACAAAACAGGAATACTTGTGTACCAAATAGCATAAGCAGCATGCAAAGACAGGACAAAGCCATCAATCCTGTTACAGTCCTGCTGCATCTAGCCCTGAATGGTGCTGGACAGTTAAAAAAAAACTCCACTGGAGGACGACGCTACACAAATATCCCCGTCCTTAATGTGTTAGCGGCTAGGAATCCTGCAGCTAGTAACTCACCTCCTGACTTCCCAAAGCCTGTCCACCATCTTCAAAGTACAAGTCAGGAGTGTGATGGAATACTCCCCAGTTGTCTGGCTGAGTCACTCTTGATTGGCACCACAAACATTCACTCCCTCAACCATTGACACACATTGGCAGCAGTCTGTAACAAATCACCAAGCATCCTTTGGCATTAACTTCAAACCCCATCTCAAAGGAAAAGAACAGCAGATGCATGTGAACACTAACACCTACAATTCCATCTCCAAGATTCTCACCACCCTGACTTGGAAATACATCACTGTTCTTTAACTGCCACTGGGTCAAAATTCCATTAGCCTCTTCCCAACAACATTATGGGTGTACCTATACTAAATGAAAAGTTTTAGCAGGGAGCTCAGCACTGCCTTCTCGAGAGCAACTATGGCTGTGCAATACATGCTGGCCCAGCCAGAGAAACCTATAACCTCTGAATGAATAAAAAAAAATTTACATCACCCATCAGCAACTAGGGGACGAAGATCAAGGTAGTTAAGTAAAGAAGCAGAACTGCAAGAAAGCTTATTTTATAAAGCAAGTTGTTGTAATCTGGAATGTACTGTCTGAAAGGTTCACAGATGCAATAAAACTTTCAAAAAAGAACTAGTTATGTACTTAAAAAGGAAATGTTTGCAGGACATTGGGGAAAGAGTTCCTTCAAAGAGTTTGCACAGGCTTAATGGGCCAAATGCCCTCCTGAGGATCCTGTGAAAAGAATTGTGTGTTTTGTAGCGATTGTAAATGGTTGACCTCATCAATCGATATAGCCTGGATCTCAGCTAGTGGAAGGCACTTATAGCAGGAAGGAATGGCTGTGGGCACTTCTTAAGGGAAACACAATCTGTTATAAGTTCAATGTGTGTCAAATGAAGGCAATTAGCCATGTTTTTAAACTTGTCAAACAAACTTTCTATTTTGGCCTTAGGTAATACTGCACTTTAACTTAAATGTATTTTTGTTTGAAACATTAATTTTAACTTTCCCTCAAGTATTCTTGAGGCCTAAATGATCTCTTTGCAGAATTGTCATTGTGCAATGAAGCAGTATTGCAATCACCCAGAGTAAATCACTTGTCAGTATTAAACTTATTACTCAGTGCACTCAGAGAAATGTATCCTGGGGAGAAAGCTGCACTTCAAATCAGCCCAGGAGCTTAGGGTACAGGACTACGATTCACCAGAATGCTGGCTAGCTAAACACGGTTATCACAAGGTTTCACAATAACTCCTTACAGCTTTAAATTGTCTTGGGGTTATAAATCTTGTTACAACTTTATTGCACTTGCATTCAGCATGTTCAGCAGTTTCTACCTGATCTAGCCCACTGGTGATTGATGTCAGCCTCTCTACGACACAAATCCAATAGTTAATGGAAGGCAAATACTGAGGTCAAGCCAGAGATGAAGTTGATGCCTGAGCCATCATTTTGTTATCATTACGAGCATTCACATAAGACAGGACTTCAATTCCCCTCCTGTTGATGGGTGTTGAGGCTGGGTCACCTTAACATGCACTGATGTGAAAAAGTGAGCATTTATATAGCACTTATAGCATAGCCAAAAATAAAAGCCCTAAGGTTCTTTACAGAAGCATTATCAGTCAAAATTTGACACCGAAACAAATGGTGGGATATTTGAACAGATGAGCAAAATGTTGTTGAAAGATGTAGGTTGCAACTTAAAGGAAGAGAGCGGATAGGAGACATTAGAAGGAAAGCAGGACAAAGTGAAACTGCATTGCTGTCAGCTTTATCTATTTTCCCCAAACAATGTCGTACCCAAACATGCAATAACGTGTGCTTTAAGGACCTAACGTAGTTGCAAACATGGCTTGTTCAGAGTTGTGACTTCACATCAGTAAATTCTTTTGACGTATGAGGGTTGGGCAATGGTAAGCTTATGAGAGAAAATGGAAGGAGACGATGGAAGAAACGAACTATATGTCATAGCCATTGCCAAACAGAAAAGAAAACCATCCAGATTATAAAATGGCTGGCCAGTTCAGAGGTGAAAATTCAAATCTGGCCTGCAGATTTCAGTTTGATGGTGCACATGATGAAAGTGACTAAATCTGATTCCAATGGCAATGGAGAAGATGGCTTTTGGTGTCATTAACAAAGATAAGGCCTAGTGCCTGTCTGATCCTTGAAGGCTGAGGCAAGTGTCCTGGGCCACCGTGGTGTCTGATGATCTTCCCCTTTTTCTTGATAATTGATATAGTCACAGAATGAGGAATTGCTGGCCCATTAACTTCCCACTCATTAACACCTGACCAATGAGTGCTGTGTTAATTTGAATTTATCTTCCCTCTGTCTAGGTCCAGGTCTGAAATCATTTGTTGATGAGGAAAAAGAATGCATCTTAATCTCTCCAAACCTCACAAAGACCACATTGGAAATCAACACAACTACATAGTAGGATCTGAGTTCCATGTGATCCAACTAACACAAGTAAGAAGCTGCATGGTCATGCAGAGAATATAGTTCTCCAGAGAGTGAGCTTGTGTCCCAACTTTTCTGCAAAGGACATGGATGAAGAACTCCAAGCCTCAGTTTATTAAAGAAGACCAACGTCTGAGCACCAGCAATTACTTGATACATTGCGTTCACTGCCGAGCTGTTTCTGCACAATGATGACGATTTCACTGGAGCAAGATCCTTATGCATTATATTGAGACGATGCAGTTTACCATGAACCATATTGACATCTTTAAAAATGCAGCACGACCCTCAGTTCAGGAGCCATATTACCAACACTGATGATTTGGACTGAAACTCAGAGGGTATGAAGTGATAAGTATGTTCCTTGTAAAAAGATTGCATTGATTTGTGATTTCCATAACATCTCAAAGCACTTTATGGTTAATTAATATTTTTATTGCAATGTAGTCACCATTGTAATGTAGGAAATTTACAACGTAAAAACAGTATACAATCAATTCTGTTACAACGTGATAGTTATGTTCATGCGAAACATCACTTTATAGAAAATCGCGCTATAGAAATAACGAGGCCTATGGGAAAAAGGGCGGTTAGGGACAGACTACCAAAAAAACTCAAAATCGCTCAAAAAGCACTCAAAAGCCTAACACAAAGGATAGCACAGTTTGAATAAATGTTTAATCCACATCTAATAATGAAATAAGAGTAAATTTAACAGTAACCTTGAAAAAATGTCAAAATGACTTGTTGGGGGAGGAGGTTTTGAGGCAGCTCTGCTGTTAATGCAGGGGCTGAGGGTAGTCATCATCATCATCACCTTCAGGCACAGTTGTGTTGCAGGGTTAGGGTGAAAAATAGTTATTTGCAAAAAAAGAACAACAATCACGGTGTCCTGTACCTCTCACCGAAAGCGCTTCATGACAAAGTCTGCGAAATGATCACGTGATGCCTGCGCAGAGACACTTTCGGCACTAACACTGCACATGCTCAGGACAAATCCCGCGAAACGAACATGAGATGTTGACACGTACTCCTCCACGCACCGATGGAAGCCTATTACAGACAACACAAATTTGTGTTTTAGAAATAGTGTTCCCCAAATCGTCAGTCACATTACAGCTAATTCGCATTGCCGGAGCACGCGTTATAGCAGAACCGACTGTAAGCCCAAACGACCTGATCATCTGTTAGTGTTCTGAAGAAGAGTCATATTGGCTTTGAAGTGTTTACTCTGTTTCTCTCTCCACGGATGCTGCCAGACCTGCTGAGTTTCTGTGTTGGTATCTATTGGTGATGTTGGTTGAGATATAGGTGTTAACCAGGATACCATGGAGAACACCTTTGCTCTTTGAATAAATATATATGTCCACCTTTGACTGCAGTCAGGGCTTGAGTTTGTCTGCTTGCAATTTTTACAGTCACTATGTAAAAGACATAAACCAGAAATAAGACATTTAAAGGGATAGCAAGAACTGCAGATGCTGGAGTCAGAGATAACACAGAGTGGAGCTGGAGGAACACGGCAGGCCAGGCAGCATCAGAGGAGCAGGAAAGTTGACGTTTCGTGTCGGGACCCTTTAAATGTTATTTTTATTGATTTGTAAGTTAGGTAGGTAGGGGTTTTAGCCCTGAAACAACAGACATGTTACCATTTAATCATTGAAATAAATGATTGTGAAATTTTACCTACATAAAATGTTGACAGAGCAACCCTCCCTCATGCGGTGAGGTGATGTCGTAGAGGTATAATTGCTAGATTGTTATTCCAGAGACCCAGGTAATGTTCTGATGACCCTGGTTCAAATTCTACCACAGCAGATGATGGAGTTTGAATTCAATTTACAAACCAAAAATGGAATTAAGAGTTTAATGATGAGCTTGTTGACTTTTGAGGAAAACCCACCTGGTTCGTTCATGTCCTTTAGAGAAGGAATCTGCTGCCCCTACCCGATTTGCCCTACATGTAACTCCAGACCCACAGCATTGTAGTTGACTCTTAACTGCCCTCTGGGCAATTATGGGCAGGCAATAAATGCTGGCCTATCCAGTAATGCCCACATTCTGTGAAAGAATTTTTTAAAAATCTTGCAGTGAAGTATCAGCCTAGATAATGTAAAAAGGAAAACGTAGTCTTTTTTTTGAGAAAATAGTAATGCCTGACATGTCTCAGGAACTGCTCATAAAGCTTTGGTACATAAGAGCATCAGAGTGTATTGTTTATGTGACTGGAGCAATAGTTTAGGATCATGATTCCAAATTGAATCATGACAGGTTAAGAATTTGAAACCAGTTTAAACAAATATCAGTAAATAATATTTACTGGAATCAGCAGAAAAGCCTGTGAAGCTGTAAGACTGCCAATGAAACCCAAAGCACTTTAGAGAAGAAAACCTGCTGTCTTTACCTATTCTAACCTATATGTGACTCCAGTCCCACACCAAGGTCAACTCAAGGTAAAGGCCAACTCAAGTGACCTAGGAAACCTCTCCAAGACATCAACCTGCTATTTAGAATCTGCATGGAGATGGCCTGTGCCACATTTTCAGAGAAACCAGGGATTATGGACCATGGACCCGGCACGGTGGCACAGTGGTTAGCACTACTGCCTCACAGCACCAGGGACCCAGGTTCGATTCCAGCCTCGGGTGTCTGTCTGTGTGGAGTTTGCACATTCTTCCCGTGTCCGCGTGGGTTTCCTCCGGGTGCTCCGGTTTCCTCCCACAGTCCAAAGATGTGCAGGTTAGGTGGATTGGCCATGCTAAATTGCCCGTAGTGTTCAGGGATGTGTAGCTTACATAGGTTATAGGGGGATGGGACTGGGTGGGATGCCCTGAGGGTCGGTGTGGACTTGTTGGGCCGAAGGGCCTGTTTCCACACTGTAGGGATTCTATGATTCTATGGACCCAGCAGTAATCAGACATAGCAAACTACAGCAAACCCACTTCCTACAGACAAAGGGGGTAGCCATGGGTACCCGCATGGGCCCAAGCTACGCCTGCCTCTTTGTAGGTTACGTGGAACAATCCCTCTTCCGTACCTACACCGGCCCTAAACCCCACCTCTTCCTCCGTTACATTGATGACTGTATCGGTGCCGCCTCGTGCTCCCACGAGGAGCTCGAACAGTTCATACACTTCACTAACACCTTCCACCCCAACCTTAAATTTACCTGGACCATCTCTAACACCTCTCTCCCCTTCCTGGACCTCTCTGTCTCCATATCGGGCAACCACCTAGAAACCGATATTCATTTCAAGCCCACCGACTCCCACAGCTACCTAGAATACTCCTCCTCCCACCCACCTTCCTGCAAAAATGCTATCCCCTATTCCCAATTCCTTCGCCTCCGCCGCATCTGCTCCCAGGATGAGGCATTCCACTCCCGTACATCTCAGTTGTCCTCGTTTTTCAAGGACCGTAACTTCCCCTCCTCGGTGGTCGAGAACGCCCTCAACCGTGTCTCCCACATCTCCCGCACCTCATCCCTCACACCCCGTCCACGCAATAAAAACCAAAAAAGAATCCCCCTCGTCCTCACGTACCACCCCACCAACCTCCGGATCCAACGCATCATCCTCCGACACTTCCGCCATCTGCAATCCGACCCCACCACCAAAGACATCTTTCCCTCCCCACCTTTATCTGCTTTCCGGAGGGACAACTCTCTCCGTGACTCCCTTGTCCGCTCCACACTCCCCTCCAGCTCCACCACACCCGGCACTTTTCCCTGCAACCGCAGGAAGTGCTACACCTGCCCCCATACCTCCTCCCTCACCCCCATCCCAGGCCCCAAGAAGACTTTCCACATCAAGCAGATGTTCACCTGCACATCTGCCAATGTGGTATACTGCATCCGCTGTACCCGGTGTGGCTTCCTCTACATCGGGGAAACCAAGCGGAGACTCGGGGACCGCTTTGCAGAACAC
>NC_063336.1:33746871-33769614 GCF_021869965.1 Rhincodon typus
GCTGTGTTCATCCAGCTCTACACCTTGTTATCTCCGTTTATTCCTACTCTTTGTTTCCTGTATACCAACCAGTTTTCTATCGATGTCAATATACTACCCTCAATCCAACGTGCTTTAGTTTTATACACTAATCTCTTATGTGATCAAAAAATTCTGAAAGTCAAACAGAGATAATGAGAACTGCAGATGCTGGAGTCAGAAATAACACTGTGGAGCTGGAAGAACACAGCCGGCCAGGCAGCATCAGAGTAGCAGGAAAGTTTTCTTATCCTTAGAAGAGGCTTCTCTAAAGCCCACTTCTGAAGAAGGGTCCCGACCCAAAACGTCAACTTTCCTGCTCCTCTGATGCTGCCTGGCCTGCTGTGTTCATCCAGCTCCACACTGTGTTACTTCTGAAAGTCAACTTCTTCATCTACATGAGTTACATCCTCAAAAAGTTCCAGCAGATTATCAAATATGATAAATCAATGGTGGCTCTGTCCAATGCTGTTTTGTTTTCCAAGTATTCTGCTATTGGATCTTTTATAAAGGACTGTTAGCATTTTACTCACTACCAGGCCAAGCTAAACCTGTTTGGTTTCCAACTGAACTGACATTTAAAATTCAATTTCTAAAACTAGAAACCTATTTCTCTGAATCATTTGGACTATAACATGAGGCATACATACAATGGACACCTTAAAAACAGCTGCAATCATTGTAGAATGAGCTGAAATCAGGCCGAAATAACACATTTGTATTATACCTGTGAGCATAGATCCTGGAGGCAATACAATCAGTAATTTTTTATTCATTTGTGGGATGTGGGTGTCACTGGCTGGCCAGCATTTATTGCCCATCCCAAGGTGCTCTTGAGATGGTGGTAGTGAGCTGCCTTCTTGAAACACTGTAGTCCACCTGCAGTTAGTATTTAATAAATATTTAGTAATTTAGTAAATGGTGTAATTAGTAAGTAGTGTATTTGAACGATACTATTGCAATTTACTTTAATACGATATGAGGTCCAATTTTAAATGCACAGTAAAGAGTACTTGGGGAATATACTTCAGTAAGTGAAATAAAAAATTGTAAGGCATTAACTTGCAGCAGTCATAAAGCTGTTCTGCCAGAGATTCAGGAGCAAGTGGCTCACCCGGCAGCTACTTTTGGTGCTAGGAAATAGTGGAGGAAATTATATTTTAAAACGTTGCTGCATAGTGAGTCATGCACACGCCAAAAGTTTCAGGTTTTGGTGTGGATTCACACATGGAATTGCAATATTGTTACCATCGCCAAGAAGCGTCTGACAGAGGGGCAGAACTAGCAACTCAGCATTTCGAGGTGTAGGATCTTCAGGCGGGACAGGGGAGGATGTAAAGAAGGAGGCGGTATTGGATGGTTAATTAAGGAGTCCACCTAAATTTGATGATTAAATTACTTCAGTGAGGAAGCACGATCTCTCAGAAGGTTTTTCAAATGACACCTTGTGGGTAGAAATTAGGAATAAAAAGGTGGCAGTCACACTGCTTGGTGTGTATCACAGCTTCGTATTAGGGGATTTCAATTTATCAAACATTAGTTTCTTGAAAAGCATTCAGGAGAGATTTTAATATCAACATGTAGAAGGTCCAACAAGGGACAGTGCAGTGTGGCACTTAATGCTGGGGAACAAAGCCAGGCAAGTGTTCGAGGTAGCAATGGAGAAATAATTTACTGACAGTGGCCACAACACCATACAGTTTAAGTTTGTTATGGAACAAAATTGTTTGCAGAAAAGGGTTTTGGATGGGGGATGGCAGATTTTGTTAAAATGACACAGGATCCAATCGAAGTACACTGGGAAGAGCTACTTGAGGGAAAATCTACAGCAGAACAGGGAATGGTGTTGAGGAAATTCAGAACAGAATTAATGAGACTCCAAGCTCAACATGTTCCATTTAGAATGAAATGGAGGAGAAACAAGCCCAGAGAACCCTAGATGTCTAGGAATATTCAGGACTGGATTAGAACAAAAAGAGAGGCTTTGAACAGATACAAAGGGAGCAAATCAACAGAGGCCCTAGTGGAGTATAGAAAGTACAAGGGTATCTTAAGAAAACAATCAGGAGAGCAGAAAGGGGGCATGAGAAAACACTGGTGGGTAAAATTAGGGGAGAGATAATTATATCAAGGGGAGGAGGATAGCCAGGGAAAGAGCATGGACAAAAGGGGCAATCTGTATGTAGAGCCAAAGGACATTGGTAGGGTGCTGAATGAGTACTTCTGTCTTCACTCAGAAGAAGTAAATTGTGGATGTGGAATTCGGGAAGAGGGACTGTGCAGATCGTGAGCAGATTGACGTAAGGAGTAGATAATCCCTAGGTCTGGATATATTATGTCCCATGTTGCTGTGGGAGATGGGGGAGGAAATTACAGAGGTTCTGACTCAAATTTTTAATTCCTCTCTGGCCACGCAGAAAATGCCAGAGGACTGAAGGACAGATAATGTTGTTCCACTTTTCACGAAGTGTGTTAGGGATAAACCAAGGAGTTACAGACTAGTGAGTCTCACATCAGTCGTATGGAAACTATTAGAGAAAATTCTGAAGAAGCAAGTTAATGTCCACTCAGAGAGGCAAGGTTTGATCAGGGGTAGCTTTGTCAGAGGGATGGCATATCTACAAATTTAATTGAAATTTTCAGGGAGGTGACCAGATGTGTAGATAAGGGTAGTGTAGTTAATAAAGTTTATATAGATTTCAGCAAAGCTTTTGCCAATGTCCCACATGGAAGACTCATAAAGAAGGTAAAAACAATTGGGAACCAGATTAACATTGCAAGTTGGACCCAAAATTGGCTTAGGAGACTGAGGGTGGTGATAGAAGGCTGTTTGCGTAACTGGAGACCAATGTCCAATGGTGTACCACAAGGATCAGTGCTGGGTCCCTTATTATTCATTATATATAAATAAACAATGAAATTATGAAGGAGATGATTAGCAAGTATGTAAATGACAAGAAGATTGGCTAGGTGGTTGACAGTGAGGAAAAATGTTTTAGTTTACAGGAAGATATTAGATGGATTGGTCAGATGAGCAGATCAGTGGCAGATAGGATTTAGCCCTGAAAAGTTTGAGGTGATGCACTTTACAAAAGAAACAAGACAAGGGTGTACTCAATGAATGGCAGGATATTGGGAAGTTCAGATGAACAGAGGTATCATGGGGTGTTGGTCCACAGATCCCTGAATGTGGCTAGACAGGTTAATAGGGTGGTTAAGGAGGCACATGGGACACTTGCCTCTATCAGTTGTATTGTCGATTCTAAGAGCTAGGAGGTTACGTTGGAACTTTAGTAAGGCCATGCTGGAGTACTGTGTGCAATTCTGGTCACCATACTGTAGGAAGGATGTGATTGCACTGGAGGGTGTGCAAAGGAGATTCACCAGAATGTTGCCTAGAATGGAGCATTTCAGCTACGAAGAGAAGTTGGATTAGCTTGGGCTTTTAGAGCAGAGAGGTGTGAGGAGGGACCTGATAGAGATGTATAAGATTATGAGGGGCATGGACAGGGTGGATAGAAAGTAGTTGTTCCCCTTAGTTGAAGAGTTAATGACAAGGGGCCATAATTTTAAGGTGAAAAGCAGTCCGTTTAGAGGGATTTGAGGAAAAAAGTTTTCACCTAAAGGCTGGTGAGAATCTGAAATGTACTGCCTGGCAGGGTAGTTCAGACAGGAATCCCCACAGCCTTTAAAAAGTACATAGATGAACACTTGAAATGTCTTAACTTTCAAGACTACAGGTCAAGTGCTGGAAATTGGTACTAGCAGAGGTTTGTCAGTGCAGCCTCAAAGAGCCAAAGGGATTCTTCTGTACTGTAGAATTCTTTGATCAATGATTCTATGATGCTTGCTTTTCTTGCATTGAATGACATGATCTCGACTAGAGCAATATTAGTAGCACTACAGAATGGTCTGATCCCTGGACGGGGAGAGGAAAGCTAGCCAGGGTCTTCTTTGAGAACAGACATATCAATAACTGAGGTGCAATGGGGCACTTGTAAAACTGAGATGTGCCATAAACAAGAAAGAAGCATTTAAAGAATTCTTTATAAAGAAAGCTTTATGCAAAAGTGGTGTTGAGGTACAGTTTCCATCTAACCTAATATCTGAAAGAACCAAAAAGCAGAAAATACAATGACTTTTCTGTCATTAAAATGGACATTTATATTTTAGGGCTCAATGTACAGTAGAGTTCTTTCTAAGTTCTCTTTCTTCCTTCTGCTCCAGTGCATCAGACAATCATAAACAGACCTTCCGAACGCTTTAAAACCAGCATCGCATTTCTGAAAAGAACATAGCACCACTGGATAGTGATGCTGGTAAAATCAGAACACTGTCAAACACTGTCAACGAAAGGAGAATCTCTGCTGATCTTCATCATGTGGTGCCTGGCATCAACCGAATAAGTTATCAAGAGAAAAGGATCCTCCAGAGGGATCAGGTATCCACGAAACAGTTCAAACTGGATTCAGTGAAGCTGGAATCACAAGTATGAGTCATAGAGTCATAGAGTAATACAGCATGGAAACAGGCCCTTCAGCCCAAATTGGTCCATGCTGACCATGCTGACCACTCAGCTAAAAATAACTTTTGGGATAGAATAGTTAAACGCGTAGATTCTAACTTCTGGTCTTCATGTATCATGCCAACATTAGCCATTTCACTTTTAGGTTTAGTCTGAAAATGTTGCCCTCATTGGCTTCTCTATTTCATATCATAATGAATCAAAGTAAATATCACAGCTTGGAAAGCACTTGTGACAAATGCGTGGCAGATATATATCACAAAGCTATAAAAGTTTAAATAGCCAAGGAAGGTAGCTGAAGTAAGAATGCACTTAATGCAATGCCCCTAATTGTAACTGGATGGAATCATGGGGCCACTGGAATTAATGTTTTTGGTGTGAGTCTTGGCTGTGGTATATTGCAGCCAACCAATAATGAATATATTGGCAGCCAACAGCCACTTCTTGCCCTTGAGATTGGGGTTTGCAGGGTCCAGCCATGAGGAACCAATTGTGGTGTCACCTGCTGTGGAAACCGGTGCTGGCACCATTTTTATCGGCCTGCGTTCAGTCCCAACGTGAAAACTCCAAAAGCCAGCACAGCAATCCCTCAGAGCACCTGGTCCACACTGGGTCCCTACAACCAGGACCTGAGGACAGACCATTGCTGAGTCATGAAAGATTATTGCCCTGCCATCCAGTCGAGCACATGTGAGACTGGAAGCTCCATGAGATATGCCAGAGGGTGTCCTCATCCAGCGATGCCTCCCTGCAGGTTCATTTCCAGGAAGGTGGAAAAGGCACAAAAAAGGCACAAAATCCTCTTCCCAAGGCATGGCAAGGGAACACTTGCGCCTGGTGAAGGTGGTCTGGGATGGAGATGGCAGAGGGAATCAGCAGCCATGAGCTCCTCCTATTCTGAGTGCAGTGCTGCATGCAGGTCAGTAGCTCTCTCCACTCAAGCAAAGTGATTCCTATAGACCATTGTCCACCCCACTGGGGCTTGCAAGCCACATTGCAGGGTGGCATGCTGCATGGAGTGGGATTACGTCATAGAGCTCTGGAAAGGGGAACGCTGACATCGGGTTGACACATGTTGCTTGGCTGGATCTGGATGACAGCCAGGCATCTGCCTTGGCTCCCCCCTAACCATGTCACTTGAGACCAGGTGGGCTGAGGAAATCACTTCATGGATCTGCTGGATATTCCACCTGCAGCAGAAAATAGGTCTTCCATTAACAGAGATGAATGGAGGGATGGTTGACTGGGCACTGGGCATCTCCTTGATGCAGGAATGAACTGCAGTCGGGGAGATCCCAAACTGGCTCCCAATTGCTGGAAAGAGCCGGATGTGTAAACATTCAGAGCCATGATGTTCTTCATGGCCATGGGCATTGGGTTTGTCTCAAACCCAGGAGTTCAGTTCACCCTGCAGCATGGTGCAAAGGTCAGCGACAGCCTCCCCCGACAGCAAAGGTCTCCACCGATGCAGTTGCTTGGAGATTTGCAGCTGGCTGATCCGCGACCAATGGCTCTCGGCCCTGGGATAGGCCTCTCTCAGCTCAGCCACCTACTGAAGGTCACCTCTGGGAGCTTCATGGGGGATCCACACCAGATGCTGGCCCTCTCTCTGCTCCTGCTGCAATGAAGCTGCCTCATGCTCCCGGCCTGCCCTCCACTCACACTTCCCCATCCCTCCCCCCAGGAGAACCGGGAGGAGGCGACACTTGGTTATTAGTCCTCATCTTTTCTCACCCACTGTCTGTGCACACACCCTCCCAGGCACCCTGACCTTATCATTCACTTTGACCCAATGACAGTGACTGTCTGACCAGCCTGCTGCGAGGCCACAACCACATTCCCTTCCCACTGCTCACCTGAGTCCCTCTGAGGCTCCTGCAGCCAAAATTAGGAGGTGTCCCTTTGCAATGGACTCCTCTCCACTCTCTTCCACTCATTTGAAGGACAACTGAAACCAACTTGAATATGGCTGACTTCAACGTGCGAACCTGATATTTCACTTGGATGGAGACAACTTGAAGTGATTGATCTGCTAGGTCACGGTCCCTCTGTGTCACCCAGAATCATGCAGTAATCACAATACAAAACATCTGACGGGGACTAACTTCCCTCGTCAATGAACTCAATTGCCTTTCTGCCGTGTTGCTGTGCCGCAGGTTTCCAGTTGCTCTCAGAATGTGGATCTGACATTATGCAAAGAGGTTTCTGCTCCAGCATGTCCCGTCCTGATTCTAGGCTCCCAGCCCTGCCCTGGCCTTGTAACGTGAGGATCTCATTAAATTCTGCCTGTGGCATTCTATTGCCAAAATATGAGTTAATGTTCTATTTCCTGTTTGATAAATATAGAATCAGATTTATGCACACAGCATAAATCAGAAGCAATGCTTATGAACCATACCTGTCCCTGATCTAACTTTACATATAGGATGGATTTATAACTCCATTCTTTTCACATCATTCCAGAATTGTCAATGAACCATTGCAAATAAAAACAGCAGAGCTATTTGAGAGATTGCTTGATGCTGGCACATTACTTTTGGAGATCATCCGGTACTACAGTGTTAAATTAGAGTCTGTGTGTCTCTGTGTGTGCATGTGTGTGTGCACGTGTGTGTGTGTAAGTGTGCACGTGTGTCTGTGTGTGTGTGTGTGTGTGCCCGTGTGTGTGTGTATGTGTGTGCATGTACGTGTGTGTCTGCTTGTGTGTATGTACGTCTACGTGTGTATGTCTGTGTGTGTATGTATGTGTGTGCGTATGTGTGTGTGTGTATATGTGTGCGTATGTGTCTGTGTGTGTGTATGTGTATGTGTGTGTGTCTGTGTGTGTGTATGTGTCTGTGTGTATGTATGTGTATGTGTGTGTGTGAGCGGGTATGTGTATGTGTGTGTGTCTCTGTGTGTGTGTGTGTGTGTGTGTGTGAGTGTGTGTATGTTTGTATGTGTGTTTGGCACAAATGTGCTTTTTGCAAACAGCAGCAGAAAGCAACCACCACTGTTGCTGACGTCGATCAGAAGCAGAAAGGGACTGATGCCGGGCTTCAGTGAGAGTAATTAGAGTCAGTAGCTTCATTAAAGATAAAACGTACTGGAAGTTGTTAGTATTTTAGCTGACATTGCAAATGCTTTGTTTTTATCTACTATGCAAGCAACCATTTGATTCATAATAAAATTAGAAAATAACTATGTGAAAATATAATGACATTGTGAATTAAGTCAATGTGTGTTATGCAATTTTAAATCATGATGAGAAATTAAAACCATTGCAAAAAAGTATAAGTAACAAATTTATTTCATTCTACTATTTTTACTGCTGCAAGGTCCCTGAACTTACCTTCTCCCTCGGTGACTGTATTGGGGACATACCATGCTTTAAGGCTGCTTTATAATATGTTTCTACAGCCACACAAACCTATGACTATACATGAATGGTGTGTTAGTTATTTTCATGTATAACTGCTTCAGTCCAAGTCAGCTTCTCTTGCATTTGCTTCTTACCATTCTGTGTTAGTTGGGATTTTAAAATATCTTTCCAATCACATCAGGCCATAATTTGCTGTAGCAGGACAATGAAATATCAGCTGTTACTTAAACTTTGCCTGTGCATTTTGTCGTTTTCATAGATTACTTAGACTAAAACCAATAAGTCTTAAGCATGTGATGACTTTTGATGTATCGCAAAATACAGCAACTTCAGGGTTTATTCAATGCATTTCAATAGTGAGCCATTCTTTATTTGTGCTTTAAGACAACACTGCTGCTGTAAATTGAGAAACTGGTCTGGAATATCTCTGCATGTACACTATCTCAGAAGCTGTTTGCATCTTATCACTAAATCAAGTTCTTCAATTTGTTAAGTTTTGTGGCATTGTTTTATTTACATCTATACACTGTAGGTTCTCAACTCCTTGGTGTGGTGTCTCAGTTCTCTAGGTAGGAAAAGAGTATTGTGTTACAACCCTGATGGTGGGCAGATTTTGGGGAGACAGGGCATCGATTTAAGATAATGGGCAGGAGGTTTCAATGGAATTCTTTGCACCCAGAGGATTGTGAGTATCCAGAACTCATTACCTGAAAGTATTGTAGATGTGGGGAAGCTATCACAATATTTAAGAAGTATTGATATGAATGCAGCAAATGCCATAGGATACAGGGCTATGGGGCATGATGGGCTGAAGGGTCCCTATCCAGGTTGTAAATCCCTATTAGTCCTGACTCTCAGAGGTGACTTACTACTGCAGGATGCTTTGTATCTATTAGAAGGCAGCCTGGAGGCATGGGCATCCCTGTTATAGATACGGAAGGAGAAAGAAAGTTCAATGACAGAGACCTTATAGCAGTAAAAATAGTGAAATGAAATGATTTTGTTACCTTTTTTGTGTTTCTTTGCAATGAACTTAATTTCTCATCATGTTTTAGAATGGAATAACACCACATGACTTAACTTACAATGTCACTATATTTTACATGGTTATTTTCTATTTCTTTCACAATCAAATTGCTGTTTGCATAATAGACAAAATCAAAACATCAGTCTCGTGTAGCCACGGTATTTGTTTGTCTGGTCCAATTCAGTTTTTGGTCAATGGTAACACAGGGTGTTAATAGTGGGTGTTCAGTGATGGTGATATAATTGAATGTCATGGGGCAATGGTTACACTCTCTCTTGTTGGAGATGGTCATTGCCAGGCACTTGTATGATGCAAATGTTGCCACTTGCCAGCTGAAACTTAGATTTTATCCAGGTCTTGCGATATTTGGGCATGGACTGGTTCAGTAATTCACTGCTTCAGAGAAATTCGTAAATAGCACTGAACATTGCGCAAATATCCCTACTTCTGACTTGATGGTGGAGGAAAAGTCATGGATGAAGCAGCTGAAGATTGTTGCGAATGCTTCAGGCTTATCTTTTGCGTCATTGAGGATGGGATATATGGGGAGTTCCCTCCTCCTCCAGTGAGTTGTTCAGTTGACCACCACCATTCACAACTGGACTTCAATCTTATTCATTGGGTGTAGAACCACTTTGCCCTGTTAATTGCATGCTGCTTGTGTTCTTTGGCAGGCAAGGAGTCCTGTTTTCTAGCTTCATCATGTTAGGATCTTGTTTTTAATATTCCTAGTGCTACTTCTGACGTGTCCTTCTGCATTCACCATTGAACCAGGGCTGATCTGCTGGCTTGATAGGAATAGTAGATTTGGAGATATGCTGGATAATGAGGTTATAGGTTATGCTGAATGATGATTCTGCTGCTGTTGATGGCCCACACCACCTCATGGATGCCCACTCTTGGGTTGTTAATGTGTTCATAGTCTGAGCCATTTAGCACGGTGATAATGCCACACAACACAATAGAGGGTATTATCATTGAGAAATTGGAACTTCATCTCCTCAGGGACTATGCAGTGATCACTCTTACTGATTCTGTCATGGACAAATGCATCAGTGGCAGTCAGATTGGTGAGGATGATGTCAAGTATGTTATCCCCTCCTGCTGGTTCCCTCGCCAGCTGCCACAGAGTGATCGAACAGCCATGTCCTTTAGGACTTGACCAGCTCAGTTAGTAGTGTTACTGCCGAGGCATTCCCAATGATGGGCACTGTAGCCCCCCACATAGAGTGCATTCTGTGGCCTTGGCGCCATCAGTGTTTCCTCGAAATGATGTTCAGTATGGAGGAGCACCATGTGATGATTTTATCAAAAGCTACGATTCTGTGAGTATGACTGCCAGGCTGTCGCTTGACTGGTCTGTGCGAACGGCTCTGCCAATTCAGGACAAGGCCCAAGGTATTAGTCAGGAGGACTTTGTGCAGTCAGAAAGGCTGAGATTGCTGTTGTCATTTCCAGTGCCTTATTCAAGGTCAGGCGGTCCATCCAGTTTGATTCCTTCTTTGAGTCTTTCTTGCAGTTGGTACAACTGAGTGGCTAGCTCAGCCATTTCAGAGGGAGGTTAGGGTCAACCACTTTGCTGTGTCTCTGGAGTCACATGTAACCCAGACCAGGTAAGGATGGCAGTTTCCCACCCCTAAAGGACATTAGTGAACCAGATGGATTTTCATAGCTCAAACAAAAGCAAAATTCTGCGGATCCTGGAAATCTGAATTTGAACTCCGAGAACCCATCGGGTTCATGAACATCCTTTAGGGATGGAAAACAGTCATCCTTAACTGGTCTGGGTTACTCATACTTTCAGAGCCACAGCAATATGGTTGATGTGATCAGCAGTTGGACTCACTTAGGAGGAGCATACAGGAAGCAGGAAGTTTTATAGATAAGAGTTTCAGGGATGTGGTCACACCAAGGTTCAGCCAGATAGATGGGTGATAGCAAGGGTTGATAGTTGGAGTCTTTTTCCCAGGGTGATTATGTCAAATACTAGGGGGCATAGGTTTAAGATAAGAGGAGGAAAATCTAAAGGGAAACATGTGAGGAAAGTTTATTTACACAGAAGGTGGTAGGTGCCTGGAAGGCGCTGCCAGGAGAGGTGGTAGAAGCAGATGCGATAGCAACATTTAACAGACATTTAGACACACTCATGAATTGGCAGGGAATAGAGGGGCATGGGCCATGTGCAGGTAGATGGGATTAGTTTAGAATGACGCCATGATTGGCACAGACATGGTGGGCTGTAGGGCCAGTTCCTGTGCTATACTGTGTTCTATTCAAGGGAACGTGGGCATCAGTGGCTGGCCAGTCTTTGTTGGCCCTTTTCTAATTGCTCTTGAAAAGATGGTAGTGAGCTTCCTTCTTGAACTGCTGCAGATTTGGGGATACAGGAAGACTCAATCCTGTTAGGAGGGGAGTTCCAGGAATTTAACACAATGGCAGTGAAGGAATGGTGATATAATTCCAACTCAGGATGGTTTGTGACTTGGAGGGGAACTTGAAGATGGTGGTGTCCCCATGGATCTGCTGCCTCTGTCCCTGCCCTTCCAGTGTTAAAGATTGTGCTGTCAAAGGAATCTTCTTGAGTTGTTGCCGTGCATCTTCAAGATGGTAATGACAAATAAATAATAAATGATATTAATCCACCCATCCCACTTTTCCCTCGATTTGGTCTACACTATTTCCGTATTTGTTCCCACCAGATCTGGGGCCAGGTTCCCCAGTTTGTTACAATTCTGGATGGATACTCCTGGGAAGCTCCTGGATTTGGAGGGAGCTCACTTTCTTTGTTCACCACCCTCTCAGTTGGTTCTAATAAAGTTCATTTAAAAAAGGATCCTTTTCCTTGTGGATACCATCCCCTCCAGACCCAAAATTAATTTATGTTTAATATCCAGGCTTTCTTGAATTAACAATGAATGGGTTGATTAATCACTAAACACAAGAAGAATTAGGAATACACATCCATACAGGTTAGAAACATGAGGTGAATCCAAAAGGGTTAAAGTGTTTTTAAAAGTTATACAGATCAGTGTCCAAATTGTTTGTGAAGAGGAGATAGTAAACATTGTGGTCATAGCAGTGGAGGTTACCAGTAACATTGATGTTGCTAGGTGACCCATCAGCTTCACGATCATTAGCCTTGCAGACTGGTTGAGATTCTGTGATTCCCATGCCTATTACCTGGGATTTAATTCCAGCATACAGGATGAGAGAAAGTTCTTGCTGACCTTGGTTTTTACTTGCAAAGCAGGAGTATCAAGAGGATCATTCTTCAGCTGTGACCTTCACAGTTCACTGATGCTCAAACCCAGGCTGATGCACATAGGAGTGTTCAGCCCATTCGTAGAACTAAAACTGGCTTTTCAACCCCTGACTTCGTGTATTCCCACAGAGTAAAACAGACATATCTACAAGAGGTGGCTTGCTGCTGAGGGGAGAGACAGCCAGTTCCCCCCTTGTTACCTTTCCTTATTAAAGGTAAAGTCACCATAGTCTTGCCAAAGCATTGGTCTGCTCTCTCATTAGAGATAGATGACTGGTGTTGGTTTAACCTGAGGGTCATCACACCTCAGGCAAAGGGGAGAGGTTGAGAAGGAGAATCCTTTATGGTAACCTCAGCCACTGGAGGAATTGAACACACGCTGTAGGCATCACTCTGAATCACAAACCAGTCACCCAGCCAACTCTCAGAGACAGTAAGAACTAGTCAGAGATAACACAGCATGGAGCTGAAGGAACACAGCAGGTCAGACCCTTCTTCCCCCAACCCGAAACGTCAGCTTTCCTGCTCTTCTGATGCTGCCTGACCTGCTGTGTTCCCCCAGCTTCACACTGTGTTAACCCAGTCAACTCTCTCACTGTTTGAAGTTTCCTTGATAATTTACTTGTGTGACATTCCATAGGTTTTACATTGGACTTTGCCAGACAGTCACTGAATTTAAATCCACAGTGTTTCTTTTCTCTCTGTAACTGGCCTCCTTTTAAAAACAAAATATTTTGAAATTAGAAGTAAAAAATGTTGATAAATACTTTGAGATTCTGAACCATCAGCCTAAAATAATTTGCTTTTACTTAATTACATGACCGTTGTAATCATTCATATCATTATTATCATCATTATGATCAATACTATCATCACCATTATCAATTCATCCTGTTCCCTGCCCCTTTCAATATCACACAGGCCAGAATGACTGAACATCCCGATCTGGTTCGCTTAAGCTAACAGGATGAAGGTGATGCAGTTATTGCCATATCTTGGATATTTATACCAGAATGCACTCTATCTAATGTTGTATAAATGTGATTGTCCCACGTTTTTAGATAATCATATGTTGTCTCATTACTCAGTTTTAGTTATATCAATGCTTTCTTGTTCTTCCTGTCTGTCCCTGCAGGTGTTCGGATGATATAAGATCTGAGTTGTTCTGTTTCTCTGGTAACCTTGGCTCCTAACTTCCTGACCTTAAACCAGATCTTCAGCTCTAGCATTGAAGTTTGTCAACGTTTTCACCCTGTGTTTACAGCTGTACCATTGTTGCTTTTTGTTTTTGCTTCTTCTCAAGTTGCTTTACCATCCCGTGGTCTCGAAAGGTTACATTTGCCCTGAGGCTGTGTCCTAAAACTGCTACGAACAGTTTCGACCTCTTCCATATGGCAAGCACCCATTGTTCAACAACATTGTTCTAATGGAGTAGGAACATGGAGACAGGAATAGGCACACTCAAACTATTGAACCTGCTTTTCAATTCAATTAGATCATGGCTGATCATCATCCTCAATGCCATTTTCCTCAGGATCTCCATATCCCTTGGTGTCACTGATCCCCAGAAATCTGATTTTCTGTCTTGGACCTGCCGATTGAGTTTTCACAACTCTCCAGTGTACAGAATTCCAAAGATTCACCGCCCATTGAATGAAGAAATTACTCCTAATTTCAGTCTTAAATGGCCTACCCTTTATCCAGAGATTATACCCCTTGTTTTTCTACCCATCAGGAAGGGGAAATCAGCTTATCAATATCCACCCTGTCATGCCCTGTAAGAATTTTATTCATTGTAGTCACCTCTCATTCATTCATCGAAACTCTAGTGAATACAGACTCAGTCTCTTCACTCGCTCCTCATTAGGCAATCCAGCCATTCCATTCCCTCCAAGAATAAGATCCTCATTTTGTTCTCAACATAAACATAAACTATTCCATTGTTGTGTCTCATCAGCTTAAACCTAATTTTTTTAAGCATTGAGGCACTTTTGATTTTTCTTTCAAAAGCAATAATGTTACCAAAGGTTTGTGATCCATTTTGATCAGAAATTTAGTCATATCAGGTATTCTATGAACCTTACAGATTGCCATGTAAGTGCTAACATTTCCTTCTTTACAGCTGTGTATCTGTTCAGTTTCCATCAAAGCTCTTGACGTAAATTAGACGTAAATTTTCATGGGCCAAAAGTTCGTATTCAAATAAGGACTCCTAGCACTGAGGACAATACAACATGGCTACAAAAATGAATAAATCTGGTTTAAAATGTGCTAAAACATCAATAGAAAGTAACTTCTCTTAATATTTATAAAAGCTGCAAAATGTTCCTGACTCCAATAGCATTGCCAAGCTTTCTTCAAAATTTCTCTTATGGGATGAGTAAGACTGGCTAAGATAGCAACAAATTTTAGAACATAGAACATAGAACAGTACAGCGCAGTACAAGCCCTTCAGCCCACGATGTTGTGCCGATCTATTATCCTACTCTAAGATCAAACCTAACCCGCATACCCTACATTTTACTATCATCCATGTGCCTATTCAAGAGTCACTTTAATGTCTCGAATGCATCTGACTCCACTACCACCAGTGCATTCCACATGCCCACCACTATCTGTGTAAAGAACCTACCTCTGATATCTCCCCTATACCTTTCTCTAATCACCTTAAAATCATGCCGCCTCGTAATAGTCATTTCCACCATGGGAAAAAGTCTCTGGCTATCCACACTATCTATGCCTCTCATCATCTTGTACATCTCTATCAAGTCACCTCTCATCCTTCTTCGCTCCAATGAGAAAAGCCCTCGCTCCCTCAATCTTTCCTCATAAGACCTGCCCTCCAGTCCAGGCAGCATCCTGGTAAATCTCCTCTGCACCCTCTCTAAAGCTTCCACATCCTTCCTATAAGAGGCAACCAGAACTGAATACAATATTCCAAATGTGGTCTAATCAGAGTTTTATAGAGCTGCAGCATAACCTCGCAGCTCTTAAACTTAATCCCCTGCCAATGAAAGCCAACACACCATACGCCTTCTTACCAACCCTATCAACTTGGGTAGCAACGGTGAGGGATCTATCGTGAACCCCAAGATCCTTCTGTTCCTCCACACTGCCAAGAATCCTGCCATTAACCTTGTATTCTGCATTCAAATTCGACCTTTCAAAATGAATCACTTCACACTTTTCCAGGTTGAATTCCATCTGCCACTTCTTTGCCCAGCTCTGCATCCTGTTACTGTCCCATTGAAACCTACAACAGCCCTCCACACTATCCACAACTCCACCAACCTTCGTGTCATCAGCAAACTTACTAACCCACCCTTCCAAATCCTCATCCAAGTCATTTATAAAGATCACAAAGAGCAAAGGTCCCAGAACAAATAATCATAAATACTATCTCTCAGAATCCTCTCCAATAATTTGCCCACCACAGAAGTAAGACTGACTGGTTTTTAATTCCCAGGATTATCTCTATTCCCTTTCTTGAACAAGGGAATAACATTTGCCACCCTCCAGTCGTCTGGTGCTACTCCAGTGGACAGTGAGGACACAAAGATTATCGCCAAAGGCACAGCAATCTCTTCCCTTGCTTCCCGTAGTAACCTTGGGTATATCCTATCTGGCCCAGGGGACTTATCTATCCTCAGGTTTTTCAAAATTTCTAGCATATCCTCCTTCCTAACATCAACCTGTTCGAACATATCTGCCTGTTTCATGCTGTCCTCACAAACATCAAGGTCCCTCTCACATGAATACTGAAGCAAAGTATTCATTAAGGATCCCCCCTACCTCCTCTGACCCCAGGCACAAGTTCCCTCCACTATCCCTGATCAGCCCTACCCTCACTCTGGCCATCTTCTTGTTCCTCACATAATTTTAGAACGCTTTGGGGTTTTCCTTAATCCTATCCATCAAGGCATTTTCATGCCCCCTTCTAGCTCTCCTAAGTCTATTCTTCATTTCCTTCCTGGCTACCTTGTAACCCTCTAGAGCCCTGTCCAATCCTTCTTCCTCTTGACTAGATGTTCCACGTGTCTTGTCATCCAAGGTTCCTTCACCTTACTATCCCTTCCTTGCCTCAGTGGGACAAACCTATCCAGTACTTGTAGCAACTGCTGCCTAAACAACCTCCACATTTCTGTCGTGCATTTCCCTGAGAATATCTGTTCCCAATTTTCACTTTGCAGTTCCTGTCTAATAGCATTGTAATTCCCCCTCCCACAACTAAATAATTTCCCATAACAGACACACTTCAACTTGTCACACTGACTGCAACTTTGCCCTATCAACTGTCTGTCCTTCCTCACAAACTCTCTGTATACTGTATCTGCCTGTACACCAGCTACCCCATCCTTTGATCTATAGCTCTGATTCCCATCCCCCTGTCAAACTAGTTTAAACCCTCCCAAAGAGCTCTAGCAAATTTTTCTACTCAATTTAGCATGTTTACGATCTGCTACACATAATTTCCTTGCCTTGTTTCCAGAAAGTCACTGATGGGTCTTCACTGTTAATGCTCCAATCAGAGTCCTCACTTCCGGCCTTGTTGTGAGATTTCTATGTCATCAAATTGTTGAGGTGATGACAATTGTAGGAGCCATAAGCTGCCATCCCTATGGATTATAATGCCTGACTGACCTGGTGAGTACATGTGTCTTTTCCCTGCCTTCACAGTTTTCTTCTTTTCCATATTTCTTTTCTGCAAGTCTTCCAAGGTCTTGAAAGTCTTCCCACTTTGTACTCAGCTGCACTTTCAAAGTCTTCTAAAGTTCTGTCCTGCCTCTGTGCTCTGTTTTGACTTCAGTTTCTTTCTCAGGAGGTTTTTAATTGCCTATCTGCCACTATGGTTCATCCTGCATCCTAAGCCAATAGTATTGACTACACGTGTTTCCAGTCTGGAGTATCTCTGGACTTTGGGTTGCTGTAGGGTTTGGGAGAGGGGCTGCACAGGGTACTCTGATGAAGTTCTGATGAAGGGTCCCGATCCAAAACATCGACTTTCCTGCTCCTCTGAAGCTGCCTGACCTGCTGTGTTCCTCCAGCTCCACACTGTGTTATCTCTGACTCCAGCATCTGCAGTTCTTGGTATCTCTGACAGGTATGAGCTGCTCTTGTAGCCACTGTCTTTATTCGGCAAGTCCAATTGATCTTTTGGTCAATGATAAATGCTAGGATGTTGACAGTGGGGGATTCAGTGATAGTAACACCCTTAAATTTCAAGAGGCAGTGGTTAGGTTGGCTCTCATTGGCAATGGTCATAGCCTGGCATTTGTACCAAAAATGTTACTTATCACTTTTCAGCCCAAGCCTGGATATTGTCAAAACCTTGCTGCTTTTGAACATGGACTTCTTCTGCATCTGAGGAGTCATGAATGGTGCTGAAAATTGTGCAATCATCAGTGAACATCCCCACTTTTGACTTTATGATGGAGGGAAGGTCATTGATGAAGCAGCTGAAGGTGGTTGGGCCTAGGACACATTCCTGACGAACTCCTGCAGAGATGACCTGGAGCTGAGATGACTGATCTTCAATAACTACAACCATCTTCCTATGTGCTAGATATGATTCCAACCAGCGGAGAGTTTGCCCCCAGTAGCCATTGATTCCAGTTTATCCAGAGCTCCTTAATGCTACATTCAAACAAATGCAGCCTTGTTATCAAGGGCTGTCACTTTCACCTCACCTCTGGAATACAGCTCTTTTTTCCATGCTTGAACCAAGGCTGTAATGATGTCAGAAGCTGAGTGGCCCTGACAGAACGCTAACTGGCTGTCTCTGAGCAGGTTAATGCAGAATAAGTGCTGCTTGATAGTACTGTTGATGATGCCATCCATCATTTTATGGATGATCAAGAGTAAACTGATGGGGCAGTAATTGGCTGGGTTGGATGTCTCCTGCTTTTTATGTATGGGACATACCTGGGCAAGTTTCTACATTGTCGGGTAGATGCCAGTGTTATAACTGTTCAGGAAGAGCTTGGCTAGGGGAATGGCAAGTTCTGGAGCACAAGTCTTCAGCCCTATTACTGGAATGGTGTGACAGCCCACAATCTTTGCAGAATCCAGTGCTTCCAGCTGTTTCTTGATGTCATGTAGAATGAATCAAATTGGCTGAAGGCAAGCATCAGTGATGCTGGGGACTGCTGGAGGTGGCCGAGGTGGATCATCCATTTGGCATTTCTGGCTGAAGGTTGCTGCAAATGTGTCACATTGTTAAGTCTAAAGGTTCTGGATAAATCAATGGCTGTCTTTGTTGTATTATTCCAGACCATAAAGGCCTGCACCTTCAAGATGACATGACTTTTCAGCATGTGGCATTCAGGTCTAAATGTCCTTTAGTCATGGAGTCAGTCAGTTTAATGGGTTCAGTCAGTCAGCTATGTGTATCCAATGTACAGTAACGTTAGTAATCACAGAACCTATACTATTTGTTAATTCTGTGATACTGTAGCTGTGTAAATAGTTAAGAGTTGTTCATAAACTTCAAGGCATGCATCATTACAAGTACCCAAAAATCTACTTTCCTAGATAACAAGGTGTAGAGCTGGATGAACACAGCAGGCCAAGCAGCATCAGAGGAGCAGGAAGGCTGACGTTTCAGGCCTAGACCCTTCTTCAGAAATCTACTTTCCTACCTTTCTTTGTCCCACCAATAAATTTGGTTTTTATAGATTTGGTTCCTTCCTCCAAGTCATTGGTACAGATTGTAAAGTATACCACGTTTATTGTTTCCCCTATGTCCATGTTACTTTTTACTCATAAATTAATCTCAAAGGATCTCTCATAAATTAAAGATGATTTCCCTTTGACAAAACCTGATTGTGTTAAGATTTAAGTGCTTTACTATAATCTCCTTAATATTAGATTTTAGCAATTTCCCCAATGATGGATGGTAGGCTGACTTGCCTAGAGTTATCCATGTTCTATCCCCCTCCTTTCTTGAATAATAGTTACATTTAATCTGATAGAAATTCTAGTCTGATAGAAATATTCTAGAATCAAGGGAATTTTGGAAATTTACAATCAACGCATCTACTATCTCTGCAGCCACTTCTTTCAAGAACCTTGGATGAAATCCATTAGATCCTGGAGACTTGTCAACTTTTCATTAACATGGAGAGGTTATGGCCTAGAGACCAGACTATTAATTCAGGTAATGTTCTGAGGACCCAGGTTCGAATCCTGTTATGGCAGATGGTGGAAAATGAATTTGACAAAACCACTGCCAATTGTCAGGAAAAAGCAATCAGGTGTTGTAACTAAAAGAAAAAAATGACTTGTTGATGGACAGGGTGGTGAAGTGGAACGACTATATAAAAATAGGGTACTATGCAAAATATGTCTTCAGGATCAGACAGAACTATGTAATTGCATAATTTATAAACAATTGTAGCGACAGCTGTTAATAAATCATACAGTATTATTAGCATTTTTAAAATTTATTCATGGAATGTTGGTGTTGCTGGCCAGGCCATGATTTATTGCCTATCCCTAATTACCCAGAGGGAAGATAAGAGTCAACCATATTGCCATGGGTCTGGAGTCACATGTGAGTCAGATCAGATAAGGATGGCACTTTACTTTTTCAATATCTCTATCAAATATTCTCTCCACTCTTCTAAAAAGACAACATCATCAATTCATCCCTGTAAATGAGCTCTCTCATCTTTGCAAAAAATTCTCAGATGCCTTTCCAGCACCCTATGGCCTTCCTAAAAGATTCTAAGGATTGGAGACAATACTCCAACTGAAGCTGAAACAATATTTTCTAAATCTTAATTTCTTTGTTTTGTACTATTTATAAAATCTAGGATCCTGAAAGATTCAATAACCATTTTTAAAAGTTGTCCTACAACTATCACTGAGCACACATAATCCCAGGTCTCTCAGTTCTGTTTTTGCATGGCTGTGGTGAAAATTCACCCATTTTAATACACACCTATTTGTTGCACTGTTGGCTGACTAATCCATTTTATTTTTAATGTCACAATTCTGCTTTTGTTCAACTGGCAGAACATCAAATATACTTAATCGCATGATTTAAATTGTTATCGTTTCCTAAAGAAGTGAATCAATTTTTCAATGGAGTCTCGCTTCATTAACTGTCCTGAATTCTTTGAGAGTTCGCAAATCATTGAAGGATGGCTTCTGGTAATTGATACATAAAGTACTTTGGTTTCCAGAAAACCTTTAATGAAGTATCATATGCCATGAATTTTTCCAATAATGTGCTTTATGAGATTAGTAGTCAGAAACTGTCCTGGATAGGTAACCTTTACGCAGAGGGCTATCAGTAAGTGAATTTGGTCTATGTTGCACAAGGTCAAGACTGGAGTTTCAAAGGGTTGAACATTGAGGCCAAGGTCTACCATAAATGATGCTGTCGACAACATTTGCTGATACAAATAAATAAAATGTTCTTGGAGATTTAGGTTAAGTACAAATTTGGAGATATTAGAGCCTGGGTCCAAGTGCGGTAGTGAGCATTCAATGGAAATAAATCCAATTAACCTTGATCAGGGTGACTCAAAATCTGTTTATACAGCACAGCAGTAACCATTAAAGGTTACAGAGATGAGGAACTTTACAAAAGGTCCACTTTGACACGTGGGGAGGCAAAGAATATTTTAGGCTATGTACAATTAGGTAAATATTGCATAAACTAAGAAATGGGTTATATAATTATCTAGGGAAATTTGAGAACATTTCTCAGCCCTTTTCCTAAATTGGCTGTAGATTTTTTTTTCTTTCCCCACTTTGGTTGGATAGGGTGTTATGCATGTAGCAGAAGGTCTGTTGATTGTTGTTTGATTTATTATAAACTGAAAATTAAACACATCATATGCTAAAAAGACTATGTTTTATTTTTCATGGAAACCAGCACAGAATGTTTACGTTTATGCCTTAAGATATGGCTAGAAAGTTGACTTGAAGTTGAGCGTGGTGAATTGTAAGGGGCCTCAATCTCTTGCTGTGTCAATGGCCAAATAAGTCCTTTTAATAAAGGCTCAAGTACTAACTGGCACAAGTTATAGATTACAACTGATGGATAAACAACCATAATTTACTACTGTAAATTCACAATCCCATCTTCCAATCCTCACTGCAGACAGCAACACATTAATATAAACAGAAATATTTAAATTTCAAAAATCAAGGAGGAAAAATAATAAATAGACTATTAACCATTGCTTTTCACAACATCTCACTTTGAAATGGACAGGAATACTTCCTTCTTTAACACGTTCCCAGACTGGGGTATTGGCCAGGATTAAGCTGAAAACAGATCAGACATGCAGTATACATAATGCACGGTGCAGAACCAAATCTGAAGTTTAGATTTTGATGTGAACAAACCTAACATGGAAATCTTTGTTCACCTACACACAAATAGGACATATTAATTCCCTTTTAGCTGACAATCTCAATCACTACGTCTGTAATATGAAAAAGTCAGTTTTGTGCTAATGATTGTTATGCATAAAACTGATTCCATTCCTAGTTCGTATTGCAAAGTAACTCCACTAAGTTCATAGACCTCTGAACAAAACACATCTGTCCCATAGACTGGACATTGAGTGAATTTGGTTTATCAGGAGTGACAGAACTGGTTAAAACAACGTTTGCTGTAATTAACATGTTCATAACGTTAATGTTTAATATACTCCAAATTCTGGAATTCTTTTGCTAACTATCTCCTCCTTCCTATTCTCCTTTTAAGACGTCCCTTAAAGCCTACTTCGTTGAGCAAGACTTTGGACATCGACCTAAAAAACTCATTCTGTGAATCAATGTTAAATTTTCCTCTATAATTCACCTGCAAGGCACCTCTAGATGTTTTATTATGTTTAAAGTAATATATAAATGCAAATTGATTCCCAGGAGGATAAGCAATATAATAGGGTTGAAAGGTCACAGCTGATGATGTTATTTCACCTAAATGGATTATAGAATCAACTTAATCATATTACAATATGCAGTTTTGCAGTGATTTTGACAGTATAATGTAGATGTTTCAGAGAAGAAATATTTCTAACCAAACACTAGTTTCAGTGGGATTCAAAGATTTATTCTGGTAAGTGATTTACGGTTTGCTGATACCCTGGATAGAAAACCAGAAGTTACATTTTGTCTTGATGAGCCGCTGCCTGCAGACATTATATTTCCCTCATCAAGGTTGATCAAATGGCTCACTATATGACATTCACGTTTTTATAAACAGTAGTTTTGTAAACTGATCTTCATCATTCTCCAATTATTTCACAGTTAGGAGGACTTTTTCTCTAGTCCAAGTACTCCTCCAATCAGGTAATGACTTTGATCAATCCAGTTTCAAAAATGCTACCTGCAAGAGGAGGAGAGAAAATATTAAGCATGAGGCATCTTCATATCTACTGATCTAAACAGCTGAAGTAAGTAAGAGGACAAACACAGGCTGGAATATACTTTCTTCTACTGGGTAGTGTTAAGGTGGCGTGGGAGGTGAAGATGAGGATGGGGTGGGGAATGAAGGTAAGGATGGTGTTTGCGGGGGGAGATAAAAAAGG
>NC_063336.1:33779614-33781831 GCF_021869965.1 Rhincodon typus
GGACCCGAAACGTTAACTCTGTTTTCTCCTCCACAGATGCTGCCAGACCTGCTGAGCTTTTCCAGCAACTTTGTTTTTGTTCCTGATTTACAGCATCCGCAGTTCTTTTGGTTTTTAATGATAAATTTTGTTGTCTTTATCGCTCCCATGATACAGAAAATCATGCAAACCTTCCAAGATTATGCCACTGATTTTAATCGATGGGAAGAAGTTTTTGTGCTATGGAGGCCAGCTGGAACAGGATCTTAGTTTTCCAGGTATTTAGCGAAAAGAGCATTTTCTCATAACCTTTGGAGAAGGAGTTATCAATAAAGCTAAGCTCCTCATGATTGGATTGCATTAAAGTAAAGGTAAAGTCATCATAGTCTGACCAGACCATAGGACTGCTATCTCATTATACAGAGACGACTAGTGGTGGTTTAACCTGATGGTCACCATGCCGCAGGCAAGGGGAGAGATCAAGAAGGACAGTCTTTCATGTAACCTCAGCTACAGCAGGAATGGAATCTAAGCTATTGGCATCACTCTGCATTGCGAACCAGCCATCCAGCCAACTGAGCTAACTGCTCCCCGCCCTTACTCCCCACCCCTCCCCCTTAATCTCTTACTGCCTTAATAGTTTTAATTCACATATATTTAACCAAATCTCCCTCAACTCTTGCCTTAATTTTGAGAATGAGTGGAATTTTGTAGGACATTGGTACTAGCATTACTGTTTCTCAATTTATTTAACCATGAAGGAAACAGAAAAAAATCTACGCTCCTATAAATTATACACGATCCATTGAAGAGATGGGACACAAAAAGCAGAATGCCTTTTCATTATTTTGTTGTTGTGAAAGGAGCCTGGATTGACTGAGTCCAAAGCATTTGCTTATCTACAGAAAAGCACAATACGACTGTGAATTTGTTCCATTCAAATATATTGTTTTCACCAAAACACAAACAACAAACTATTAACAATACTGGTCTTACTGTAAAGTTATCTAATCCCTGCACTTAATGAGCCAATGGATATCAGTTCAATTGTTTTAAGTTGCTTGATTAATGAGTCAGAACATTTGGTTTAATGTTAGTGGCCTTTTCATTAAAATCTGATGCCTCAGTTTCACTGATGACAAAACATTTGATAAATTGTGCAGTTTCAAGAAGCCCCTCAGAAACTGTTGTGAAAACCACTTTCTCAACTTTATGGTAAAATGGGGGCAAAATGCGATAACGTCTGGGAAACAGGCTGGAGCTAAAATGGCCTGGATGCTTTGTTTCTGATGTAAGGCAGCAGGCTGAGTTCATGCAGGCAATCGAGATAAGGTACACAGTGAGAAGCTGGGCACAACTGGGTCTGCAGTGAGGTCAGCTCAGCAAAGATAGCAGAGGATGATGAAGCCACACACACATATTCTGCTGCAAATGAGTCAGATGAGGGCTTTTTTAGTATGGAGATCTTGTGACAGCCTTTAGAAGCTGAAGAGTATCGATAGTAATATGCTCGGTATCTGGGCAAGCCAGTCAGAATGCCCAGAGTCAATGTAAAGGAGCATAGTAGAATTCGGCACCAATTGGCCTAGGGTTTCCCTAGAGTTTACAGTCTATCCCTTCCAGCTTAAAAACGGTAGCGAATTCAATTGGCACACTGGTGGACTCAAATATGTTGTAGAGTCATGTCTCAGGCTCCACAGCGGCACTAGCCAAAGGCACCCAATGCCAGCGTGCTGCTGTGGAAGTTCAAACTTTCCTTCCTATTTGCACTGTGCCGCATGAAATCCCAGCTGTGCATGAACACCGATTCACCAAGGGCAATGAGGAAAGGGTAAACAAGTTGCTGTTCTAGCCTGCAATGCCCACTTGTTATGAAAGGAAAAAGGAAAAAGAAATATCCAGGTCAGCTTGCTGTCAATGAAAATCAGACTGAGCTCCTTGCAAACTCAGGCTTTCATCGTAGGGGAAGATATCAGGGCCTAAAGGAGCAGGGTCTCTCAGCAGTTCCAGTGATCTGACCTGAAAGAGACTGGACAGGCAGTGACTTTGTGCAGCATGAACCTGCTATCCTTTCAAGATGGCAGCATTCACCCCTCCAATTTCTGTGAATCCAATCATGGCCTTGGGGTTGCCCATTGGTAGCCTGACAGAATTATTGTTCCCCATGAGATGGTGCAGTGCCAAAACAGTTCAAGGTCATTCTACAAGTTTGCCAACTGAAGGTCAGCAGCCTTTCAA
>NC_063336.1:33782331-33798623 GCF_021869965.1 Rhincodon typus
AAGGGTCCAGGCCCAAAACGTCAGCCTTCCTGCTCCTATGATGCTGCTTGGCCTGCTGTGTTCATCCGGCTCTACACCTTGTTATCTCAGATTCTCCAGCATCTGCAGTTCTTACTGTCTCTGAGAGCTAAAGTGATTTGTTACAAACTTAATCCAGTGGAGGGTCATTAAAATCTGAAAGTTACAATTGAATCTGCATCCATCACCCTTTTAGGTAATACGTTCCCAATATTAACAACTTTCTGCACTAAAATCAACACTTAGTTATCCACCCCCTCCTCAATCTTTTGACGATGGTTTTCATTGCTATAATTGAACTGAGCAGATAGCAACATGGAGATGAGGGGGATTGTCTTTTACCAGGAAATCAATGTAGATCTGCACAGTGCAGTGTTATATGCACTGAGTACTTTCCTTTGGTGTGATAATTTCTCTCATGTGAGAAGTAAGGGTAAAATGTCAAATGGTGGCAATAATGAGATAGAATAGAACACAGCAGGACTTCTGTCCCATTCTGTCTGATTAGTAAGGCAAGCTTATTTTTACTTGAATGTGCAATTTGACACCAATTTAAATACTGCTGGTGAGCTAATGCTTGTAAAATTGTCTTTGGTCTCACACTTGGCCAGAATTTGGAAGCTCTGTACATTTAACGGGGCCTGAAGAAGCAGCAGCATCTTAGAACGTCTTAGAGTAAGAAGTTGCATTTTGTAAGCTGAAGTCACTAAGAATTAGACAGTCGTGTGTAAAGGAAATTGAAAAATAACAAAAGAAAAAGAATAGGGCTGACTTCTTGCCCTCCTTTTCACTGAATACCTCCAAGATTGAATAACCCCATTCAGGTTTTAAATAGCTGACAAACTTCCTACGGCCTTTTTGATGTCAACATCTGATTACGCCTGAAGATGGCGCAGCAATGTAAATTAATCACAAGTAAATGTTATTGCTCAGAGAGGCAAACTGCAGCTATAAACTCCAGAGCAATGATTTTGAATCCAACTATTATAAGGATAAACATTGTTATGAAAGGTTGAGAATAAGGTTTTGCTGATCCAGGAATAAGAACACTAGAGCTGTAAAAAGTCAGCAGGTCATGCAGCATTTGCAGAGAGAACACAGTTGACTAATCATTTTTTTCAACAGATGCCATCTAAGCTGCTGAATCAAAGGTATACAGTCTACCCAGAGACCCCTTCAATTTCTACTTCATTGATTTGATACTTACACTTACTCTCCCTGTTCCTCAGTGCATTACTTGACAACACAGTGCCACCCACTTACCTTATTAATAATAACACCTGGGAAAAGACCAATCCTTCTGACCTACTGGAAGTGACCATAATGTACCTCTAAAGCATCTACAATAACCTATATGGGCAATCAATCTACCCATCCTACTAGCTTATATATCCTGTAATCTTTCACAATCATCTCACTTTGCTATGTAGTCTAGACTGATGTAATCAACAAATTTTATCATTATTCCCTAAATAAAAGCACCTGCAACATGGTCTACTTTGAAACACTACTCACTACTTTTTCTAGTTTAAATCTCCAACTATCCATCTACATACACCCATTCTTCTTAGTTTCCTGTGGTATTATTTTCATCTTAGTCTAAAGACATTTGTGCTTTCTTTTTATCAATGACCCATTAGACTACCCTGTTCTGGCCTTATTTACATGTCATAGAACAAAGCTTTGTGTATGCAAGGAAATGACAATGACCTGGAGAAATTACAGTGTCAAAAAGAAATATGACGAGTAATTCAATTGAACGCTTTATAATGGTACATTATTGAACACCTCACACCCTATGAAGTACTTTTGAATGTCATCAGTGTTACAATATAGGCAAATACAGCACCCAATTTGTGCACAGCAATAAATTAAAAAACCAGGCATGGTAGATGACCAGAAATGCTGTTTAATGATTTTGAATGTGTTACATGAGGATGTCTGCTGAATAATTTCTTCATAGCTTCAAAATGCAGTTATTGGGACAATACAGGCAAAATGGTCCCCTCTCTAAATTCTACAGATAAAAGCCTATTACAGTCAAACAAGGTGAGAGCAAATTAGGGGACTTGTTTCATCCCTCATCAAATAGTTCTAAGTGAGGGATAAACATTAAACAGGGCACTGAGAGAACTCCTTAGGTCTCTGGGGCTTTGACTAATTACAATCTCCTGAAAGTAATTTGGTGAGGTGTTGCATTTTGGTAAGGCAAATTGTCCTGGGAAGTGTTGCCGAACAAAGAGACCTTGAGATGCAGGTTCATAACTCCTTGAAGGCAGGGTTGCAGTTGGACAAGATAGTGAAGAAGGCGTTTGGTATACTTGCCTTTATTGGTCAGTGCATTGACTATTGGAGATGGGAGGTCATGTTGCGGCTACACAGGACATTGTGTAGACCACTTTGGAATACTGCATAAAATTCTGGTCTCCCTGCTATAGGAAGGATGTCGTGAAACTTGAAACAGTTCAAAAAAGATTTACAAGGATGTTGCCAGGAATAGAGGGTTTGAGCTATAGGGAGAGGCTGAATAGGCTGGGATTATTTTCCCTGGAGCTTTGGAGGCTGAGGGGTGACCTTATATAAGTTTATAAAATCATGAGGGGCATGGATAGGGTGAAGAGCCAAGGTCTTTTTCTGAGGGTAGGGGAGTCCAAAACGAGAGGGCATAGGTTTCAAGTGCGAGGGGTAAGATTTAAAAGGGACCTAAGGGGCAACATTTTCATGCAGTGAGTGGTGTGTGAATGGAATGAGCTGCCAGAGGAAGTGGTGAAGTCTGGTACAATTACAACATTTGAAAGGATTCTGGATGGATATATGAATGGGAAAGGTTTAGAGGGATATGGGCCAAATGCTGGCAAATGGGACTAGATTAATTGAGGATATCTGTGTGGCATGGAAGAGTTGGACCAAAGGGTCTCTTTCTATGCTGTATATCTCTATGATTCTATGTCTTTATGACTATGTGGGTTCTGATAAATTAGTTTCTCATTCCTGGAACCATTCTCGTAAAGGTCTTCTACACTCTTCATAATGTGTTCACATCATTTGAAAGTGTAGTGCCAGGAACTGTACACAATACTCCAGCTGGGCTATAACTAGTGCCTTCTGCAGGTTCAGTATAAGTTTTCTGTTCTTGTACTCTATGCCCCAGTTAATAAAACCAAGGATCCAAGCTGAAGAGTGTCAATTTCTCTTGGCAACAAACCCCTTGGCATGTCAGGCTTGATCAGATGGGAGTCTGAGTGAGCTGTGTCATTCGCAATATCAGTTCACATTTTGCCACTCCGCTTGTGAGAGGCATAAAAGGTGGAGTGAGATGGGTCTTGCTGCACTTGTTGCCTGATTCTGCCACAGCTCACGTCACTCCGACCACTCTAACATTCATTCCAGAGTGCCCTAAATTCTGATATCACCTACCCACTTATTAAGCCATTCCCCAGATCAAAATCTTTGCCTAATGTTGCCTGTCAGCAAACTACTTTGTGACCTTTACTTTGTTTAGAAAGGAACCAGAAGAACCGTGTATCATCTTCAACATAATGAAATCATGTTTTGACAATCTAATTTATATGGCCATCATACATTATACCATTAAGTCATGAGTTTGAAATGATGAAAGATTAGACAAAGCTTTTTTTTTAATCTTGGGGACAATGCTCCTTTTACAATTCAGGAATTAGGTGGAAGGAGTTCAGGCTGAACCAATGTTATTTCTGATGCTATCACTGTTACATTCAAGTGACAATACTGGAGTGCACAGGGCAGAATCTTCCTGTTTTTCCTAAATTATTTAGTTGAGTGAGACTCATGCTGTCCAATTGGCCAAGGCTCAGAATTACTTTTCTTACAAAATCTTCCACCTCATTAATTGTGCATCTGGACTCTTTGGTGCCCCTCTGATGGAGTCACATGACTATAGAGGAGGAAGTGCTCACCAATGCCAGGGTCTTGTGGTGTTCACACTCACTGGAGCTATGTTTAACGCTCAGCTGCCCACCACCAAGCCAGGAATGAGCTCTCCCACTGTGCTGCATTATTATCCAACACATGACTGAGATTGGAAAGGCATACACTGCTTCACCAACATGCATCTGGGAGATTCTGGTGGACCAGCTAGTGGAGAGGAAGGCTCTCTTTTATCCTTCTGACTGCCTCAGGAGCTTACTCCACTAGCCACAGCCAGATGGACGCAGACAAAAGTAAGGTAGTGCAGGAAGTAGGCCAATGATCTGCAAGGTTAACTGGCACAATCTTCTCTCTGCTACTTCACTCTCACAGGGTGCCACTGGCTCAAACTCTGCCACTGCACATGCATCTTACCAAGGCTCATGGTCCCATTATTGAATGCAACATGTCCATTCATGGACCTTGTTCACCTCATCCCCCCAACGTGTTGACTATAATTGCCCAAACCTAGCAGAACTGATCATCCACACTCCCCTCCCCGCCCCTAACCTGGGCAAACCTGACCGAGCAGTGTCCAACTATCCCCCACCACACCCCCTGCCAACCCCACCAACGATTTCTCCACTGTGCCCTGACTGACCTATCTGCAAACCCTGGACTGGTTACACTTGACCTGCAAGACTGACTGTGGCCTAATCTCAAGGCTGCAACGACATGGTTCTCCAGATTCTGATGGACTAAGTACTTGACTGACCGGGGCCCAATTTCCAGACAGCAAGGACATGGTTCTCCGGTAGGACAGAAAACCTGACTGAAAATGATCAAACTCCTGCATTGGAATTGGATGAGCCTCTTGACTGACTGACTGTAGTTGCTCATTGCTCCACTAAGGAGTGCTCCCCTTTGTCTTTCACATATGGCTCTTTGCTTGAAGCACATTTGCCATGGAAACTGCAGGCATGTGTTTGAGGTGCGACATTGCTTGGCACTGTACAGTGGCATCTTCATGTCCTTGACTGTTCAGTGCTCCCCACCGTGACAAGCTGCCTGCCTCACCCTCTGTGCTAAAAAGCAGCGCGAACCACAGAGGCTGCAAGTCTGTAAATCTGTGCCGAACTCAATATATGCTCCCTAAGAAAGCAAAGTGAAGTGTACAGAAACTGGCAGCCTCCAAGTAAACACAAAGCGAGTAATTACTACAAAATCAAGCTAAGAGCCATAAGATGCATCCTGAGCAGGTACTTGAGATGCCTGTATGTGCCTGAGTGCACATCAACCTGGCTAAAGCATGCCCCTTGATCTCCAAATTAAAGTGCCAAACATTCACAGTGTTGTGTGAGTCGGTCTGAGAGCAGGAATGATGACAGTAGTGAGGTTGGTGGCTCACTGATGCTGACTTGTGAGGACGAAGGGTTGAGGAGCATGGTGCCACGGAGCATGCAGGGACATTGTGCTAAAGACAGAATCCGATGATGATCAGGACAAACCATCAGCCAGCTGCAGCCATTAGGGACCGGCTCTGGCTTAGACATCGGGAATTTGTGCTGACTGGATTCTTGGGGGAAGGAAAAGTGAATTGGAAGTACAGAAATGAGTCAAGTCTAGAGATTGTTGACCAGCAAACGCAAGGAAATAAGGTAGTTTCCCCATGCAATAGTGAGATTCTGAAGTTACAATTTAAATTTTAAGGGTGAAATGGAAATAAAAATTAATGTCAAGATTCTGCATTTTCCCAACTTTCTTGCTGTTATGCATGCCACACTAGGGACAGAAAAATTCAACCTATAGGGGTTTATGAAACAACATCTTACCAGAGACTTCAATAAAATGTCTACAGTACAAACAGAACTCTCCCATTCTCCTACATGGAATATCATGGGATGTTTTGTATTTGCCTGAATAGATAGATAGGGCCTTGGTTTAACACTTTACTGAAAAGGCAGCATTACCACCTTTGTATTGCATGAGATCATCACTCTGGATTAAATACTAACACCCTAGAGTGGGGATAGACCCACAATTTATACACTCATAAAGCGAGGATGACATTTGTAAAAACATACCAAAATAGGAGTCATGTCAGATATTAAGCTGTTGGGCACAGAAACTAAATTTGATCTTAGCTAGAAGACTGATAATTAAAAATAAAAACAGGAGGTGCTGGAGAAATTCAGCAGGCCTGGTAGCATTTGTGGCTAGATAAACAGAATTATTATTTTGAGTCTGATATAATTCTTCTTCAGAAATGAAAGGGGCTGGAAGATATTGTTTCTTGTGCTGTTGACAGAGGGGGATGAGCAAATGGAACAGGTGGTGAGGGGTGGCAGAGCAAAAGATAAGAGGGGGGTATAGTAATATTTGAAAAGGAATGATAGAGATGTCAAAAAATGTAAATAATAAGAGTGAAAAGGAAGAAAAATGACTCTCCCTGCTGAACAAAGCCGACATGACACAAACAAGACTTAGGGTTGGGGTTGCGGGTGGTGGGGGAGTTATAATCAAAATAGAGGACATAGTTTGTTTAACTCCAAGTTGAGTCCTGGACACTGTAAAGTACCTAACCAGAAAAATGAAACATCATTCCTCCAGGTCCTATTAAATTTCATAGGAACACTGCAGCTGGCCAAGGACAGAAATGTTAGAGATAGTAGGAACTGCAGATGCTGGAGAATCCGAGACAACAAGGTGCAGGGCTGGATGAACACAGCAGGCCAAGCAGCATCATAGGAGCAGAGAGGCTTAGCATGGGATTGAGACAGTCTGTGGAAAGGGCAGGCCACTTAAAGTCCTAATAGACAGAGTGGAGGTGTTCGACAAAGTAGTCATCCAAACTGCATTTGTCTCATCAGTGTAAAGGAGACTGCCTCTTGACCAGCGAATACAGTCAGCTAAATTTAAAGAAGTGAGACTGAGCATTACACCTGATCAAAGCCCACTCTTACAGACTGACAGTACAGATCAAAACTAGTCTAACATCAATGAAGATTTATTTCTACAGGGCAATGCATTTGAAGGAGGACTGGAAAAATGTCCTGTGCAAGGTTAGCCTCAGCTCATAGAACAAAGAGAAAGAGAGAAACACAGCACAGGAACAGGCTGTTCAACCCTCCAAGCCTGTGCCGATCATCATAAAAAACAAACCTTCTGCCTTTATTCGGTCTGTATTGCTCTATTCCCTCCCCATTCATGTAACCATCCAGACGCCTCTTAAAAGTTGCCAATGTGCCTGCTTCCATCACCTCCTCTGGTAGTGCATTCCAGGCTCCAACCACTCTCTGTGTGAAAAACTTCCTTCATACATCTCCCTCAAACTTTTCCCCCTCTGACCTTCAACCTGTGCCCCCTTGTAATTGAAACTTCACGCTGGGAAAAAGCCTTTGACTATCCACCCTCTCTATGCCTCTCATAATTTTATAGACTTCTATCAGGCCTCCTCTCAGTGAAAACAATCCTAGTCTTTTTAACCTTTCCTCATAGCCAATGCCCTAGAGACCAGGCAACACCTTGGTGAACCTTCTCTGCACTCTCTCCAAAGCTTCCACATCCTTCTGGTCTTCCATGTCCTTCTGATTATTTAAGATTTCTCACTGAAAGGGAAAAAAGAAATCTGCTTACATTGTACAAGTCCTCAGTAATGGTTGTTGCTTGAGAAACCTTGAACACTACAACTTTGGAAAGAAAAGCATTGCAGAAGGTGATCAGAAACTGCTTGAGCTTAATTATTTGCCTTTTTCTGTTATTCCTGTAATCTTATGCAACTGAAGCATAACTTGGATGGCCACTATGACTTCAGGAATATGACCATAAGACAGATATAACACAGAATCCCAAATATTTGGCCAAGAGAGATGGAAGGTGGAGTGTTTTACCAATTTAATTAGTGATAGTAAATCCCAGAATTCAATTAATAGCCTCCTTATTTGTTGAATTTAAGGTGATTCGTCCATCTCTTAAACAATACAGGAAATTCTCCTTAATAATATGCCACATTGTTTGTATATCTCTACAATTGCATAAAGGATTTGAACTGAGGCCCGAAACAGTGGAGCTTGGTTGCACAGGGATCATGCCTTGTCCCAAATCGCACAGTAATAGTTCAGTACCTGCTTTTAGACCAGTGGAGTTTGTCACAAGTATCTCTGATGAATAGTTATAATGTTACATATTTTAGGAAGTAAACTATTCTATCTTTAAAATGGACCCAAAAAGACTCTCAAAATTGCTCCTAGAAGTCCCATGACTTCTCTTGTGGATTCAAAAATTCAACAGGCTGTATTTATCTCAAGAAGAATCACACAAGATCTTTTTGAAACTCAATGAACATTTCCAAAAGTAAACAGAATCACAGTGATAAAGGCCATCTCATTGGTGTGAATAACCCCTCCTAAATCACCGAACCCTGAAATAATGAAAACTACTGAAATTAAAGGCTGAGATAATTGATAAGATTAGCAAAAAAGAAGCAGTGGATAGGTCCCAGATTAGGCTCACCTATAACTAAGATGGCAACGCAACTTGGCAGTTTGGAAAAGCAGATACTTTTAAGTTTTGAAATTGCCTTTATCGGTCAGTGCATTGAGCATTGGAGTCAGCATGTAATGTTGGGACTGTACAGACATTGTTTCGTCCACTTTTGGAAGACTGCGTACAATTCTGGCTGCCCTTCAATGGGAAGAACGTTGTTAAACTTGAGAGGGTGCAGAAAAGATTTATAAGGATCTTGCCAGATTTGGAGGGTTTGAGCTATAGAGAGAGGCTGATTAGGCTGGGGCTGTTATCACTGGAACGTCAGAGGCTGGGGTGTGACCTTGTAGAGGGTTATAAAACCATGAGGGGCACAGATAGGGTGAATGGCAAGGACAGAAATGTTTTTTTGTCCTAGGGCAGGGGTGTCTAAAACCAGAGGGCATAGGTTTAAGGTGAGAGGGGAAAGATTTAAAAGGGTCCTAAGGAGCAATTTTTTCACGCAGAGCGTGTTCGGTGTACAGAATGAGCTGTCAGAGGAAGTGCTGAAGGCTGGTACAATTACAACATTGAAAAGGCATTTGGATGGGTACATGAATGGGAAGGGTTTACAGAGGTATGGGCCAAGTGCTAAGAAGTGGGAGTAGATCAGATTGGGATGCCTGATCGCACAGATGAGTTGGACTGAAAGGTCTGTTTCAATGCTGAACAACTCTATGATTCTATGACTCTATGTATAAAAGGCCAGCTATAAGCTGCCATTTTGCAGAGAATGATCTGAACTCCAAGAGAGAAACAGCTAGTGTTTCTCAACAGGGAAGAAAGAGGGAGACATCCAGGATCACTGGACTAAACCAGGCTGCTGAGAGATACAAGCTGCAAAGCCAACAAGGGATCCTTCACTCGCTCCCAGGAGCTGCTCTGTTAATAAGTGTAAAATACTGCAGAAACCAGAGATCTGAAATAAAAACAGAAAGTGCTAGACAAACTCAGTGGGTCTTGCAGTTTCTGTGGAGAGAAAAGCAGCAACAATCAACAAAAGCAACAATCATGTTTGACTCTTGTTCAGAAAAAGAGTCATTGGACTCGAAGTGTCAACTCTGTTTCTCTCCCCACAGCTACTGCCAGACCTGCAGAGTTTCTCCAGCATTTTTGGTTTTTATACTAACTGTTCTGTTAAGACCGCCTATGGGAGCAACCTCCAACTATTCAACAGCAAAAGTCATCACGGTTGCTGAAGCTGGCTTCAAGTTTCAACTTCAGAAAGAGAATATTCAAGCAATGATAGAAAATGATCTAAGTTTTATCATTGTTCATACATGTATTTTAGTGAAAGACCTGATCACATTCTTTTCATGCAACATTCAGCAATAGTTGAGTAACAAACTAATGTTTTGTCCTGTTTAAAACATAAAGCCCAGCCGCTGAATATTTTTAAATTGAAACACTTGAAGATTAAAACTTACAAACTTATACAAAATCTTAGTTGGTGATCTGGTATGTGGTAGTGACACAAGGAATCTAATTGGGACTTGTGTTGCTTCCCATTTGTTGATGTATAGGATGTCTGCTGGTCAATCATGTTCAGGTAGGCTACTCCGTATGGAGTCCCAAGAACAAATGGGTTGAACAGGTCATCATGGAATGGTAGCACAGAAACTTTCAACCGGTTTGTGGGTTTTCATCAGTCTGTGGGAAGTGGTGTCACGCAAAGGGTTCCAGTTACGATACAGATTTTTGTATTCAGGATGTGTGTGTAATGGCCTCTGCTGTGCAGGTGCACAGTACTCTGCTGTGGCAGAATACTCTGACAGGGTAAATAATGAGATCATGAGATACTGCAACTATTGATTGTTATTAGGACTTATACTTAGCAGAACGTGTTCCCCCTCTGCATTTAATATAAGCATGGCAAATAATCTACCTTCACCCCATTTTCTTGCCTACTCTCTATCTCTTGCTTTTCTAAGTTGGCAAAAATCTCTCTATGTCAGCCTTTAATATATTCAAGAATGGAGCATCCAAAGCTCTCTTAAGTAGACAATTCCAAAGAGTCATGAACCTCTTGAGCAATGGCATTTCTCCTCATCTCAATCCTAACTGATTGAGCCCTTATCCTGAGACTATGACCCTATGTTCGAGATATCCAGGTAGTGGAAACAACCACAAGAAACAAAGTCTATAGGTTTTGATGAGCAAGTTGAGACACTAGGAGTGAAATTCAATATTGGTGATACACATAACAGGGTTTCATGAATTGCCTGGCTCTTATAGATCCTGCACAGCTTTCTTCTTCAATAAATTCTGTGGAAATGTTCGTTGGACCAGGCAGAGAATAGAAAGCTGAACCACAGCAGCCTGTTTTGCTTGCCCAATGAAGTCAACTTTTGTCTTCCCTGACAATACAGCAGGAGGATATTTCTCACTCACATCTGAGTTGAATGCACTGATTCTATCTGGCCAGGAAGGCAGATAATGATGAAGTTATATTAACTGCTGGAAAGCATCAACAAGCTGTGACCTTTACACCTTACAGAGTAACCATGATTCAACAAGCTACTGGAGTAAATATAGGCACAAGTTGCCTTAGAGAGCCACAAAAAGCAATGTTGGGCTGAAAGAAATAAAGTGCCAATGTTAATTGTTGAATCATTTGAATATTAATGATGAAATCACAACGGATTGACTTTCAAAGGACATAAAGCAGTTATACTCCTGTGTGTGAGGAAAGTAATAATAGGCTGACTTCACTCAATCAACTTCTCAATCCAAGGTTGTATTCAGAAAGGTACAGAATTGATTTACTGGCCTCCAAATGAACAAAGACATAGAGATATGATGTGTGTCAGCTATTTCAAGGTTAATAGCAACAGGAATTGCTTATTAACCACAAAAGATCAGAAAGTGCTTGGATGAAATAGGGTGAAATCTTTTCAAAACAGAGGAGGTTACCTTACATAATACAATGTTTTTCATTTATTCTTTTATATGATGTAAGCATCAGTGACAAGGCCAACATCTGTTGCCCATCATAGTTTGCCCTTGAAATAAGTGCCTTGCTCGGGCATTTCAGAGAGTAGGTAAGAGTCAACCACAATCAGATATGAATCTGGATTTGTATGTAGAAGATTTCCTTTTCAAATGCTATTAGTGAAACAGATGGGTTTTCACAACAACCAGTAACTGAGATGAGCTTTCCAAATACAGATGGTTGGTAACTTGTGGAAATTGAACCCATGCCCCAGCATAATAATGTGGGCCTCTTGCCAACTGTGACAACAAGGTGTAGAGCTGGATGAACACAGCAGGCCAAGCAGCATCAGAGGAGCAGGAAGGCTGATGTTTCGGGCCTAGACCCTTCTTCGGAAACAGAAATTTTCTGAAGAAATTTTCTGAAGAAGGGTCTAGGCCCGAAACTTCAGTCTTCCTGCTCCTCTGATGCTGCTTGGCCTGCTGTGTTCATCCAGCTCTACACCTTGTTGTCTCAGATTCTCCAGCATCTGCAGTTCCTACTATCTCTTGCCAACTGTGCCAGTGACATTACCACTATGCCATCATCTCCTTATCATTCCATTCTCTTTGATATGTACAAATGGACTGAAAAAACTCACCTTTGAGACAATAATTCGAGATACATGATTCTATGGTAACAAAAACAGAAATGCTGGAAAAGTTCAGCAGGTCTGGCAGCATTTGTGGAGAGAAAGCAGAGTTAACGTTTCAGGTCCAATGACCCTTCTTCAGAAGTGTTGTTAACTAGGAAGGGGTTGTTAGTGAGGGGGTGAGGGGAGGTGAGTGGAATAAACAATAGATGGAGGCAGAGCCCAAAGAGAGACAAAGAGTTGGAAAGACAAAGGAGTGGGTAGAGGTCAGCCTGAGAGAATGAAGAGCTGCTAATGGGGCCATTAGCGGCTGACAATGGGTTGTTTGTGGAGGCAGCCCATGCGATGACAAGGCCCGGTGTATGGGGGGGTTGGGATAAGGATATGGGAAAAGGTGCTCAAGTCCTAAAATTGTTGAAATCAATACTGAGCCCAGAAGAAAATGAGATGTTGTTCTTCCAGCTTGTGCTGATCTTCACTGGAGCACTGCAGCAAGCCTGAGACAGAGATGTTGACCAGTGAACATGATGGTGTGTTGAAGCGGCAGGCAACTGGAAGCTCAGGATCATTTTTGCAGACAGAACGTAGATGTTCTGCAAAGTGGTCACCCAGTCAACGCTTCATTTCTCCAGTGTACAGGAGACTACACTGTGAGCCGTGAATACAACAGACTAGATTGAGTGAAGTGCAGATAAATCGCAGCTTCACCTGCAAGGTATGTTTGGGGCCTTGGATAGTGAGGAGGGAGGAAGTAAATGGGTAGGTGTTACACTTTCTGCCGTTGCAAGGGAAGGTGCCATGGGGATGTGGGGACGTGTTGGGAGTGAAGGAGGACCAGGATGGACCTGAGTGTTCTGGAGGGAACTGTCCCTGCAGAAGGCTGACAAGGCAGGGGAGGGGAATATGTGTCTGTGGGTGACACCTGCTGGAGGTGGTGGAAATAGTCGCTCATGATCCTCTGGATGTGGATTTTGACGGGATAGTAGGTGAGGACAAGGGAGACCCTATCACTGTAGTGGGAGGGAAGAGACAGTGTTGAGGACCAAAGTGTGGGAGATGGATCAGACATGGCTGAGGGCCCTGTCAACCATGTTGCTGGGGGATCCTTGGTTGAGGAAGAAGGTGGACATCTCAGGGACCCCATTATCGAAGTTGGCATCATCAGAACAGATACGATCCTATGGGTCTGCCCAGGAAATTTTGTGAAGCCTTGTAAGACTAGTCTCACTAGAGTTGAAATGTTAACTCCATTTTCTCTCCACAGATGCTGCCCGCCCTGCTGAGATTTTCCAGCAATTTCTATTTTTGTTTAAGGCTATTATACAGTTTGGTCCCTGTATTTAAGGAAGGATATAATGCCATTGGAGGCTGTTTAAAAGAGGCTCATTAGTTGATTCCTGGGATGAAGGTGTTGATTTATCAAGTGCAGTGAAAAAGGTTAGGCCTTTATTCATTCAAGTTGAGAAGAATGAGGGATGGTCGTATTGGAACATACAGGATTCTGATGGGACTTGACAGGGTAGATGATGAGAAGATGTTTCCACTAATGGGGGAGTCTTAAGATAGGGGACATAGTTATAGATTAAGGAACACTCATTTAAATCTGAAATTTGAAGGACTTTCTTTTGTCAGAGGGTAGTGAATGCCTGGAATTCTGCACCCCAGAGTGCTGTGGAGGCTAGATCATTGCAAGCACTTAAAGAGGATATCGAGAGATTTTTGAAATATCAGGGAGTTGATGGCTGTGCTGAGCTGGCTCAAAAGAGGAGTTAGGCCTGGGGCAGATCAGCCATGATCTAGTTGAATAGTTGGTCGGGCTTGAGGGGCTAAATGGCTTACTCCTGTCCCTATTTGTTATGTTCTTAGCACTGGCTTCTCCAATGATCCCGGAAAAAAACTATTAATACAGAAAGGGATCTGACCTGAAAGACTAGGCCCGACATTTCCATGGAGATCAGTCAGACTGCATGATGAAGAGGACCAGGTGTATCAGTGTAAATGTGGGCTCCACCGTGGATGATTAGGCCTGAGACATTGCCTGCTGCCACAAAGAAAGTAAAAACAAAGCAGGGCGAGGGTTCCCATTTATTTTATTTTTCTGATTGAGTTGGGTTCCCCATTAATTGTAGTAAACTTAGAAAAGGAAAATGGTTGCTTTCTGGTGGGGTCCTCCCATCAGAGTTAGAGCAGGGCTCTAGCAGAAACCTTGTTGAAACTCAGGACCAGGATGACACGGCTAAGTGATCACCTCCTTCACTTGTAATGCCACTGACTCCTAACCGGCTAATGTACGGCAATGTCAGAAAATCTGCAGTATCAATCGCTTTATGCTTAATGGGTGGCATTTCAGGTTATTTTTGGCTAAGTCCATGTTGCCTTGAGATTTTTGGACGGTTTGTTGCCATGAGGCCTGTTGAGTTCTATCACCGTATCTGACCAAATTTGCCTCATTATTGACCTACCCTGCCCCTGTGCCTTCCGATTTCCGTCCCAACTTACCATGAGCTGTTTCCAGAACAACTCCCCACTCCGCAGATATCGCAGAATTTACCAGCATCATTCGCACCCTTTACAAAATTCCCACTGTGCAGCCGGAAAAGCACTGTCAGCCCAGAGTTGCCCTGCACAGACCCTGCCATTTACCCCCAGAAGTGGCAAACTGGGAGAAATCCTCTTCCTGTTTTGCAGGCGGAGTCCTTGAGGTCCTGCTGGATGAATTGGTGCTGCAACCTACAGTGTTTGCTTCCTCAGTGCTATTTCTGAGGAATAAATGGATCTTACTTTGGTGGACTTAATGTAACGTCTTTCTCAGCTATTTGGACAAACACTGGAAACACATTTGAAACCTTCTAATGCGTATGGCTAACTATTCTGCTGGGTAACAAATCTATTCACTGACGCAAAGAGATTCCTACTCCTGATAATAGCACAAGTGTAAGTGCATCAATTAGAGATAAAAGTATGGCCCCTGAAATATTTCACCCTAGAATACTTTCTGAATGTAATGGCAAATGTGCTGAAGATCCATTCACAACATCTTACAACTTACAGTTTGTGTATGTAATTTGCATTCTTCACTACCAGTATATTTCAAGCCGTGAATCAGTGATTAAATTCAGATGATGTTGTAAAAAACTCAGTTAACTTTCATACTTCCATGAAATCTCATCTGAATTAATAACCTGCATCCTCAAACTGGTGCTCTCTGAAATATGAATCATTGCAAGGAGTGTAACTGAAAAAAAGATGAAATTATGTTAAACTCATATCAAGCTTTGTTTAGACACAGAGTACCACCTGTAGTTTGGATCACCAGGTTATCAAAAGAAGGTGGTAGGGTCGCTGAAGAGGATGCAAAGAAGCTTTATAAAAATAATATCTAAAATGTATCGATATATCTGGAAAGGACTGACAGGCTAGTCCACTTGGAAAAAGACAGCTGAGGGGTGACCTAATGGAGGATCAAGAATTATCAAAGATTTTGGGCAAGTGATACAGAGAGAACATTTCATCTGATGGCGATGCACCCACAGGTGGCAGATCTCATTAGTGTAAGAAAATCACCAAGAATAAGGAATTCAGATGAAACTGTTTTATCCAAGGACTGGTGACAATGTGCAACTTGCTACCATAGGGAGTGGTTGAAGCCAATAATTAGTAAGAGGGGAGTGAGAGAGAGAAAGGGAGAGAGGAGCAAGAGAAAGGAAGAGAAAATGCATAAATCTACTTAAGGGGAAGCTCGACAAACACTTGTGGGAGAACAGAATAGAGACTTATCAGGATGGTTGTAGAGGAGAAAAGATGGCATGAACTTTGAATGGAGATAAACACGGACTCTTTAGATAGAAAGGCCTGTTTCTGTGCTGTGTAATCATTCTGAAAGCAGATATTTTATTGTGAATAAATGTTTAGCAGTGTTGTTATCAACAATTTGAAACTTTTGAATGTTTTACTGCAATCAAGAATATATTAACACTCTATTTTAGATATTACAAAAATGAATTTGAATATTGCATTTCTGTATTTCTAGATTACTTGTGTCTTGATCACACACTGCTCATCGTGTTTACAGCTGTCCAGAGACTTTGTTGATTTTTGTGTAGCAATTAGTCATTAGGGTTTGGATTTGCATGTCCCCACTGAAATGTGGTTGGAGATTGGGGTGGGGAGGTTGCAGGGTAATTGGGATAATTCTGTGTTAGAACACCAAACTGAGGGAGTGAAGTTATGGAGGATCATGTCAAATTGGACATGATGTTTCTCATTTCCACATTTAGATTTTGCATGTACAGAAGCTGATGT
>NC_063336.1:33799123-33854073 GCF_021869965.1 Rhincodon typus
ATCCAGTAACCTTTCACACCCTTGCTTACCAAGAATGTATCTACCCCTGCCTTAAAATTATTCAAAGATAATCTTCCATCACCCTTTCTGGAAGAGCGTTCTAAAGCCTCACAACCTTCTGTGAGAAAGAAATCTCATCTTCGTTTTAAATTGGCGACACCAAATCCTTAAACAATGTCTCATAGCTCTCATTAAAGGAAACACCCTCACTACATCTAGCCCATCAACACCCCTCTGGATATTAACCATATTAATTAAATCACCTCATACTCTTCTAAACTCCAGCAGACAGAAACCAAGCCTACCCAACCTTACCTCATAAAGCAAACGGCCCATTCCAGGTATCAGTGTATGGTAAGCCTCTTCTCAACTGCTTCTCATGCATTTTTTTTTACAATAAGGAGACCAATACTTGTACACAGTGCCCCATATGTGGTCTCACCAGTGCCCCACATAACTGAAGAATGACCTCCTTACTTTTGTATTAAATTCCCATGTGCGGTAATTGGATCATAAGATGTAGGAGCAGAAATAGGCCATTCAGCCCATCTAATCCACCCTCAGAGATACAATTCGTCCTTGTCTCTGTTTTTAGTGGATAGCTCCATATTCTGCGATTATGTGAGCGGATCCTAGACTCTCCCACAAGGTCAGCCAGGTGGACCTCATAGAATATGAGTTCCCTGATGGGGGCTGTTAATCTGGTTGACAGATATAAACAGGAACGTCAGAGGTTCTGTTCACTCTGACAGCTGGCTCTGAGGAAGCTGAATCAGTGTCAAGGACTTTCCACGTATAAACAAAGGATTACTTGGTGACAGGATACTGAGCTCTGTGGAGTTATTTCAGAAACAACCTTTCTGCATCTACCCTGTCAAGTCTCCTAAGAATCTTGTATATATCAATAAGTCTGTCTCTCATTTTCCTATATTCCAACAAGGACAGATCAAATCTACTCAACCTGTTGTCATAAGACAGTCCCTCCATACCTCATATCATTCTAGTGCATCTTGTTTAGGCTGCCTCCAGTGCCAGTATATCCTTCCTCAGGTAGAGGGCCTAAAGTCGTTCACAGCATGCTACATGTGGTCTAACCAGTGCAGTGTATAGTTTTTAAAAAACATCCTTACTTTTATACTCTATTCCCTTTGAAGTGAAGCCAACATTCCATTTGCCTTCCTATTACCCATTGAACCTGGATGCTAGTTCATGGACAAGGACTCCCGAATGCCTTTGCTCCATAGCTTTCTACAGTCTTTCTCCATTTAAATAAAATGCAGTTGCTCTATTGTTCCTGCCAAAGTGCATAATCTCATATTTTTCCACATTATATTCTATCTGTCAACTTTTTGCCCACTCACTTAATCTATCTTAACCTAGAGGGGGAGGTGATGGCCTAGCGGTATTATCAGAGACCCAGATAACGTCTGGGGACCGGGGTTCAAATCCTACCATGGCAGATGGTGGAATTTGAATTCAATAAATATCTGGAATTAAGAATCTAATGATGACCATGAATCCATTATCGATTGTCGGGAAAACCCATCTGGTTCACTAATGTCCTTTAGGGAAGGAAGCTGCAATCCTTACCTGGTCTGGGCTACATGTGACTCTAGACCCACAGCAATGTGGTTGACTCTTAACTGCCCTCTGGTCGATTAGGGATGGGCAATAAATGCAGGCCTAGCCACTGATGCCCTCATCCCATGAATGAATAAAGAAAAAAAAAGACTCTTTGTGTTATCCTCATTTCCTAATTGCTTGCTGTAGTGGCATAGAAACCCTTTGTGATTCATGCACTAGGACACTCAGATCCTTCTGCATCTTAGAGTTCTGCAATCTCTCTCACTATTTAGAACACAGACCATAGAATAGTATGGCATAGGAACAGGCCCTTCAGCCCACAATGCTTGTGCTGACTATGATGCCATTCTGAACTAATCCCATTTGCCTGCACATGGTCCATATCCCGCTATTCCCTGCTTGTTTCATGTGTCTGTCTAAATGCCTCTTAAATTAATTGCCATTGTAACTGCTGCTACCACCTCCCCTGGCAACATGTTCCAGGCACCTACCATCTTCTATGTAAAATAACTTGCCTTACATATTTTTTTTGTTCAGCCTGCCAAATTGACAATTTTATGTCTTGCCACATTATACTCATTTCCAAGATCCTTGCCCACTCACTTAACCTATCTATATCTTTTTTGTAGCCGCTCATATCTCTATGTTACCCTATGTTCATCTTTCTACCACAAGGGCCAATCAGCCCATCTCTCAAATACCCTCATTCCCCACATACCCAAAGTCATCCCAATAGCCCTTATTAGCTCCTTTGCCAATTCAGTGCCAAAGCACAGCTATTAACCAACACCTTTTACCCTTCCATTTCCACGTCAATGAGTCCATTAGCCAGCATGGGCAGAATTCGGGAAGCATGCTCACAGAAAATAAAGCTATCTTGGTGATGTCACTATTGTAACAAAATAAGGCTCTCATTGATGCAAAACCATTCAATACATTACTTCAACTAATCCCTTATGAAAACAAAAATTTCACTTAGGCACTTAATCCTTTATGCCAGTAATCATTCCCATTCAATAAACAGTTGGAGTTGCCTACAAAATAGCATCTCAAAGCATCCACTCTGAAATATATGGCATTGTATTTCTTTTTAAAACTGCATACATTTTTGGATAGTTCCTTGATAACATTGACAGTCCCAATGAGTTTAAGCACTTCTTATGCAGAAGTATAACTTTTCACACAAGAGGTAACTTATCTTCCCCAAACTTGTCCCAAGATCAGATCCATAGAGATATTTTGCAATTCCAGAAGAGGAGAAATAGAAAGCATTTCCCCAGCTCTCACTCTTCACACTTCCAACACTCCACCTCACTCCACACACTGCCCAAGCTGCATCCATGCCACCTAACGCTATCTACACATTTCCATGGCCCCTCATATCCCTTTTTCTACACTATGCCGTGCTACCTATTGCCATGACCTCTTAAATACATACGCTAACTTAGTGCCTACTTTCACTCACAATACTTTCCCCCTTCAGCTACCATACAATCTCATTTAACTATCTACAATTAACCATACACATAGGAAAAAAACATTTTAGTTTCATTTCTCAAAGTTCTTTATCAAAGACTACACTTTACTGAAAAATAAACACTCTCATTCAGGAGAAAACGCATTTTGGCATTTGCTGACACTTCTCGACAGACTGTTTCTCACTGACACTTCCTGACATGTCAATGCTTGCTGACAGGTCTTGACACATCTTGACAAATTGGACAGTTCCATTTGGTTTATGCACTTTTTACACAATCTTCTCTACAGTTAAGTCCTAAAGCACACCTAATCACCAACACACACACCCTCCCTCACAAGGGTCCTTGACGCCCACCACTAAAGGATAAGTGACAGCCCTGCCAACACCCACATTTCCCAACAATAAACCCTGATCCCCATGCCCAAGGTTTCCTTGGATTATGTCCACAGGGATACACTGTCTATCTAAAATAAGTGCACAAAGAACAGGCCTGGGTTTACTTGGCCTAATCTCCACATTGTAGACTCCCAGACACCAGCAACTCCAAACTCAGCCTTCACTGAAGGTAGATGGTCATTTCATTTGACAGCTGCCTCCAGAAACTGCACTAGTGTGAACTATGGACTGCCCCCATGAGAAGAGGAGATGGGAAGGACTTGGGATTATTTCCTTCTTCTGGCATTTTCACCACACCAGAGAGGTGGTGTTGCTGGCCAAGAAGGTTGTCTGGCAGCTCCAAAGCATGGGAGTTTCTCCCATCAAGAGATGAACTTCCCGCTCTGCATCAATCTAACTGCACATGGTATATTATGGCATTGGGGCAGGTTTCGTCTGAGTCTGTCACTGGCCACTATCATTCCTCCTGGGCATTGAGCTGGATGTTATCCTATTAAACTCTGCCCAATTAAAAAAAAAGCTAAAGTGGAGCTAGCGTTTAAAAATACTGAATACACATACACACACACACATATATAAAAAATGAGTAGCTATCCATTCTTTTATTCTGGCAAAGAACATCACCTTCTCAGGAATTCAGTACCACAGCAACAGTCTAACACCAAAACATTATGTGTTTTCGAGGAGGAGGTAGGTACAGTGCTTGTGGATAAAGGGGTCAAGGGATATGGTTGGGGGTGGGCGTCATTGGTGTAGATTTGGGTATTGAGCTTGATCATTTTGAATAGTGGAGCATTCAAAGAATTCTCCTTTCTCTCAGGTCTTTCATTTTTCCATTTACCTTGTATATGTAGTGTCTTCTGGTTACTGACCTTTCCTGCCTATAGAAACAGTTACTACCTTTATACTCAACATCTAATCTCTGCACGTAACTGAAATCCCTCATCTCCAGTATCATAAAAGCAGAACTCTTCTATACCTTCACCAATGCCTTGACATCTTTCAGAAAGAGAGTGATTGACACAATTTCGCTTTACAGGCTAAGCTGGAGAATTGGAATAGAAACAAAGGTCCTACAAACAGCAAGGAATTCATGACTAGATAATCTATTTATTTATATGATGTCACTTGATTGATAAGTATTGATCAGGACAGCAGCTCTTCAGAAGGAAGATGAAAAGAAAATTGCACAATACTACAGGAGTGTGTGGAGAAACTTCCAATTGATATGAAGATGAAATTGTACAAGGGTACATCTTGATGCTGATGCCAACTTCAGATGTTGATCTGTGACAGCAAAAAGATTTACCATAAAGTATCAAAATTATTTGAAAGACTGTGGTTGTGTGAAAGGGCTTCAGGATGACATGTATCACAGACACATTCAGGAAAGGAGTAGTTCAGATAATTATAGATCAAGGCACTCACATCATGGCAGGGAAATTGCTGGAGATAATAACGAGGGATAATACTAGCAAACGATTTGGGCTAATAAGTGTCAATTCACATTTGTAAACAGTAGGTCATGGTCAACTAATTTAATCAAATTTTTATAGGACATTATACCATGTACAGACAAAGGGAATCCAGTGATTTGAACCATTTAAATGTTTTAAAAAAAGCTCTTGAAGCAGTGCCAATTAATAGATTAAAGTATCCATGAAATACATGGGGATGGATGTCTGCAAAGGGAGAACAGGGGTAAATGAAAGTTTCTCAGAGTGGCAATGTATACCTTTTTCGAAACTCAGGTGATCTGAGTGACAAACATTTAAGGACGGATATGAAAATTTGCTGATGGCATTAAGTTAAGAGCACGGTAAAACTGACAGGAAGAATGCAGGGTGCTGGATGAGGGTATTGACAGAGAGAGTTTACGGGAGCAGACAGTTTGTGCAAATTCAGGGGAACCAGGCTAATTTGTCAAGTAGAACAGTTTCTGAAAAAGAACAGCAAATTTAAGTGATACCAAAAATAAATTTCTCAAAGCTGTGAAAGGGTACAGAGATTTAAGGGTACAGATTTTTAAATGCAGTTATGCAGTTACAAAAACCAACAGAACTACAAATGTTGTAAATCAGAAACAAAAACAGAAATTGATGGAAAAGCTCAGCAGGTCTGGCTGCATCTGTGAAGAGAAATCAGAGTTAATGTTTCGAGTCGGGTGGTCAGTTCTGAGGAAGGGTCACCGGATCTGAAATGTTAACTCCAATATCTTTTCACAGATGCTGCCAGACCTGCTGAGCAATAAAGAGAGTAATTGGATTGGCACAAGAATGTGATGGGGTCTGTACAAAATATTGGCTTGACCACAATGGAGGGTACTGTGCCCAATTTTAGAAACCTTGCTACAATGTGTATAAAGTATAGAAAATAAAGGTTATGGAAAAGGCGTAAAAGAAATGTAATGAAAAGAGAGGACTTGGGTACAATAACTGAGTTGGACTATGTTCACTGCATGACAGAAGCTAATGAGAGATATGGAATGGTCTGAACACTCAAATACAGTCCCTACCCATTTAAAACAGGGGTCAGTGCAAATTTCCTGTCCACCATGCTCAGTGGCCAGTGTAGGTTGATGGCCAAGAGCTCCAAAATGGCTGGCAATGTGCTTTCTCGCAACTTCTTCAACATTACAATTACAGCCTGTGCAAACTTGCCAAAATAAATCATTCAAATGTGACTTCTCAAGCAGCTGTTGACACTTGCCATCGCAGCATGGTTACTTTTTAAGCTGAACTGCTTCAAAACAAATTATTTTTCCAAAGATAGAAACCAATACCTTGAAAGAGTTCATGTTCTGTAGTGAAGGAGGGAGAGAGGCAGTTGATGAAGCTAGGATGAGTAACAACTGCAGGCAGGTGCTCACTGGAAGGGTCATGCAGTGTACAGAAATATTCTTCTCCCACTTCTCTTCTGCACTGAAAAGAAAGAAAAGCTCCTTTTGAAAAGCCAATATTTAGAAATGTCCAAGAAAATATTTCAAAGACTGAACTTCTAATTAAAACCATGATAAATGACTGAGCAAAAAGGTAATCACAACATCATATCCTGCATTTATATATATACATATATGAACTATACATCTAATAACGTGCATTAAATAGGTTGGAATAAATTACAGTTGAATTCAAATGCAGACATTTATTTCAAGTAAACAGTTTCTTATCTAAGTTGAGACAAATGACAGAAGAAGAGGAATCCAGGTGCAAATCTAGGGTAGCGAATTATTCTCGGGCATTGCAAAGATCAGATCAAGTCCATAATTTCATTCATTTGGATGACACTAGATTAATTTATAAATGCTTGCTGAAAAACCAAAAATAATGTCTCGCTCAATAAAAAAAATCTCAATAGTGCAGCTGTACACGATTAATGAAACTAATTTGAGTCTCCAGTTAATTTCAATTTCCATTTTTTTCTGGAAAATGAAATCACTGAATCACAGTTTAATGAAGCACAGCAGCAACCCTCCCCCAACTCTCTCAAAACATTAACTCACTCACACACACACACGCACACACACATCACATATGCAGATACTGCACTACTCCTTCAGAGGCTATATTAAAAGTCTGGACACATGAATTCTAACCCTACCATTACACAGGATTTATACATTTTTTAAACATGTACATTTAAAAAGTAGCTACAAACTGCACTGGTCGCCACAAAAGTACAACAGATAACCTTAAAACCCATCTGGTTCATAAATGTCCTTGCGTGAAGAAAATCTGTAACTGTTTTGTGGTGTGGTCTCTATGTGACTTCAAGCTCAGAGTAACCCAACACCTCTATGAGCAAGCAATGCAGTTGTACTCAAGTCAGTGATTAGGGGCAATTCAGGATTGGCAATGTTCGACAACGAACGAAGATAAAATACATTGCAGGCTCCAACAAAGAGGAAAGAGATTCATGTTTAGGGAAGCAAACAAAAACAGGAAGGCTTTTCTTTTGTTCCTCAAAGCACGGCTACAATTTCAGAAACAAAGCAGTGTGCAAAATAATAAATGGCACTGCTCATAATATTGGACACACGGCAGAAAAAAAAGTGCACTCAATACAGTTCCTTTAATTTAGAAAATACTGCCCCAAGGTTCCTTACTGAAGAAAAATTAATAAAAAAAGGAAAACAAATTAAAGAAGGTAAGTCAAACTCGCATCCCTTTCTCCAACTGATTTTGTTGTTCTTTCTACTTGAATCCAATAAAAATGCCAGCAGTCGATGTGCTCTTTCTTTTCACCCCTGCTCAAGAGGTGCGTTAGTTAAAGTGCAGATAAACAGAGTTATGGTTGTTTTGCTCGAAGACATTTTATGCAATAAACATTTCATTTAAATGCTGTCATTGAACATACTGTGCATCAGTTATCACCAAACACATTTCCAAACTTTAACTAGGACAAGTTTCTTGATACAAATAATATTGTAAAGTATATGAAACAACTTTATTCTTGGATAAAATAAGGAACTGCAGATACTGGAAATCTGAAACAAAAACAGAAATTGCTGGAGTAACTCAGCATCTATGGAGTGTAAACAGAGTTAACATTTCGAATCCAGTGACTCTGTTTCAGAACTGTTCTGCAGAAGGGTCACTGGACTCAAAACGTTAATTTGGCTCTTTAATCTTGCATTTAAAATAAAATGATTCTATGAGGATAGGCATGTTTAGGCATCCAGGGTGGGGCTGAGAACACCAGATCATTTTGATTTTCCGGCCAGCTGGCAGCCCATTGTATATATATTTTTTTAAATGCACTAATAATTAATTAACATATTCTCCCCTTCCTAAGAGAAGATAATGAAGGAGGCAGTGTCGGGTGTCTTGAAATGTATTAAGGTAGACAAGTCTCCCGGGTCAGATGGGACCTATCCCAGGATACTCTGGGAGGCAAAGGAGGAAACAGCTGGGACCTTAGCAGATATCTTTGCATCCTCTGTGGCCTCAGGAGAGGTTCCAGAGGACTGGAGAATGGCCAATATCATTCCTTTTTTTAAGAAGGGAAACAGAGATAATCTAGATTATTACAGGCTGGTGAGACTCATGCTAGTGGTGGGGAAGCTGTTGGAGAAGATACTGAAAGAAATGATTTATTCACATTTGGAAGCAAATAGACTTGGTAGTGGTAGACAGCATGGGTTTATGAGGGGAAACTCATGTCTCACCAACTTGATTGAGTTTTTTTGAGGAGGTGACAAGAATGATTAATGAGAAAAGGGCAATGGATGTTGTTTACATGGTCTTGGTAAGGCATTTGATAAGGTACCTCATGGCATGAGTGTAATGGGATCCAGGGTGAGCTGGCTCGATGGATTCAAAACTGGCATGGTCATAGAAGACAGAGAGTAGCAGTGGAAGGGTGCTTTTCAGAATGGAAATCAGTAACCAGTGATGTTTCACAGGGATCAGTGCTGGTACCTTTGTTGTTTATAATATGATCTGGATGAAAATGTACGTCGTCTGATTAGTAGGTTTGTGAATGATACCAAAGAGTTGCAGATGGTGAGGAGGATTGTCAAAGAATACAGCGAGATATAGACAGATTGCAGATTTGGGCAGTGAAATGGTAAATAGAGTTTAATCCGGACAGATGTGAGATGATGTATTTTGAATGATCAAATTCAGGTGCGAATTATACAATAAATGGCAAAACGCTTAGGAACACTGATATACAGAGGGATCGCAATGTACAGTTCCACAGATCCCTGAAAGTGGCAACACAGGTAGATAAGGTGGCAAAGATGGCAGAGAGCGCTCTTGCCTTCATCAGCTGGGGCACTGAATATAAAAGTTGATAAGTTACTTAACAGCTGTATACAACCTCAGTTAGGCCACATTTGGATTATTACATGCAGCTCTGGTCGCCAAACTACCAGAAGGACGTGGATTCATTGGAGAGAGAGCAGGTTTACAAGGATGTTGCCTGGTCTGGTGGTTCTTACGTATGAGGAGAAGTTGGATAAATTCACTTTGTTTTCACTGGAAAGACAGAGGCTGAGTGGTGACCTGATAGAGGTCTACAAAATTATGAGTGGCATAGATTGGGTGGATAGTCAGAGGCTTTTTCTCAGGGTGGAAAAGGTCAACCACAAGAGGGCACAGGGCTCAAGTTGAAAGGGTTAAGTTTAGGAGAGACGTGCAGGGAAAATTTTTCACAGAGATGTTGGTGGGTGCCTGGAATGCACAGCCAGTACGGGTAGTAGAAGCAGGCAAGTTAGCAATGTCTAACGATACCTTGATAGACACATGAATGGGAGGCAAAGAGAGGAATAGAAACCAAGTATGGGCAATAAGTAGTGGGTTAAGGAATAGGAATTCGTGCAGGCTTAGTGGGCTGAAGGAATTATTCTTGTGCTGTATTGTATTGTATAAATATGATCCATTAAATGACTTAATTTATATTAATCAGTGTGAAGCATATCCATGTAAATTAAATTTCATCTATCATGAGAACTTATTAGAAATTTAAATAATCATAGATAAGACACAATGGTACCCAGGTTTAGTTTTGTTCCTTGTGTATTTTGAAAGGGGACTATTTAAAGCCTCTTCCAATTAACATATTATTTAAAACTGCAACACACAAGGAATTAGTTGTCTTTTGAGACAAACTTGTTTTCGGTCTGATTAGAAAGATCATGTCATCCTACTGTAAAGATTAAGTAGGTTATTAATTCTTGGAGTTTTAAATTAACTTGTTTAATAGTTCTATAATCCAACAAAGGACATTAAACAACTCAGTTTCAACTGACAATTCTCACTCAAAAAATGAGCAACTATTATTACTCAATTACACATCTAAATGCTATAAAAATAGTAACAACATGATTGTTGCAAAGCTACATTTGTAGAGACATTAATTTAAATGCTTGAACTAACAGCTGATATTTCAATGATGTTTATAAATAGAAAACAAACTTTGATGCTCCATTTAACCGACAGCGAATGCAGAATCTCAAAATTTTAAACTTATTAAAGCAAGGTCTAAATTTGTAAAGTAACTATGTTTGTATAAGTTTCCATGAAGAAAACAGATCCATATTGCAATTTCTTTTCAGTCTTGTATTGTTGCAATGAACATTTTCATAATACATTGCCAGGGTTTGGAAGTAAATTGTTCAGAAGTACTGGACACTATCCTCTATTGGTCCACCTTGAACAGTTTAATGGCTTGTTAACACTCATCTGCCAAGGTTTGGACTTGAAGAACGTGTATTAGCTTGAAGCATCAGAAGTTGGCCACTTTATTTTTATTTATCCATGCGACATAGGCATTGCTGTCTGGGACAGCAGTTATTACCCTTCTGTCATTTGTCGACCATATTGGAGTAAGTCTGAAAAACCGGTCAACTTATCAATTAAACAGAGATGTCACTGTTTTAGTGGTTCTTCACATTGAAGGGTGAAAGAAAACTGGAGTGTCAGTGACTCATCGCACACTGCTCTCATGTATTTCTTGGCGTGGGACACATAACAGCATTGGCAAAGATCAAGGTGAAAGTCACTGACTCTGCCTCTCAGCTACAGCACAGAGAAACTGAAAAAGAGGAGGAGAAAAGAAAGGAATTTAAATGGAATTAGTGGCAAAATGATGTAAAGTCAATATGTGAAGAAAATGAATTGTAATTCATACACACTTTTTTTGCAAAGAATAAATGCTTAAGGCTACAATTATTAATCTTCTAAGGAGAAGATGAGCCCATTGTAACTTACAACTTTTCTATAACTGGAAAAGAAAAGTGTTGAGAATTGAGTTTTGAGATTCCTTTATTAAAGATCTAACAATGTACATTCAGGTTTTTTTTAAACATTGCATGAATTGGCCACTTCTTTATATGCATTTTTAAAATATTTTTGTGCTTCAATCCCAAATTTGCCTAATCAGACGCCCAAGTAATTAATTACTATTTAAACACTGCAACAGCAGCTCTACAAGGTGCCAGCTGAATGCAAAATGAGGTTCCCGCTCTTCATTTAGCCAAACAGATTGCTTCTGTACAAGCTGCAACATCTGGGGACTTTACAAATACTATTTTGATATAGTCAGATAATCTTAGTAAATAATTTGACTAATGGTTACACTTAGTCTCTTTTGTTCTTCTGTATCTTAGAAACAGAGAAGTCTCCGTCAGTCAATGAAATGTTAGGATGACCTCCCCACAGTGAGACATGTCACATTCTTTCAAACAGGGTGCCCTCCACATACCACAGAATACGGCCCATTATTGAAAAGTGAAAAAAAATACAGGGGCACAATCTATGTAAGACTTTTTTATGTATTCATCTGAAAATTAACAAGTTCCTTTCATAATCAGTACTGCAATAACATTACAGCTATCAGACTACAAGGGATACAAGTGTATCCTGAAAAAATAGTACATTACGATATTGCAGAAGAGTAGGATTAGAGTAAATAGCTCAAGATCAAAAACAGCAACTGAAGTGTGATGGAGAAAATGGCCTTTTATAAAGCAGTCACTGTTATTAGAACTAGCTCCATCAAACATGGGCATGGAGAGAAACAAGATTTGAGAGACAGAGAACAGATTCATATAGGACTCTTACCATGGCAACCAATTTTATTTTCATATTTATTCATTTGGCTCAACATGATATATTTAGCTCTATGTTGCTTTTTCTTATCAGAGAGAATGTGGAGAATGAACATTGCTAAAACAAGCCTAGAAGTTGAAGCTTTCTGTCATGTACTCATCAGACCTAGGACACAGAATACAGACTCAAAAGAAGGAGCACCATTTTAGACAGAATCAGGAGATGGCGTAAATTGGCTGGGTCATCACTGACACGAAGATACAGCAAGTACATTAACTGTCTATCTCAATTCTCGGATCACGCATGGAGATTCTGATTAGTCAGATATGGCTCAACCAATCAGCACCCTCTTCAAATTCTGTATAAAATGGTGTCTTTTTTTGGTCCCCAAATCTATTTCCGTGCCCTCGAGTGCAAGATGAAAAGCTTCAACTTTGTGTTTCCTTTTGGCACAATTTAAGATCAGTACTACCCCTAGCAGTGATTAGCTCTGCTGCCTTACAGCACCACAGGGACCAGGGTTCGATTCCACCCTCAGGCAACTGTCTGTGCGGAGGTTGCACATTCTCCCCGTCTATGCACAGCTTTTCTCCACATTCCCCAGTTTCCTCCCATAGTCCAAAGATATGCAGGCCAGGTGGATTAGCCATGGGAAATGCAGGGTTACAGGGATAGGGTGGGGGGTAGGTCCAGGTTGGATCCTCTTCGGAGAGTCGGTGTAAACTCAATAGGCTGATTGGCCTGTTTCCACACTATAGGGTTTCTACGACTTTGTGATCTATTTACATACCTTAGAATATGGAGATTTACATCTGGATAATAGAACTCCATTCAATACCAATCTTCCTCAGTTAACATAAAATTGTAAAAGGAATAAAGGTCAATCGATTTTGCTGCCTTAAACATGGATCATCTGTGAATTTTGTAAGCTTGATCCATCAGATAGCCTGTTCTGATGCTGTGTTTTTCCACTAGCACCCAATATTCTTTGGAAATACTTGTGGTAGAGAATCCAACAACAGTCAAATGCCACGTTACTAATCTGCAAATTTATAGTTACTGCAAAACATTGCACTTTACAGAAAGATTCAGCCATTCAGTCAGGTTTACCTAATGGAGCACACCTAAGTAGTTCAATTTTAAAAACTGATCTATTCAAATACAGTATAAGCCTACAGACATTTTAATAGTCAAATTCAGAATCAAAGGATTCAGGGTAACTATGATGCCCTGAGACACACAAAACTAATCAGTCTGTGGGGAAAATTCAAAGAACAATCCTTGCTCCAGACCTAAAAACTTTCTTAAAGTGAGCTAAATCTGTGCCATTAGTTCAAGTTTACAAGAACAGTAGAGTTTAGAAATTGACTTCATGCACATGTTTAGGACCAAGGGCCAGGATTTCCAGAAGGTCACATTTTCCTCCATTGTTGAGATCAATCCATAACACCAGCTGCTTCAGGGGGGAAGAGGGCTGACCAAACTGGGCATAAAAGCCACACAGGAAACAAACAAAATCAAAAATTGCTGGAAAATCTCAGCAGGCCTGGCAGCATCTGTGAAGAGAAATCAGTGTCAAAATTTCGGGTCTTTCGTTCTGAGGAAGGGTCGCTGGACCCGAAACATTATCTCTGATTCTCTCCACAGATGCTGGCTGACCAGCTGGGGTTTTCCAACAATTTCTGATTTTGTTTCAGATTTCCCAGCATCCACAGTTCTTTCAGTTTCACACACAAGAAACTCCCATCAGCAGCTGGAACTGGAAAGAGGTTTATTTACAATGCTGTTCTTTTCATGCATCTAAATGTGGAAAATGGCTAGCAGCGCAATCTCTGGGCACTCTCACTGATAGAACATATGTTCTGTTACTCCCTGTTTGTGTGGTTAATGTAGTGGAAAACTATGCCACCTGCTTGCAAAATCATCACGATCCGTTCTGGTGAGAGCAAAGTACGAAGCAGTAATCGGAGAGATTTACGACATTCAGTGGATAGCAGGATAGCAGGGGGAGGTGGTGGTGGGGGTGGGCACTATTGTTTGGGAAGGTAGACTTCATAGAATTCCTACAGTGTAGAATCAGGCCCTTCGGCCAACAAGCACACACCGACCCTCAGAGCATCCCACCCCAGACCCATCCCCTCACCTACACATCTCTGAACACAATGGGTAATTTAGCATGGCCAATCCACCTAGCCGGCACATCTTTGGACTGTGGGAGGAAACCCACGCAGACACGGGGAGAATATACAAACTCCACACAAACAGTCGCCCGAGGGTGGAATCGAACCCGGGTCCCTAGTGCTGTGAGGCAGCAGTGCTAACCACTGAGCCACCGTGCCACTGTAGAGCTGAAGGAGGGCCATGTCATCTGGCCATTAAAATAAGAGCCTGCACGTGTTTCAATTAGTTGAAGAGTATTGTTCGCATTCATTATTGAACAAAGACCACTTGTTAATCAAAATCAAAGTGCTTTTGACTTTTCCTGCACTTGCCCAAGAAAATGGCAAAAATCAAGGCATTGATTTGCACAGCAAGAGAAAAGAGCAGCTACTGAAACAGTTGGAAGACCACAAGGTCGAATTCTCCCAGCTCCATGTGGTTGAAGTAACTGCATCCAAACTGTCCAAAATTCGTGTGGTATGGAAGTCCATTGAAACAGTCCTGACTGTCATCAATCAGACACAAAAAGACAACTTGAGAAAATTCTACAAGGCTTTGGACTTGCGACCCAAGAAGACCCGTGCCATGCACTGTCGACTAAACAAATATGAGAGGTTGAAGATCAAGAAACAGCAAAGGAAAAAGCATCTGTACCTCACGTGAAAGTGTGCTATAAAAACATAAATGCTCTGTCACAGAAAATATTAAATTTAAGAAATGAAAAAAACACTTGCTTTTGTACAGCTTTGATCAAAGGTCATTCACATAGAACGTTGGGTGCAATCTAATGCCATCCTGTGTGGCACATTTAGCGCATTTAATGAGGTGGGACATGAATGGCGTGTGAGACTCCTGCCACCTTTCCTCCACTACCCCCGAGTAAATCCATGGTGTTAAGACCCATGGGTGACCTTCTTGCCCACCACCAATTGAATCTTGGCACCACTGGAATTCCTCTCAGACTCCCACAAGCCAAGGCTCCCAGAAGAACACCAACTTTCAAATGTGAGGGAGGGCATGCCTAACAAATCTGAATGAATTTTTCGAGGAGGTGATCAAGTGTATAGATTAGGGTAGTGCAGTTGATGTAGTTTATGTAGACTATCAGCAAAGCCTTTGACAAGGCCCCACACCAGAGACGGATAAAGAAGGTGAAAGCACGTGGGATCTAGGGTAACCTGGGAACTGGATCCACAATCAGGTTAGTGACTGGAGACAAAGGGCGGTGACAGCAGGTTGGTCATGAGACTGGTGGCCAGTGTCCTGCTGAGTACCACAGGAATCAGTGCTGCATTCCATATTGTTTGTGATATGTAATTGATACAAATAAGAAATGGGTGGGCTCAGTGGGGCACAATGCTAAATAAGTTTGGGGATGGGCCAGGTGATTAATAGTTGTGAAGGCGGTCTTGGGTTACAGGAAAATATAGACAGATTAGTAAAATGGGCAGATCAGTGGCAAATGGAATTTAATCCTGAAAATTGTGAGATGATGCACTTTGAAAGAAGCAACAAGGCAAGGTAGGACTCATTGAATAGCAGGATACGACGAGGCTCACAGGAACACAGTGATCTTGGGGTGTTTGGCCACAAATCCCTGAAGGCAACAGGCCATGTTAATAAGGTGGTTAAGGTGACATACAGTATGTTTGCCTTTATCAGTGTGGTATAGATTATAAGAGCAGGGAGCTCGTGTTGGAGTTGTACAGAACTCTGGTTGGGCCACAGCTGGAGTACAGTCTGCAGTTCTGATCACCACACTATAGGAAGGATGTGATTGCACAAGAGCGGGTGCGGGGAAGATTCACTAGGATGTTGCCTGGGATGGAGCATTTTGGCTACGATGAGATACTAATAAGTTCGGGCTGTTTTCTTTAGAACAGAGAAAGCTGGGGGGTTAATGCATTGAACTGAGTAAGCTTATAAGGGGCATGGACAGGTTCAATAGGAAGCAGCTAGTCCCCTTAGTTGAAGGGTCAATAATAAGGAGCCATCATTTTAAGCTGAAGGGTAAAAGGTTTAGAGGGGATTTGAGGAAAACGTTTTTCACTCGGAGGGTGGTGGGGGTCTGGAATGTACTGCATTGGAGGACAGCAAAGGCAGGAAATTTCATAACCTCTAAAAAGGTACGTGGATGAGCAGTTGAAATGTCATGACATTCACAGTTATCGGTCAAGTGCTGGAAAGTGGGATTAGCGTAGATGAGTCTACACTGACCTAATGAGCCGCAAGGCCTTTTCTGTGCTTTATAATTCGATGATAAAAGTAGACAACCCTCAATCATTCTTTTTTAATCACATGGGCATCACTGGTTGGCCAGCACTTATTGTCCATCTCTAGTTGCCTTTGATAATGATGGGCAGCTGCCTTCTTGAACCGCTGCAGGCCATGTGCTGTAGATAGATCCACAATGCCCTTAGAGAGGGAATTCTAGGATTTTGATCCAGCGACCGTGAAGGAACAGTGATATATTTCAAAGTCTGGACGGTGAGTAGCTTGGAGGGGAAATTGCAGGTGGTGTTCCTTTATACCTGCTGCCCTTGTCCTTCTGGATGGAAATGGTTGTGGGTTTGGAAGGTGCTGTCTGAGGATCTTTGGTGAATTTCGGCAGTGCAGCTTCTAGATCGTATATAACCAACACTGAAATTGCTTTAAAAACTCAACAGATCTGGCAGCATAGGTGGAAAGAAATCACAGTTAATGTTTTGGTCCAGTGACCCTTCTTTAGAACTGATTATAGGTAGGAAAAGGTTGGTGTTTATACTGAAGATGGCGTGGGGGGAGTGGAAGAGTAATTGTGAGGTGGAGTTAGAGCCAGGGGAAAGGAAAACAGTTTGAATGACAAAGGAATAGGTAAAGGTCAGTCCTAAAATTATTGAACTCGAAATTGAGTCCAAAAAGGTGCAAGGTTCCCAAGCGGAAAATGAGGTGCTATTCTTACAGCTTGCACTCAGCTTTGCTGGAACACTGCAGCAAGCCTGAGGCAGAGACGTTGGCCAGGGAACAGGGTGGTGTGTTAAAGTAGCAGGCAACTGGAAGCTCAGCGTCATTTTTGCGAGCAGAACATAGATGTTCTGCAAATCTGTCGCCCAGTCTACGCTTTGTTTCCCCAATATAGAAGAAACCACACTGTGAGCAGTGAATGCAGTAGGCCAGATTGTGTGAACTGCAAGTAAATCACTTCTTCACCTGGAAGGTGCGTCTGGGGCCTTGGATAGTGAGGAGGGAGAAAATAAACAGGCAGATGTTACACCTTCTGCATTTGCAGGGGAAGGTGCCATGGGGCTATGGGGGGGTGTTGGGAGTGAAGGAAGAAAAGTCCAGGGTGTCCCAGAGGGTACAGTCCCTGTGGAAGGCTGACAAGGGAGGGGAGACGAGTATGTGTCTGCTGGGAGCATTCTGCTGGAGGTGGTGGAAATGGTAGCTAATGATCCTCTGCATGTGGATGCTGGTGGGATGGTAGGTGAGGACAAGGGGGACCCTATTGCTAATGTGGGACGCAAGAGAAGGGGTGAGGGGTGAAGTGCGGGACCTGGCTGAGGGCCCAGTCAACTACAGTGCTGGGGAATCCTTGATTGAGGAAGAAGGTGGATAATTCGTAGGCCCCTTTGTCAAAGTTGGCATCATCAGAATAGATGCAATGGAGACGGAGGAATGGGAGAATGGAAGTAGGTGTGAGGATGTATAGTCAAGGTAACTGTGGATACTGGTGGCCAGCCTATCCCCAGAAATGGAAACAGATGTCGAGGAAGGGAAGGGAGGAGTCAGAGATGAATGAGGTGAAGGTGAGAATGGGGTGAAAATCGGAAATGAAATTGATAAACTTTTCCAATTCCGGACGAGAGAGGGAAGCAGCATCGATGATATCATCGATATACCAGAGAAAGAATTGCGGTTAGGCGCCAGAATAGCAGAGGAACAAGAAATGTTCCACGTACCCCATAAAGAGACACGCATGTGGGCGAGAGCTGGAACTAAATTACCTTTGGTTTTAAATTAAAGTTAATCCCAGAATGAAATAAAGTTGCCAGCTGCAGATCAGGTAGAAGAGTGATGGTTTTAGTTCATATACAGAAACCACGTGCATCACTGATCCATGATATTAAAATGGTTCTGACAGATAATTAAGCATGGGAAATAAATGACTAGGTACTTTAATATTTATTAAATATAGGCTGCGTTAAACCCTGACAGAACATGATTGCAAGATTTTCTCAAACTTGGGTGAATTACTAAGCGATGGAAGTTTGGAATACAGAAGCCGTGGTTGAAGTGGCTTATAATTAAACTTGGTAAAATGGATCTGCAGTTATAAAAAGCTGTTTTTTTTTACCTCATATTCTTTTTCTAAACCTGCTGCAAGTCACCCCAGGAGAGTCACACCAATTCTTCAGTATTGTTATGCACAGGAACTGGAAGGCAACCAATTCTTAATAAGAAAGAAAACTGCAGTAGCTTAATGAAAAAAAATCTTACGTGAACCTTGTGCAAGACTTTACAACCACTCTTGACCTATTTTAATTTCTGAAAGACAGATCCTTCAATGGGCACAGCATGAAATTTCCTGAAAGCCTGGGTCTCAGCCGAGTCCAGGTCTCAATGTTTGCTAAATTAATGAACCAAAGTGTTTGATGGGCTCTGAACTGCGGTTTATAAGATATGCTCCCCATGCTGAGTGCAAAGACAATTTAGATATAAATGCACCACTTCCAATTACTGATGCTACCAGTAAAGATTAATGTTCAGGATTAAAAGAATTAACAGAACTACCCTGAAAGTTGAAAATGACTGATTGATTCTATGGGGCACAAAGTACTTGAACCAGGCTGAAAGTGATATTGCAGCCCCTTGCACTGCTCAAAATAATAAAACGGTAATTGGTTTGAACAAATGCAATCTCACTGTGCCTGGTAGGCAATATGTAGTTTCTGCAATAAATGTTCCTGATCTTTGAACTCATGGGAAGGAGCAAACTGGTGAGTGGTTCAAAAAAAACTGTTCAGGCAAACATATATTGTACCTTCAAATAAACTAATTCTGAGAGTAAATATATTATCCATGTGAGTGCATCTGCTGACACCTCTGGAGATCTCCGTCATCCCAACATCCACCCACCCTCATTACAACTTCCTCCTTCCCTTCATAACGCCAGCAAAGGGAATAGAACATAGAACATAGAACAGTACAGCGCAATACAGGCCCTTCTGCCCACGATGTTGCGCCGAACCTTTATGCTAATCATAAGGTCTATCTAACCTCCACCCCTACCTTATACTATCATCCATATGCCTAATAGCTGCTTAAATGCTGCTAATGAGGCCGACTCCACTATCCTCTCCAGCAATGCATTCCACACCCCGACCACTCTCGGAGTAAAGAACCTACCTCTGACGTCTCCCCGATATCTACCTCAACTCACTTTAAAACTATGCCCCCTCACAATAGCTACCTCCACCCTAGGAAAAAGTCTCCGGCTGTCCACTCTATCTATACCTCTGATCATTTTGTACACCTCTATCAAGTCACCTCTCATCCTTCGTCGTTCTAAAGAGAAAAGCCCTAGCTCTCTCAATCTTTCCTTGTAAGACCTTCCCTTCATTCTAGGCAACATCCTGGTAAATCTCCTCTGCACCTTTTCCAACACCTCCACATCTTTCCTGTAATGAGGCGACCAGAACTGGACACAATACTTCAGATGTGGCCGAACCAGGCTTTTGTATAGCTGGAGCATAACTTCACAGCTCTTGAACTCAATCCCTCTATTAATGAAAGCTAATACACCATATGCCTTCTTAACAACTCTACCCACCCGGGTGGAATGATTTGAATGATCCATTTCAACAACAAACTCTCATTATATTCAAGGTTAATACAATCTGGTAAACTGTACAGGGCACTGTTGGTAAAGCTGAATCTCAACTATGTACCCAGTACAGCTTTATATATCACATTAAAAATACTGCTCCTGTAAAACTGCATTAGGGATGGCCATCGTTATTGAGGTTTTACATAACATTCACACTTCCCTACCTAGATAATATACATCACCAGTCAGAGGAAAGTGAGAGGCATGCATTACTTTAAAATTCAAAGGCTCCAATGCATGTTGTAAATTGAAGATTTTCTTTCTTTTTCCCCAGAGTGGCCCTGGCAATGTAACAACATCCCAAAGCACTTTGCAACCAGTGAAGTACTTTTCGGTGTATTCACTGTGAATTTACAAAACACAGTAACCTGCAGACAGTAAGCTCTCTAGAATAGCAATGTGGTTTGATAATCAGATATTCTGTTTTAGTGATGCAAGTTAAGAGGTGACCTTGGGCTTAGGACCATTGAGAAAACACGCTCAGTCTTTCAAATAGTATCATGGAATCGTTTCCATCCACTCGATGAGTTCGGGATTAAACATGTTATCATAAACAGTACGACACAGCCTCAGTATTACAGTAAGATATCAGTCTAAATTTTGTGCTCACTTCAATGGAATGGGACATGAACGCCCCAAACCTTTCAACTCATAGGCAAGATTATAATCAACTGAACCACGGCTGTCCCTCCAGTAACTTTTCTTGGGGTAATCAGGAAAACTCTCTGATATCTTTAATTGCACAGTCTTCTCCACATGATTGTGAGCCACTCTTTCAGACCTCTGCTCCCAAAACAGAAGTTAGGGAGATGCCCAATCCCAGCAGGGAGGAATGGGAAAATGGTGTCTGAACCTAAAGGGAGGAGTTCAGTGGCAGGAGGGCAATAGCGGGCATGGAATAAAGTAGCTCAGGAAGTTTCAGGGATACACTTCTATTTTTATTGGTCTACACAATGCTGTAAAAGCAATTAACTTTTCCACAAATCTGTGAAAATCCTTCAAACTGCCAGGTATCCCAAGGCCAAAGATACCATTCCCATTGGGGTTAAACCTACAAGATAAACTTCAAAGCGTCCATCAGTTCCAGAATAACACATATGACCAATTCAGCTCCAATAGGTGGATCAGTTGCCTGCTTCTTGATCTGTCTCCATTAAAGCTGGTAATGGGCAAGGGTCAGATTTTAAACATTTTAAACCTCATCCAATCCCAACCTACTGGTATATGGCGGTTAAAATGACCGTAAAGGGAATATTAAACACTGGGTTTTAATCAAACCAGAGGGAACAGTTGTGGCAAAATGTAAAGGCAATAGCTTGCTATCCAGCATATATCTAAGATTTTTCACAACAGTTTAAATTACCTGATGTGGTGATTGGAAACAGGTTGATCTCATTAACAAGGTCCTTGATTGGGTTTGTCAACCCAGGCCGATCAGGAAAGTCCTTGCTGACCAATATAAATGGGAGATTTAGAATCTCCTCAGTTCAGGAGACTGACTCCGAGCTAGGTGGACCACAGCCAGTGTACTGTGCGCAAGTAAATAAATGGTGACTTGGTGATGGGATACTGGCCTCTGTGCAGTTATTTCCCATGGGAAAGACTGTAATAGTCAGGAACAATATGTATTACATGGTGTGAAGTTTCAGCCCTGTTTGAAAATCCATTCAAAAAACTGTAAGCCATGAATCATATGATAGCATTGCATCCAACAGGAAGTAAAAAGTAATAGGAGAAGAGTAGTCCAAAATTTAACCCCTTAGGAACTTTGCCAAGAAGATCAGGTGTGAAGCCATTCTTACAAGTTGTCTTTGAAGTTCCCTGCAAGCAAGTTTCAGTCTGATATTCACTTGGGTATGGAACATTAAATGATGACTTTTTAAAGAACGAATAATTTAACTGAAAAAAAAGACTAAGCTATTCTCATAGAACATTACTGCCTCTTGTTCTACCAGTCTGTTAAAAAGATAAGGAAGGAACTAAGCAAGAGCAACTCTTCCAGTCCTGCTGAACAAAATCATTATTTAATGTAGGTAGAAGTGTTAATCTTCCTATCCCAACAAAGCCCAAAGGGAACAAGTTCACACAAATTGCTTCAACTTTTATATAATGTTTCTCCCAGCCCATGAGCAGCCATGATTACAAACCTAACTGTACCAATGTACTCTCCCTGTAGCGCAGTGCAGTCAAGCACACAAGAACCCTCTCAAAATTCATGCCTGTATTTAAACCCTTGAAAATGTAATAAATGAACTGTGATAGATGATCAAGTTTAATGGTAAACAGGGAATATATATAAGCTGGTAATTAAAATTAGTTTAATCCTTTCAGAAAAGGTCCTACAGGACACCCACCTATGACAATCATCCTTTTCACTTGTGTCATTGCCCGTTGAAAACATAGCAGAAAACAATCATTACAATTCCGCCTTCAGCTAGTAGCTATTGCCAGAGTTATGTAATCAGTGTCATTGCAACCAAGTGTGAAAATAATGAAAAGACTTCCATGGAAGAATGAATGTTAGTCTACACAGCAGCATAGTGGGACTAGATAAATAAAATAAAAACTGCAGGCCTCGAGTCAGACCCTGACTGAATTAGTACTCTGGAGATTTCGGAACTAGTGCAGCTCCACTGTGTCTGGCAAACTTCCAATTTTTCACCCAAACACCCCTTATCTATACATCAGTGACAGAGGGCTACTCAACTGTAGAAAGCACCACAGTCACACTCAATACCATGCTCACTCGTAATTCACTCATATTGGCAGACACTTTCTGACAGGGATTACTGGATTGATCAGGAATGGCAATGGTGGCTAGTGATTTCAACCCGTACCGCTCCAGTACAGGTTAAAAAGCGATAGCTCTGTTTTCTACGAACTCAGTTTGCTGATATTTATGTTGAATAAATATCAGTCGAGAGCATTCATCCTCTGCGCGAGATCAAGCAATCTCGTTTCTTCAACAGTTAACTAAACCAATATACTGTGTGCACTGAACTTCCAATTCTGGAAATGATGAAAGCTCCTTAATGGTTGTTGTTTTTACTGAAGTCAACTCTGGTGCCACTTCCAATTTTTCTCCTTTTAATATGATCAATGTGACTCCACTCCAACTCAGGATTATTTTTAGAAATCGTTCTTTGCATATTTTAAAATTCGGAAATACTGCTGATATTTGAAAATGTAATTAAATCTCCTGTCAGGCTGAAAACATAGTCTCTCCAGGCCACAATTTAATTTCCCCATTAGCTCGTGTTCTTCCATGAATTAGCATTAAATTCTATTGGCGAGGCAGAAACTCATTCCTTTACACACACAACTGACCCATCATCATCATTCTGTTGGGGATCAACTATGACTTGGGGCTGTCTTCCTCTGTATAACACAACACTTTCTATCCTGTTCTTTAGGAGAACATGCTGCTGTGATATTTAATTATTTTTTTTAAAAGTACTGAAAAAGACAAACTGTTGGGACTCCCAAATCAAGTAAACATTCATCCTCACAAGAGAGGGAAGGCACACATGGATGAGATGAGTACACAGGGCAGGGCACTAGGATAGGGCAAAGGTAGACCCTGTGGGTGGGAAAATGGGGGGTGGACTACAGCTGGAGAACGAGGCCACATATGAAGGACGAGTGTGCAGGGAAGGATAAGGTGACACTTACGACGGGAGGAAAAGTGAGAGAAACAATGTCACTATTGAGCAGGAAGGCAAAGAAGGTGGTACAAGAGAAACAATAGAAGAGGCTGAAAGGAAATCAGGAAGGACAGAAGAGAACAGGTGGAGGTCAGATAAAGGAGTTTCTGGAGAATCTGCGCCAGCCAGGCTACCATGAAACAGGCTAAAGAAGTTCTGCAGCTAATGAAACAACAACAATCTCCTGGGACCTCAGAAAGAACACGACTGTTGTATACACGAATCAAGGGTCAAATTCACTGACTGAAAAAGTGAGAGGTACTATGTGCCAGACCACAACTAAGAACTTTGAAACTGCACATGACATCACATGTCTTCCAGAAGAAAGATGGGTGCATTTGGTCATGCAAAATATTTCTTTGTTGTTTCAACCATTCAATGTGATTTTCTTGTATTTAAAGTATCACATGTATGTGAATTAGAGGTCATTTGGTAGCAGATTTAATATTTTTAAAAATGATTTTATTTGCTGTATAGGTGAACAGAATTCACTTCTTATTCATCGTACCACCACCAAAGTATGAAAACTGATCAATGTTAGAGTTATTAATAGAAAAAGCGGGATAAGGTCCAGTGAAACAGATATTAAATTAAATGGAAAATTTCAATAAAGAAATTCAAACTTAGGTGAAAAGGCCAAATGCATTTTAAGCACAGAAGGTAAATACAAATGGAAATAAAAATGAAACTGGATCGTACATTCCAGCATAGCTAGCACAGTTAACTGAGAGCCCACAAAAACAGAAGTTGCTGGAAAAGCTCAGCAGGTCTGGCAGCATCTGTGAAGAAAAAAATCAGAGTTAACGTTTTGGGTCCGGTGGCCCTTCCTCAGAACTGGATCCAAAACATTAACTCTGACTTTTTTCTTCACAGATGCTGCCAGACCTGCTGAGCTTTTCCAGCAATTTCTGTTTTTGTTCCTGATTTACAGCATCCACAGTTCTTTCAGTTTTTGTTTAGTATTTAACTGAGAGCCCAGACTGAGTGATGCACCTTTTCTGATCCACTGTCAAGGCTGATTTCCAACCCTGGTTTTAGAGAAGTAGATGCAAACATCAAGTATAATGACAGCAGAATTAAAAGCATGATTCAGTCTGTTCAATTTCATCACTGCCAATACATCAGATATATATTTCGAATTGAGGTAACTGCATTTAGACATTTTATTACACTTGAACTTATTAAAATTACACATTTGAAGAAGGTGCACATGTTTTACTTGCCCCAGCTGAAAACAAAAGCTTTCCAAGGTACAGGTGTTTCCCCTAAACAAAAAATAATTCTGAGCATTCCAAACTTTTTGTTCAATTCTTAGGGTTTTATACGTTGTGGCAAGTGACTGAGATCACTTCCCACTCCTAGATCAATCAATTGAAAATCTTCAGTGAAAAGGTGACTCCATTCAAGTCGAACTGCCATTAAACAACCTATGGGCTAAATTGCCCATAGTGTCCATGGATATGTAGGTTAGGTGGGTTAACCATGGTAAATGCAAGGTTACAGGGATGGGATGGGTCTGGGTGGGATACTCTTTGAAGGGTTGGTGTGGGCTCGATGGGCTGAATAGCCTGCTTCCACACTGTAGGGATTTTATGATTTTTCTATGATTTCTTATGTAGTCCAAGTTTACAATGCAAGATGCGTCATTCATATATATTTTAATATCATTTATTTTAGAATATTACATTTTGAATTAGAGTCAGAATCATTGAGGTACACAGCACAGAAGCAGACCCTTTGGTCCAACTCATCCACGCCATCCAGAGATCCTACATAAATCTAGCCCAATCTGCCAGCATTTAGCCCATATCCCTCTAAACCCTTCCTATTCATATACCCATCCAGATGTTTTTGATAGCATGCAGGTTTTGTCTGTGTGCACGAGGGACTGGGTTTAGTAATGAACTTATCAACATTCTTGCAGCCATGATTTTCTTTAGACCAGTATGAGAGGGGGAGACCCTGCAGTGATAATGTGCAAGTGTTTGCATTGGGAGAGTTTTATGAATGGACAGAATAAACGTTGAACAGTATTAGCTTGCTTTCTGTTTGGAAGGCTCAGATATTTTTTTGCTTAGGGGAAACACCCATAGCTTGGAAACCTTTTGTTATCAGTTCATAGAGGTCCTTGTTGAAATTAAATGTATGAAGCAGTTTCTCCCAGATCTCTCAGTAATTTTACTACATATTTCAAAGTCTTTCAAATTGTATCATATTGAAATGGCTTGGTTTGTTCTATTTTATCTCTTTATGTAACAAAGATGTTTTATTTTTAAAACCAAATCTACAGCATTGAGCACTAGTGGCTCAGTGAAAGACCACCTTATTAAAAAAAAACATGATCTATTCATCCAGATTTCAGTCTGGGACTGAAACTGCATTAACTGGGATCATATCATTTAGAAAAGATCAGTGGTTCCTCAGTAGTGTTCTGACTGGAGGGAAGACTTTCTAGAATTAGAATTAGATTTTATTGTCACGTGTACTCAAGCACACGAGTATAATGAAAAGTTTACAAAGTCACCATTCCAGCGCTATCTTAGGTACAATGTGGGGTGGGAGGTGGTGTTTGCAGTGGGGAGGGGAGCATTGGAAAGCTAGAAAGAGACAGAACTGTCAATAATGAAACAGAAATGCCAGGGAAGCTTAAAATTACTGAGGTAATAAATTCCTTGTAAACGAATGTGAAATCACTACCTTAAGGCTGCATTTTTTCAGGAGTTACTATACAAGGAACATATATAGTTGATGGTATTGTAATGAACACTGTGTCATTTGTCAAATTTAAATCTGGGGTTGAGACCTGAGATGCAGTAAAAAGGGGTAGTAACGGCCTGGTTAAAAAATCTTTCAGCTTTGAGTATATATGGTGGAAACGCATTAGCTGTGATCTCACAGATTGTTCAGGGTGATGGCTTTTTATATGTAGAAGTGTGAGTCAGTTAATTTCAGAATAACATTAAATGCTAATATGTGTCCACTGTCTTGTGCCAATTTAGTTACTGTGCTGTCTTAGAAATTAGTGCTTCCTTTGTGTGTTGTGGCTTTAAATTTAATGCAGAGTTGATCATTATTGAGGATATTGATGAATTCTTCTAAGTCTGCTTCTGTTCAGAAATGCCCAAATATCAACACAAAGTATTTTCACTATATAACTGTATCACCTCATAAATGATTTAGCAAGAATGAAAAAGGAGTCTCTGATTCTAAAAAGCAGCCTCAAAAGATTGTCATAAAAAAATCTCAGGAGGATCCAATGATAGAAGGCTTTTTTGTACACTGATCCAGACCATCTATAACTCAGATAGCTCAGAGACCAAATGAAAAGAAAAAAGTGAGGGGTTAAATTGCATAAGCTCAAAAAAATGGACATGGACACCAGGATGAATGATTAACCTGTGCCAATGACTGAAAACAAAGCAGACTCTTGAGAATGATTGCTGCATTCTACACGTTTTGTTCAGTCGCAGCTCCGTCAGCAGGAATCCCAAAATTGTAACTTGCTTAAGAAAGTGTTGTGAGAAGTTAGCCTGTTTTATTCCATAAAGGCAATACAAAAGTACAATCCTACATATTCTGGGAATTGTGAAATGAAAATAGAAAATACTGGAAATGTTCAGTTTGTCTGGCAGCATCACTGGAAAGAAAGACATTGTCCATGTTATAAACTATAACCTCTGATCAAAGGTCATTGACCTCAGTGCTAACTCCGGAAGCATCAGCGGTCAGACAAATTAGACTGCAGTCATGCAGACTCTTACTGCTCCCAATATGACTGCAGATACCGGTGTTCTAAAGAGTGTCACAGAAATCTGTCCTCCACAGACACCACCCTAGGAGTGAAGGGACTTCACAGAGTACAAACTAGCCATTGTTTCTCAGGCATAATGCTATTCATGCTCACCCCTGCCTTTACCATTCACAGTCAGCCAGCCCAAACTGATGCCACCCAAGCCAAGGGTGATGCAACCAGGTCTTCTAGATCTAGAGTCGTCGGAGTTCATTCTCTAACGTGTCTGCAGTCTCTCCCAGGGAAATTCAGCATCTTCCATGGCGCAGTTACTAGCGTGTAGGAGGCATTAAGCGAGAGAACAAGGGGGTTTATTTTACATTTGAATCCAATATCAAATAAATATTCCATACAATTTTTAAGTGTCATTATTTTGTGGTGGCCTTCATTTTTGCATGGTGCCCAAGATAACGAGGTGATGTTCAGTGACAAAAGGAAGGTCAAGAATATGAGAATGTTGTTAAAGGGAAGTTGGGGTTGTAATCTCTCAAGCATCCTCAGATTCTGGAATAGTTCCAGAGGATTGGAAAATTGTTAATCTAACACTTTTAATCCAAAAAGTAAGAAGACAAGTAAAAGGTAGCAGGTCAGTTAGTTTAACATCTGTTATTAGGTAAACGTTATGAGTTTATTACAAAGGATGCAATATCAGAGCATTTTGAAACACATAATATAATCAAGCAAAGTCAGCACGGCCTCATGTAGGTGAAATCATGCATAACAAATTTATTAGAATTCTTTCAGGTGGTAATAAGCAGAATAGATAAAATGGAAGCAGTCAATGTATTTTATTTAGATTTCCAAAAGGCATTTGATTAATGCCTTAATAGGCGACTTAATAAGGGCCTTTGGTGTTTGGGATAGTACATTAGAATGGACAGAAGTTTGGTTGACTAAGAGAAGACAGACAGTTGTGATAAAGGGGGCATTTTCATTATAGCAACCTCTAACAATTGGAGTGCCACAGTGATCAGTGCTGGGACCACTGTTATTTACCATAGATATTGATAACACGGATAAGGGAAGTAATGCACTGTCGCCAAAATTGTAAATGACACAAAAGTAGGTGGAAAGGCAAGTGGTGAAGATGATACAAAGTCTATGAAGCGATATAGGCAGGTTAAGTGAGTGGGCAAAATCTTGGTAGATAGAACAACATTTGGGAAAGTGTGATGTTAAGCATTTTCACAGGAAGAATAGAAGTGCTGACTATTATTTAAAGACAGAAAGCTACTGCACAGAGGAATTTAAGAAGCCATGTGCATAAATCCCAATCCAAGTTCACAGTGTTTTAGGAAATACAAATGGAATGACAAAGGGAATGATGTAAGAAATTTGGGAGGTTTGCTATACAATTCAGACCACAGCTGAAATACTGCGCACAATTTTGGACCCAATATTAAAGGAAAGATATACTGGCATTGGAATCAGTCCAGAGAAAGTTCACTAGGTTGATCCCAGTTATGGAGGAATATTCTTATGAGAAGTTGTGTAGGTTGGACTTGCATTCCTTGGAGTTTAGAATAAAGAGAGGAGCCCTTATTGAAACATATAAGACAAGGTAGATGCGGAGAAATTCTTTACCCCTTGAGGAAGAGTCTAGGACCAAAGGATATAATCTCACAACAAGGAGGTGCACATTTAAGGTGGAGATGATGAGGAATTCTTTACAGCAGAGGGCTATCAAGGCTGGATCATTAAATATATTAAAAGGTTGAGACAGACAGATTTTTAATCAGTAAGGGAGTCAAGATTATGGAGAAAGGGAGGAAAGTGGATTTGAGGATTATTAAATCAGCTATGATCTCACTGAATGGTAGAGAAACTTGATGAGCCAAACAGCCTTTGTGTGCTCCCACATCTTCTAATCTTATGGCCAAAATTAAGCAACTTTTTTTTTCTTTATTCATTCATAGGATGAGGGTGTCGCTAGCTAGACAGCATTCATTGCCCATCCCTAGTTGTCCAGCGGGCAGTTCAGAGTCAACTACATTGCTGTGGGTCTGGAGTCATATGTAGGCCAGACCAGGTAAGGATGGCAGTTTCCTTCCCTAAAGGACATTAGTGAACCAGATGAGTTTTTCTGACGATCGACACTGGCGTCATGGTTATCATTAGATTCTTAATTCCAGATATTTTTTATTTGAATTCAAATTCCACCATCTGCCATGGCAGGATTCGAACCTGGGTCCCCAGAACATTATCTGGGTCTCTGGATTAACAGTCCAGCGATTATAGTACCAGGCCATTGCCTCCCCCTAATTTACATTGTGATTTCCCTGTTTTGCATACTTCTGGCAAGCTATTGCCAATTTGATGAGGAATACAATTTGTATAAGAGTAGTTTCATGAATTAAATGTCATTTTGGTCCCCAGACAATAGGTCCTAACAAGCTCAGCGTCAATCCCAGTTTTAAAAAAAATTGGTGAGAGAAGTTAGCATTTTGTCAAATCTTGAAACATATTATGTAGTAAAAGGAAAAACTAATGGCTTGAAAATCAGGTGGAACCAGTTTTTTTTTTTAAATTGTACATGGCATATAGCAGTTTTAGGAAAGGTTTGACTACATTCTGCTTGCAGTCCAACCCACTGTGCCCCCATTAAAACCTGCCTTAGCAAATGTAATTTAGTCCTGGCCTGGGATTCGACCTGCTGTGCACTCCAGGCACCCAGACTTTGATTCAGAGAACAGAAGACAGTAATTGGATATTTCAAAAGAAACAGCAGAATGCATTTATTAAGATAGATGATACCTCAAATGCAAGAAGTAATTGGTTCCGTCTTAAGCTTGTTTTTTTTTAAATTTAAAGTCAGTCTGAGGTGGAGGGGGGGTGCGGTTCCCACTTCATGACAGTGTAATAAATCTACAAGTTTTAATTAACTTTTTTTTTAAACCCTTTCCTAATGTGAAGACATGGTTTATCTTTTCCATGCAACATATATACGTCAAGACTTGACACAAGTGTAGCAAATGAACAAGTCAGCAAAACTTGATTCATTTCAGAGCAGGATTCTGAAAAAAACATGACCCACCGAGACGCCTTATGTCAACAGGCATTATGGCATTACAACCTTCATGATATATTTTGATGTAAATAAAAGTCCTCTCATTTAATTACATAATTGCTTAGTGGCATTCTGAAGCAAACATCCTCATTATGCCCAAGATAATAACAGGCAAGTTAGTAGCTTTAAGACTAAGATACCGAAACAGGTAATTTTGTAAAATCCTGATGTGTCTCTAATATGTTGATTCAGTTGTTATTTTGTTCCAATTTCCCATGTGGTCTTCTTCTTTGTGATAGGATTTAATAGGTAATAATAAGAATAGTAATGATGATGATGACGATCAATATTTTTGAGCCACTATCACTAGCAGAAGCAGTCATTATAAGCATAGCTCAGATACAAAGAATGATTATCAATTATCTTTTATATTTATTTAGCCAACAAGTGTTGAAAACATCAAGCAGGATGTTAACTTGTCGAAATGGTGTTTCCTGGGAACATTATATTAAGTTAAATTAACCTCAATTATTCTTGGTGATCACACATCAACTTAGTTCTCTAGATCAAGGTGTTTGGTAACTTCAAATATCAAAATAATCAAAAAAAAAACCAATAAAATAGAAACAAAAACATTTCTTTTAAAAAAAAAAGTAAAACAATCATTGATGTTAATATTTGCTATTAAGATTCACTTAGCTTTTCTTTGTGATCTTGTTGTCAGCTGACGACCAATTTAAATTAAGTTGCATACTCCTAATGAGCCACGGTACATACGTTGGATAAACGTTCCAGTACAAGTTTTGGAAGTTATGAAAATAAATTCATTGTATCCAATAATTTTAAACGAATTAAGAATTATTACCAAAGCAATCCAAAACCTATGCTAGGACCACTAAGCTTTTTACAACCTTGGAAAATATGGAAAAAAAGAACTGAATTAAACTGCAGTCTATGGGAATCAGGGAAATCTCTTTAATGGTTCTTGTCAATTATAGAACAAAAAGAGATGTCAGTGGTTGATGGGTGGCTATCTTTAAATGTTTGACCACTGCCACAAAGAAGAACATGGGCAGCAGATACATGGAAACACTACCACCTGCAAGCTCCCCTCCAAGACATGCACCCTTTTGAGTGGGAACTATATCATCATTCCTTCTCTGTCAGTGGGTCAAAATCCCATAGCTCCCTTCATAACAGCAGTGTGTACCTAAATCAGAAAGCTTGCAGTGTTTCAAGAAGACAGCTCACCACCACAGTCAGGGATGAATTATAAATGCCAGTAAAACCTAGATCTCATTATTTTTATTTTTAAAAATCAGCTTTACCTACAGATTTGATGGTCTTCCTTCTTTGAACACAAATTGGGGGATCTCTGCCTATTTCCTGCTAATGCGACATACCTTGTCCCTTTTGCAAAACATGGCAATGTAGACAATTAGTTACACTGATAGAATCACATTCTAACAAGCGTTTTCCCTTTAAAAGTCAATATGAAAATGTGTACCATGCAATCACTAAAATAAGCTGTCACTTCAATGATGGCTGCAACTACCCTGGCATTTTTGATATAAGCAATCTGCAAAACCCTTTAATGTTTGACTGGTGTGAATAGAAATGTTACAATAAAACAAAACTGGTTGCATTGGCAGGAGAATCGATAACCAGAAAGCACAGGTTTAAGTTAACTTACAGAACTGGGGAAAAGATGAAGAATTCTTTTTATGCATAGAATTATTACACTCCGGAATACTCGGCCTGAAACAGTTGTGGAAGCAAATTTTGTGATGACTTTTAAAAGCAAATTGAGTTTCGTACTTAAGGCAGGAAAGGAATTGCAAGTCTATTGGAATGTGTAGCATATTGGAACGTATTAGACGACTCTTTCAAAGGGGAGACAGAGGTATGATGTGCTGAATGGTTTTTTTCTGTGCTGTTGAATTCTACAGGCTGAATTTAACAAGAGTGAACCTGAGAAAATTGATAGTGGGGGACTCAGTGATGGTAATGCTGTTGACTGTTTAGGGGATCTGGTTAAATTCTCTCTTTGTAGGGATGGTAATTGTTTGGCATTTACGTGGCCTGCATGTTACTTTCCACTTGTCAGCCCAAGTCAAAATGTTGTCCTGAGCTTGCTGCACACAGGCTTTATCTGAGGAGTTGTGAATGAAAATGAACACGGTAAACATCATTGAACATTCTTACTTTGGGTCTTATGATGAAAGGCAAGTCATGAGCATCCTCAATGATATTTTCCATTACTTTGCCAATGTTAGGGGAAGCTTTGGGTATGACATGAGTTAACCTGTAAATCCACTTGACACTCCAGCTGGGATTAGAGCAAGGTAGAGCGTTTTAGTTAATTTCATAAACACTAATCACTTTTTTAAAAATTTATCCTTATTCAAGAAAGTAGTCAGTTTAAATGAAAAGTTAGTTAAACAGCACAAAATTGCTCAGATGCTGACATAGCAGACAGACAGAGTTTCTTTGAAAATGCAACGTAGCTGAACCAGCATTAACCCCGAGGCCTTAAACTGGAAATTGAATGTGAAAATGACCTTGTAGCGCACCAAGAAAGACAAAGCAATGGGGTTTCACAAAGGATGGAAACAAGCACAGGCTTAGGAGAGGAGATAGGATGATAGGGATGTTAGCGGGGTGCGAGGCCAGGGATAACAGGTACCTTTTGAAATGTTAGATAAACAGTGTTAGTCTAAAACAGATCAATTCAGAATTCAAGTAATGTACTGCCTACATGATTTAAAACATTCAAGTATATGACAAATCCTCACTGTTACCTCAGAATCTTTTCTGAGGTGGATTCCCCCATCATTGCCTCAATAAACGATCACTGGCCTGTACCTCGAGGCTCCTGAGATTATTGCGGTAAAGTAATCTATCACAATACTATTAATCGAGAGAAGGTTAATGAGGCAGTAATTGACAGATTGGATTGTGCTGTTTTCCATGGATACGACATGCCTGGGCAATTTTCTACCTTGCTGGGCAGATGCTGGTGCTGTAGCCATATTGCAACAGCTAGTCTAAAGGTGTGGCTAGTTCTGGATCTCAAATCTCCAGTAGTTGTCAGAGCCCAAGGCCCAAGGTATTGGGTGCCTTCAGCCACTCCCTGACATCATGTGGAGTGAATTCAATTGGCTGAGGATTAGCATCTGTGATGCTGGAGAATCTGGCTGAAGGTAGTTGCAAATTCTTCAGCCTTGTCTTTTCCCGTTGTTGAGAATAGAAATATTCCTCCTCTTGTTAGCTGCAGAATAGTCCACTCCCAGAGGTTTAACCTGATTTGTTGGTTACAGGAACTCTGTCTATTGCTCACTGCTTCCACCCTTTAGCATGCAAGCGTGTTGTAGCTTTGCAACATTTTAAAGTATGCCTGACACTGCTCCTCGCATGCTCTCCTGCCTGCTTGCATCAAACCAGGGTTGGTTCCTTGCCTTGACAGCAGAGCAAGGGAACTGTTGAACCATGAGATTACAAATTGCAGTTGAATACAACTGTTGGTGCCTACACCATCTCATGAATGCCTATATTTGAGCTGCTCAAACTGTACTGAATCTATCGCATTTATCATCATGGTACAATGATTCTGCAGTGGTCACTCCTACTAGTAATGTCATGGACAGGTGCATCTGGAGAGTTCTGTTCCTCCTGCCGATCCAGCCTGGTAGATCCAACTTTCAAAAATTGGTCATGTGATCAGTAACGGGGCTAACTGGGCAGTCTTACTGACAAACATTTAGGTCCTCCATCCTGAGTACATTCTGTGCCCTTGTCACCCTCAGTGTTTTCGCTCAGGGGTGTTTAACATGGAGAAGAACTGATTCATCAGCCGAGAAGGAGAAGTAGGTGGTAATCAGCAGGTTTCCTTATCCATATTTGACCTGATGCCATGAGATGTCATGGGTTTTAGAGTTAATGATGGGGTTGCCAACTGTTCCACTATGCTACCACTTCTGCTGGGTCTGTTCTTTAATGGCAGCACTATCTGGGATATTGGCTGTATGGTGCGAATCGTTCAGTAGGATCGGTGAGGCAGTTGCTTGACTTGTCTTGAGATAGCTCTTCCAATTTTGGCACAAGCCCCGATGTTTGTGAAGAGATCTTAACAGGTTTGGGTGTGCAGTAGTCATTCCCAAAGCCTAAGTCAACGACTGGCGGCCCATACAATTTTATTTTTTTTTTAATTTTTGTGGCAGTTTGATACATCTGAGTGGCTTGTTTGGCCATTTCAGAGAACATTTAAGAGTCAACCACATTGCTGTGTGTCTGGAGTCAAATTAAGTCAGACCATTTAAGGATAGCAGATTTCCTTCCCAAAGGGACACGAGTGAACCAGATGGGTTTGTACCAATTGACGATAATGTCATGGTAGCTTTCCATTCCAGATTTGTATGGGTCAATTATTGCCTCGGTGGGGATTTGAACTCATGACCTGTGGACCTCTACATTCTTAGTCACTGACATTACCACCATACCACTGTATCCCCCACTGTTAGTTTATGAATAAAAAAAATCTGCTTCTCTCAGGGCTATTGAAAAATTACAAGTTCAATCCATGAGTCTTGCAAGAAAGAATACAAATGGAGAAAATAAGAAGCAAGACTCCCTGTCAGCTGAACATGTTTATCAAACCTTGGACAGCAGAAAGCCTCTACTTTAACCGTTATCAATTTAACTTACTTTGGCTGACATGGCAGCTAAGAATGCTCACGACCTAGAGGTTTGCCTATTTCTTATGGGGTAGGGGGGATACACTTTGTCACTCCTGGCCATGAATCAATGCTTCATTGAGCCCTATTGAGATGCCCATGTGAACACAGCTTGAGAACAGTTCAGCTCAGTAATGATGGTTCCCACGACTACATAAACAACCAGGACTCACTGTCAAATTGCAAACACCCTCTTCCTTCCCCAGCCACCATTCCCTACCCATCCTCCCTCTCTGCTGTCCCCATCAACCCTCCTCTCCTCCTTCTGGAGCCTCTCAGTAAAATCAAAATGTTGCCACATGATTAAAAGCAAGTTAAGTAAATAGAACTCAATCTATTAGTAGCAGTTATAGTTAGTTGAACTGAATGTGGCTTCTTCATTTAAAAAAGGACAATAAAAATCACTGCTCACATTGTGGAAAATTAGGTCAGCCACAGTATTCATGTTAAATTCGTATAGAAATCACACAGATTGCTCATGAGAGGGTGAAGAGTTTTGCACAAATGGGATTTGACAGTTTTACTAATCTAGCCTTGGTTCAACAGGTCACTAAAGACAGACACATGGTTTCACCTGTTCCCTGATGTGCAGTCCTCAGCTTTCTACAATCCACACACGTTTCTGCAGGTCAAGTACCAAGTTATATAAATCTCCATCAGGGAACAATGAGAATCAAATTCAAGTTTTCGTGACCCATTGCACAGCATCCAGTTTTTTTCTGTGCTGAGATGGAAGATAAGTGGAATTCCCAAAAGTTAAATAAAATCACCATACTTTTTCTTTCAATTTCAAGAATCTGTCTAAAGTGAACACTGATTTGGAATAATCAATCAGTCCTTGTGATTGTTTATAATGATCAAGGGTCACAGTTGTACCTCAAATACTGTCTAAATGTGTGTGAACTGTGCAATTATTTCCCTGTTCAGGCACTGAACAGTTCAGCAGTATCTAGCAGCAGCAAATTCAGAAAAGGTTTTCTGAAGAAGAGTCCCAACCCAAAACATCAACTCTCCGGCTCCTCTGATGCTGCCTGGCCTGCTGTGTTCCTCCAGCTCCACACTGTGTTGTCTCTGACTCCAGTATCTGCAGTTCTTGGTATCTCCTTCAGAAAAGGTTTTTTCTTTGCCAATTTAAGCAGCTGGCAAGGAAACACTATCTGGATGCAAAAGCATCACGTGGGCCAAGTACAAAGAGGAAAATCAGGCAGTCCCTGTATATTTTGAGGAGCTACTCCGCAACAAAACAATTACTGTCTCAACTGGTAACAGCATTCATTTCTACTCACTGAAACTCAAGGGACAGGGAATTGAAGTGAAAGGCTAGACAATGGCTTAGCCGGACCTGCCTGGACCTATTAAAACACCACCAGATTGTGTTCTCACCTGCTGAAGCTGCCCACTATTCCAGGATCATTCTGGAATGCAATAACAATGCCTGCTTCTTTCCCTGACTGCAAGTCATCTTCTGAAACTCAACTCACCTTCCACCCCAACCCCCACACCCTCACCACCACCTCCAACACCAGCAAGTGCAAGGAACATATGGATTTCTTTGCCACTGAAACCAAGACAATCCAATTAGCTGCCTCTGCCAAGTCCCTCGCTTCCTCCAGCCCATTTGGCCAAATTCCTTTGACAATCATCTTTCTCTAGTTTCTCTCTCATCTCCCTTCATGCCCTCTCTGAGCCCATATGGTCCATAAAGCTCACCTCCTGTTCCCATGAGCTTGTTCCCATTAAGGTGCAAATAATCCGACATCTCTCCTGGACACAATCTTAGCCAATGTCATGAACAGCTTTCTCCCCATGTATTGATCCTCTCTCCTTTAAATCTGTTGTCATCATTCTCTTCTTAAAAAAAAACTCTTGACCCAACATTGTGTAAACACCATCTTTATATTTTTCTGTGTTTTTAATTACAGAATGAAATGGGAAAAACACTCTCTTAAAAACCCCTAGGATGGCAGAAGCAATTGCTGCACTTTTAAAAAGCAAGCTACTGAAACTCATTATTCGAGCAGTGGCGCGAAACTGTAGTCGGGCCAACACCAGGCGGTGAGAGATTTGGCCGACAGCAAGTTGCTGATTGGTCTGTGAAGTAGTAACCAGCCTGGCAACAACTATCTGATTAGCTCCTGAGTAACTAAATCACTTTCGCTCTCTCTTTCTCCAGGAAAATACCTAAAGCCTGAGGAAAGCCAGTTTATTTTCTCCCGCCAGTGTTTCTGTAAGATGTTGCTTTTATGTAACAAAACAGAGACTTTATAATTTGTGAATAAATTGCTCTGTGCCTCCTGTGATGAGGCAAAAAAACCAAAGGATTTGGAAAACCAAAGGAACCCCTCTACTCAATCTCACGGATTGAATTGTTCCTGAGATTTTTAACCTCCTCCACCTATAAAATCAATGATTTTTGGCTGTATGTAGGGTATAGTTATATACCTGTGGTTAGAACCAATTTGTTTGTAATAAGTAGTCATTGCTGTTAAGTACAGAAAGCTGTTCCATGTTTCCTGTTAACTTGAGTTTACCAGGCAGGCAAATTGCAGATTTTGCAGACTTAGATATAATCTTTAACTATTGTGACCACTGCAGGAACGGAGAGGCTTGATTTCCAGTGAGCTGTCCCACTGAGATAAAAAGTAAGTCCCCATAGTCCTATTGGACCATAAGGCTGCTCTCTCATTAGATAGACAACTATTGGTAATTTAACACGACAAAAACAGAAATTTCTGTAAAAACTCAGCAGGTCTGGCAGCATCTGTGAAGAAAAAAATCACAGTTAATGTTTCAGGTCCAGTGACCCTTCCTCAGAACTGGTAATTTAACCTGAGGATCCCACTCCTCAGGTGATACGAAAGGTTGAAAAGGGAAGTCCTTCAAGTTAACCATAGCCAGTGTAGGAATTGAACTCAAGCTGTTAGTGTCACACTGCATTGTAAATCAACCATCCAGCAAACTGAGCTAACTGGACACCCCATTGAGGTGCAACACTTAACAAAGCAGCATCCATGTCCACCCTCAGTTTCTGGTCAAGTCCTTGAGTGTGTTGTTACCTCCCAAAACCTTTCCCCACTTCCCAGAACGTCATTTTTGAATCCCTCCAATTAAGTTTCTGCCATCAATCCAATTGTAGCCAGAATATCAATTTCAATAGTTTTGTGTCCTATACCTGTACTGTTATCTCTGGTATCCCCCAAGGTTCCATCTGTGGCTACCCTCCTATTATTAAATGCTATGCTATCCCATCGCAACATCATCTAAAGGTTCAGCAATAGTTTTCACATGTCCACTGCTGATATATGGCTCTACCTCTTCAGCAACTCTCTCGATTTCTCCACTGTTGTAAAAGTAGCAGACCGCTTATTCGATATGCAGGGCTGGATAAGCAGAATTCTCTTCCAATTAAACATTGGGAAGACTGACGACATTTGATTTCAATCTGCACTCCAAACTCCATTTCCAGCTACTGACTTTATATCTCTCCCTAACAGTCACATTTTAATCAGAGGTGAACTACCGAGCTCATATTCACACCATTACTGACAACAACTTTTCCATCTCCGTAACATCACTGGATTTCACTCCTATCACAGCTAATGCAAAAACCCTCATTCAGCCCTTCATTACTCTAGACCCCACCACTTCACCACATCCCCATGGTATCCCACATTGTATCCCTCCCGTAAACCTAAGGTCATCTAAAGTTCCACTGTTTGTGTCTTATTTCGCACCAAGTCCCTGCCCCCTTTTCCTTGTGCTGCTGACTTATAACGTCTTGGCTTTAAATTTTTCACCCTCATTCCCTAAACTCTCCATGGCCTCTCCTCATCACTGTGATTTCCTCCAGCCACACAACCCTCTCTCAGTCTGGCCTCCTGTACATCTCCAAATTTAAATACTCCACTAACTGTGGCTGTGCTTTCAGCTGCCAAGGCCTTAAATACTGGAAATATCTCCCTACACCTCTCCACTTCTCTACCTAGCTCTCAGTTAACACACTTCTTGATACCCACCTCGCCGACCAAGCTTTTCATCTGATCTATTATCTCAAGTGGCTCAATGTCATACTTTATTTTATAATCCTCCTTGAGACTCCTTGACATGTCCCACTATATTCACAGTGATAGAAAAAGGGACATGGGAAAGGAAGGAATGTGTGTCTGGTGGTATTGTTAGCCACTAACAGTCCCCATTAATAGCTATTCACCCTCCTAGCCTGATGGTTATCCACTCTTTTGTCTGTCCAACTGTTCTGCTCTTTCTTTGGCCTCTACCTCCACCTATCATTAACTCCTAACCCCCTCCCCTATCTTCTGAAAACAAACCAACACTTTCCTAGCTACCATCAGTTCTGAGGAAGGGTCACTCAACCTGAAACGTTAACTCTTGATTTATCTCCAAAAATGCTGCCATTGCTTTTCCAGCAATTTCTATTTTTGTTTCTGATTTACAGCCTCCACAGTTCTTTCAGTTTGTAAAAACTTAAGTTGTTGTTGTGAGATCACATGGTGCCTACCCAGTTCATTTTCAAAAAAAACAATGATTTCATCAACCACTGTGCCTAGAAATTTGACATAAATGTTTAAAGGATCAACAGATACAGGTTTACATTTATTGATATTTATACCTGGCCTGCTCTGCTCACGAAAAGTTTTTCTGTCTTTCTAATGAAACCAAGAGGGAATGAGCACTTCAATTGCTTTTATTTCTTCAATAAAATTCCTTTTAAACAAAAGCAGAGAGCACCAGCTGTACAAGAGGCACTGGGTAATGCAGACAAAGGAGACAGCAGCAAAATGGGAAACATGCTCTGCCACCAACCAAGCATTTATCAGATGATCAACATCATGAACATTCAAACTTTTTGTCATAGTGACCATTATACTGCTGACCAGAGAACTCAGTAGGCCACATGAAAAGAGAAAAATATTCATGACCCATTCTGTGTCACTGAGTCCTGCAAAGGCTCTGCTGCCAATCAGATATTCTGAAGTAGAAAATGTTGGAAGTAATTACATTCACATTGAAGAGCCTCCAGCCATATCGCAAACACAAGCTAATTTTACAAAGCTGAGCACAACTAAAAATTGTTCTCACTTCAGCTTAATTAGACAGATTAAAAATTAATGTCGTGTAATTAAACATTCTAAAAAGCAATCTCCCTCTTCCATCTCTGCCACACTTCTCACCTCCCTCCATGCAACTGGCAAACCCCAGTATTAGTGGAAATCTGTTGTCTGATTTCACCAATGACGAAGTGGTGCTAAGAACAGACCTTTCCAAATCACCAGAGATGCCCAAATTCAAACAGGCACACAAAACATTAAAAATATAACTGGAAACTGAACTGCAGCAAACAACAGTGCTGCAGTAAGTGCTGCATCACAGCAGTGATGGCATAATCCCTCTCATCCAAATCTGTTTTCCTCATCAATTGCGCCAGGTTTATTAGAAACAGTGTTGCTTTGGAACCAGGAAACATCGCATTTTAATTCTCTTCAAAGCTTTTGACAATTTGTACAGAACCACTGATTAACCAAGTGCAATTTGTTTATCAAACAGATACAGTGACATCACATGATAAATACAACGTTAGGATGATGGAGGTATGAAAATTCTGACATCGATGTTTCAGTGCAGACTATTCTAATGTCAGAGTTGTCATCTTTTTGGGAGAGAAACTGGGCTGGATTTTATGGAGCATTCATGAGCCAGAAAGCTGGTTATTGGATCCACAAAATAGGACTTTGTGCCTTTAAAAGCCAGCTTCTTGCCCTCTGCCTTCTGCCGCTCTGATTTAATGGGATCAATATGCAGCCCGACCAGTCTAACCCCACATTCTGCTCACCAGTCAATGGGCTAGAGGGAGGAAGGAGGGAAAACAACAATATAATTGGAGCCTTGCCTCCACCACAGTTTTCCCTTCGCAAGTCCACACCAACCTTATCCTACCCCAGATAACCCCTCTCCCAACCAACCCACCTAGCTGGGACCTGCTAGCCCTGTATCAGAGAAATCCCAGTATTAGCTGGAGGTCTGTGGCCATCACTGGTACTACCGAGCTGCCACTCTCAAACTGGCCAGCAGCTCTCCGAGGCATATCTCCTTCACGGAGGGCAGCTTAAGTTTCTCCGCATAACAATTAAAGTGTCACCGGCTAAAAGCATCAGAGCAGGGCAAGCTGCCCAAACAGAATCAGGTTTGACTAGACATCTATGCTGTGGTGCAGGGTGACCATGTTCAGCACCTAATCCAGCCCACAGAACCAAAGTCCATCTCAGATAGCCACCTCATGGAGCTCAGAACCAACGTGTTCTCCAAGTGGTTCTCCGACCTATAATTCTCCCTCAGCCAACAACACCGAACATTCACACAGTCCACCACGTGCCCAGTGTCACCAGTCTGTGCCACTGACGTGAGACACTGCAGCAACTCATCAAGGCTGCTTCAACCTGCACTTTCCATGTCCTCAACATCTACCATCGAGAAGATCAAGGGCAGCAGGTACACAGGACATATCATCACCTGCAGCTTGCTCTTCAGGTCACATACCAGCCTGATTGGGTATATGTCACCATCCCTTCATTGCCACTGTGTCACAATCCCGAATGCCCCTCCACATAATAGCACAAGTATCTTCATCACATCAACTCCAACTGTTCAACAATGTGCCTGCAAAGCACCATCTGCAGACCACAAGTGTCAACTCTGCCAGTGACACCTAAGAGATGTTTTTTCAAAACAAAATCACGCGGTAGTTGACTCAGTTGTTTGTGTTTATCCGCACATCTCTGTCTTTCCCAACAGCGGAGTGAACTCCGGAGTGACTCTGCTCCAGGAGCACAGTGCAATAATGAGAGACAACATCTGACAGCCACACAGCTATCCTCGAGCTAAACAACAGGAAAATCAACGGAGCTGAATTTTTCTTCACTAACATCATAATATTATAATTAAGAGCACCGACAGCCCCATGATATTGTTTCGCCCCACGTTTCAGCAGTCATGAAGCTTTTAGCTCTTTCAAAATTCCACAGAAATATCGAAAACAATATTACTTACATTTTGTTTCTCCCGTTTAAACAGGGCTGATACAGTACTTTGACAGCGTTGCTTCCTTCACAAAATTTGTGAGATGACTCTGGCTTTACAGCCTTCTTGTCAACTCCAGCAAAATCACCTTTTACATCGTTGTGTGATCTCACCAGCAGGCTGTCAGAATTCAAAAGCCAGAGCTGTAAGAAAGAAAAAAAAAATTATATCTAAAAAGGTAGCTAATACACCTGACCTTAAGCAAGGTATTAGAAAGTTAATTGCAATTTTTAAAAAGATGACTGTTTGCAAAATCACCAGCAGTTTAATTCAAATCGACACAGCATCAGTGGATACAGTGTATTTGGATTTTCAGAGGCTTTGCCTCAAAGAGCTGAGTGGGCAAAAGCAGAGCAGATGGGATAGGGAGTAATACATTGGCATGGATTAAGAATTGGTTGACAGACCGGAAACAGGCAGCAGGAATAAATAGGTGTTTTTCCAGGTGGTTGGCGTGATTAGTACCACAAAGATCAGTTGTCGTTCCCAGCTACTTACCATTCATATAAATGACCTGGAGGAGGGAACCAAATGCAAAACTTTCAAGTTTGCTGACGATACAAAACTGGGCAGCATTGAGAGTTGTGAGGAGGCAGCATGGAGGCTTTAAGATGATTTCGACAAGTTGAATTACTGGGCAAGAACATGGCAGATGGCTAAATGTGAAATTATACATTTCCTTCAGAAAGGAAGAGTATTATTGAAATGGTAATATAATGGGAACTGTGGATATACGAAGGGATCGGAGTGTCCTTGTACATCAGTCAATAAAGGCAGGTTCAGCAAGTAACTAGGAAGGCAAATGGTATACTGGCCTTCATTGCAAGACGATTTGAGTTCAGAAGTTAGGATGTCTCACTGCAGTTACACAGGGCCTTTGGCGACACCACACCTCTAATTAGTGTGCAGTTTTGGTCTCCCTCTCTAAGAAAGATAAACCTGCCATAGAAGGAGTACAGTGGAGATTCACGAGGCTGTAACCAAGGTTGGCTTGACTGTCCTGTGGGGAGAGGTTCATTTGACTGGACTTACATTTACAAACATTTAGAAGGATGAGAGAAGATCTGATTGAAACGTACAAAATTCTAATAGGGCTGGACAGACTAGAAGCAAGGAAGATATTTTCTCTAACTGGGGAGTCTGGGATGCAGGCGGGGGGGCAGCAGGGGGTGGGGTGGGAGTTGAAGGTGGGGATGTGGTGCGGGGGCGCGGTGTGAGGGTTGCATAGAAGTCTGTGGAGGCCAAGTCATTGAATATATCTGCGAAAGAGATGTGTACATTGTTAGATTTTAAAGGCTTGAAAAAGTATGACGAGAAAGCGGAATGGCCCACTCCTGTTCTTAGTTTCTATATTTCTAACATTTTGTTATAAATCCCACAGAGACTGATAGCTTTTTAAGGAGAAAAAAGTCCCCATAAAACCAATGGAAAGAACACCACTGGACAATATTTCACTTTAAACATTTTGCTGCAGTAAAGGAACTAAAATCAACAAAAAAATCAAATATTGATTAACAAATGAGGAAATTTCAAATTTAAACAATATAATAAGCACTACAAGAAAATTTACTAACAAGCACTCCCATCATTTCCTACATAAATCTGGTATTGTTTATAATCTCACCATATTTCCAAATTGATCTTCTTTTTGTAAGAACTCTCACTTCCCATCCAATCATTTTGATACTCAAGTTGTATCCATGAGCAGCAATATTCCATCTAAAGTTCCTAGTCATAGTTACCACTGACAAGGTAAGTGAATCTAAGAACTCACTTGGATCACAAGAGTGACAGTGTTGTCTTTGGTGCCACTCCACCAGCAGCTTTGGGTGTTGTCCAAACCATAATTACTCATCCTTCCAGTCTCCAGTGTTCTGTCCTTTCTAACTACATAACACAGTGTCAAGGCCCCTGCATCACCTCCCTTGCCTCCCACAACAGCTAGAGATACATCTCATCTGGGTCTGGGGATTTATCTGATTTTAAACCTGCTAAAACTATTAATACCTCATCCCTCTCAATGACAATTTGTTCAAGTATATCACGTGCTTCTTCCCTGATTTCGATATCCTTCATCCTCCCTCTGTATGTAAAATACTCATTTAAAACCTTACTTACTTTTATTTTTACTTCACTGAGTTTGCCATTCAAGTCGCTAATGGGCTCCACTCATTACCTGGTCATCATCTTGCCACCATGATGCTTATAAAATGCCTTTGATTTTTCACTTACTTTACCTGCCAGTATTTTCTCATGGCCCCTCTTTGCTTTCCTAATTTCTTTAGTTTCTACATGCATCTAGAGTTTCTGTTGATCTGAGCCCTCAGTATTTTTTCATTCACTCGTTGGACTTGGGTGTCACTGGCTGGCCAGCATTTCTTGCCCATCCCTAGTTGCCCTTGAGAAGGTGATGGTGAGCTGCTAAGTCCTCCTGCTGTGGGTTGACCCACAATGCCCTTAGGGTAAGAATTCCAGGATTCCGACCCAGCGACAGTGAAGGAAAGGCGATATATTTCAAAGTCAGGATGGTGAGTGGCTTGGAGGGGATCTTACAGGTGATGGTGGTCGTGGGTTCAGAAGGTGCTATCCGAGGATCTTTGGTGAATTTCTGCAGTGCATCTTGAAGATAGTACACACTGCTGCTACTGAGTGTCAATAGTGAGGGAGTAGATGCGTGGATGTAGTGCCAATCAGGTGGGCTGCTTCATCCTGGATGGTGTCAAGCTTCTTGAGTGTTGTTGGGACTGCACTCATCCAGGCAAGTGGGAAATATTCTATCACACTCCTGACTTGTGCCTTGTAGATGGCGGTCAGGTTTCGGAGAGGCAGGAGATAAGCTACTTGCTGCAGTATTCCTGACAACTGACCTGCTCTTGTAACCACTGTGTTTATGAGGCAAGTCCAGTTGAGTTTCTAGTCAATGGTAACCCACAGGATGTTGACAGTGGGGAATTCAGTGATGGGATTCAGTGATGGAAACACCACTGAATGCCAAGAGGCGATGGTCAGAGTGTCTCTTATTGGTGATGGTCATAGCCTGGCATTTGTGTGGCGCGAATGTTACTTGCCAATTGTCAGCCAACATCAGGATATTGTCCAGATCTTGTTGCATTTGAACACAGACTGCGTCAGTATCTCAGGAGTCACAAATGATGCTGAACATGTGCAATCATCAGTGAACATCCCCACTTCTGAAGGTCATTGATAGAGCAGCTGAAGATGGTTGGGCCTGGGACACTACCCTGAGGAACTCCTGCAGAGATGTCCTGGAGCTCAGATGACTGACCTCCAAACCATCTTCCTGTGTGCCAGGTATGACTCCAACCAGCAGAGAGTTTGTTGCCTGATACCCATCAGTTCCAGTTTTGTAAGGGCTCCTTGATGCCACACTTGGTCAAATACAGCCTTGATGTCAAGGTCTGTCACTCTCATTTCATTTCTGGAATTCATCTCTTCTGTCTATGTTTGAACCAAGTCTGTAATGAGGTCAGGAGCTGAGTGGTCCTGGCAGAACCCAAACTGGGCGTCACTGAGCAGGTTATTGCTGAGCAGGTGCTGCTGTATAGCACTGTTGATGACACCTTCCATCACTTTCCTGATGATTGAGAGTAGACTGATGGGACAGTAATTGGCCAGATTGGATTTGTCCTGCTTTTTATGGACAGGACATACCTGGGCAATTTTCCACATTGTCGGGCAGACGCCAGTGCTGTAACTATACTGGAATAGTTTGGCTAGGGGAGCAGCAAGTTCTGGAGCACAAGTCTTCAGTACTATTACCAGAATGTTGTCAGGGCCCATAGCTTTTGCACTATCCAACGAGTCCAACTGTTTTTTGGCATCATGTGGAGTGAATCGAATTGGCTGAAGACTGTTATCTGTGACGCTGGGAAACAGAGATGGATCATCCACTCGGCACTTCTGGCTGAAGATTGCTGCGAATGCTTCAGCCTTATCTTTTGCCTTGATGTGCTGGGCTCTTCCATCATTGAGGATGGGAATATTTATGGAACCTCATCCTCCAGTTCAATTCCTCACCATCATTCATGACTGGATCTGGCAGGACTGCATCCTCTTAGTCCTGCTTAGTACTTGCTGACTATGCTGTTTAGTGGCTTCACCAGGTTGGCACCTCATTTTTAGGTTATGCCTGGTGCTATTCCTGGCATGCTGTCCTGCACTCTGCATTGAACGTGGGTTAATCCTCTGGTTTGATGGTAATGGTTGAATGTGGGATAAGCCAGGCCATGAGGTTACAGATTGTGCTGGAGTACTGGAGTTCTGCTGCTGTTGATGGCCCATGGCACCTTATCTACCATAAGCTTCCTTTTCCTTTCCTCATCCAGTCCTGTACATTCCATAATGACCAGGCTTCTCCAGAATTTTGGTCCCAATCTTCACCCTTACAGGAAGATAATGCCTCTGCACTTTCACTGTTTCCTTTTTGAAAAATTCCGACCGTGCCAATGTAGATTGTCCTACAAATAGTTACTCCCAGTCCACTTTGGCCAGATCCTGTCCTGTCATATTAAAATCAATTCAAAATGCTTATATCTGGTCCAGGACATTTAGGAAGGAGAGGAACTACGAAAAGGTGGAGGGAATAGCTCTGTTAATTCATAAAGTATGATCACAATAGAGATGGGTTGACTAAGTGGAGGGAACAACAATGTAGAAGCTCTTTGGGCAGAGATGGTAAATGATAAAAGCAATTGTGGAGCAGTGTACAGGCTCTCTAACAGTAACCACATGATAGACTGTAGTATAAAGGGAGAAATACTGTGAGCCATAATCATGAAAGATGCTAAAATTTTTACAGACTGGATAAATCAGATGGTCAAAGGTAGCCCACATAAGCAGTTCATAGAATATTGTCGGGATAGTTTCTTATAATAGCATATTCTGGGACCAGCCAGAGGGCTGGCTTTACTAGACTTTATTATCCAAACAGACACGATTAATTCATGACCTCACGGTAAAGATGCCACTAGGCAGGAGCAACCATAAAATGATTTAATTTTACATTCAGTTTGAGGGAGAGAAGGATGGGTCAAATGCTAGTTAGCATCAGTGACTACTCACCACATTAAATCAGAGATAGCAAAAGTGAACTGGATTAAGGAATAGGCCAATGGAGATGCAGTGGCAAATGTTTGAAGGGATATTTCAGAAAATGTAGACTAGACACGTTCCAACAAAAAGGAAAGATTCTAAGGGGAGAGCATCTGTGATAAACTCAATAAGTTTAAGATAAAATATACCTAAAGAAAACATATCATGATCAGTGGCAGGTCAGAAAACTGGACGAAACATGAACAAACTGTGAAGATTGACCATGAGAATAATAACGAGGAATAAATTAGAAAATAAGAGAAAGCCAGCTGAAAATATAAAAGCAGAAAGTAAGAGCTTTTATCAGCCTTTATAAAAGAAAAGCCATGAAGTGAATGTTGGCCTGATAGCAAATAAGTCTGGGGAATTAATAACAGAAAGGAGAGAGAACAGTAGATGGACATTTATTTTGCATCAGTCTTCACTACAGAGGATACAAGAAACATCCCAGATATAGCTACAATTCAGGAAGTGGAAGGGAGGGAGGAACACAAGAAAGTGACATTCAGAAGGAAAGTGGGACTGAGTGATTGCTGGAGTTGAAGGCTGATAAGTTCCAAGGTCCTGATTTTTTTAAAAAATTATTCATTTATGGAATGTGGGTGTCGCTGGCTGTGCCAGCATTTATTCTCCGTCTCTAGTTGCTCTCAAGAAGGCGGTGGTGAGCTGCCTTCTTGAACCACTGCAGTCCACCTGCTGTGGGTTGATCCACAATACCATTAGGGAGGGAATTCCAGGACTTTGACCCAGCAGCAGTGAACAAACGGCAATATATTTCAAAGTCAGGGTGGTGAGTGGCTTGGAGGGGAACTTGAAGGTAGTGCTATTCCCATGTATCTGCTGCCCTTGACCTTCTAGATGGATGTGTTTGTGCATTTGTAAGGTGCTGTCTGAGGATCTTTAGCGAATTTCTGCAGTGCTTCTCACAGATGGTACACACTGCTGTTACTCAGCAGTGGAGCGAGTGGATGTTTGTGGATTTGATACCAATCAAGTGTGCTGCTTTGTCTTGGATGCTGTCAACCTTCTTGAGTATTGTTGGGGCTGCACCCATGCAGGCAAGTGGGAAGTATTCCATCATACTCCTAACTTCTGTGTTGTAGATGATGGACATGCTGTGGGGAGTCAGGAGGTGAGTTACTCACCTCAGCATTCCTAGCCTCTGACCTGCTCTTGTAGCCACTGAATTTATGTAGTGAGTACTGGTGAGTTTCTGGTCAGTGATAACCTCACGATGTTGACAGTGGGAGATTCAGTGATGGTAACAGCATTGAATGTCAAAGCGCAGTGGTTAGATTGTCTCTTATTGGTGATGGTTGTAGCCTGGTATTTATGTGGCACGAACATATTTTGCCACTTGTCAGCCCAAGCCTGGATATTGTCCAGATCTTGTTGCATTTGAACATGGACTGCTTCAGAGCCTGAGGAGTCACAAATTGTGCTGAACATTGTGCAATCATCGGTGAACATCCCAACCTCTGAGCTTATGATGGAGAAAAGGTCATTAATGAAGCAACTGAAGATGGTTGGGCCTGGGACACTACCCTGAGGAACTCCTGCAGCTCAGATGACTGACCTTCAACAACCACAACCATCTTCCTGTGTGTCAGGTATGACTCCAGCCAGTGAAGCGTTTGCCCCGATACCCATCAATTCCAGTTTTGTAAGGGCTCCTTGATGCCACACTTGGTCAAATGCAACTTTGATGTCAAGGACTGTCACTCTCATCTCATTTCTGGAATTCATCTCTTCTATCTATGTTTGAACCAAGGTTATAATGGGGTCAGGAGCTGAGTGGTCCTGGCAGAACCCAAACTGGGCGTCACTGAGCAGGTTATTGCTGAGCAGGTGCTGCTTGATAGCACTGTTGATAACACCTTCCATCACTTTCCTGATAATCGAGAATAGACTGATGGAGCGATAACTGGCCAGGGTCGATTTGTCCTGCTTTTTGTGCACAGGACATACTTGGGCAATTTTCCACATTGTCAGGTAGATACCTGTGTTGTAACTGTACTGGAACAGCTTGGCTAACGGAGAAGTAACTTCTGGAGCACAAGTCTTCAGTACTATTACCGGAATGCTGTCAGGGCCGGGAGCCTTTGGAGTATCCAGTGTCTCCAACTGTTTCTCGATATCACGTGGAGTAAACCTAATTGGCTGAAGACTGGTATCTGTCATGTTGGGGACCACTGGAGGAGGCCGGAGATGGATCGTCCACTCAGCACTTCTGGCTGAAGATTGCTGCGAATGCTTCAGCCTTATCTTTTGCACTGATGTGCTGTGCTCTTCCATCATTGAGGATGGGGATATTTGAGAAGCCTCTTCCTCCAGTGAGTTGTTTAATTATCCACCACCATTCACGACTGGATGTGGCAGGACAGCCGAGCTTAGATCTGATCCATGTGGGATCGCTTAGCTCTGTCTATCACTTGCTGCTTTCACTGCTTGGCATGCAAGTAGTCCTGTTTGGTGGCTTCACCAGGTTGATACCTCATCTTCAGGTATGCCTGGTGCTGCTCCTGGCATGCCCTCCTGCACTCTACATTGAACCAGGGTTGATCCCCTGGCTTGATGGTCATGGTTGAGTAGGGGATATGCTGGGCTATGAGGTTACAGATTGTGCTGGAGTACAATCTGCTGCTGTTGATGGCCCACAGCGTCTCTTGGATGCCCAGTCTGGAGTTGCTAGATCTGTGCGAAGTCTGTCTCATTAGCACGGTGATAGTGCCACACAACACGATGGAAGTTATTCTCAATGTGAAGGTGGGACTTTGTCTCCACAAGGACTGTGCGGTGGTCACTCTTACCGATACTGTCATGGACAGATGCTTCTGCAGCCGGCAGATTGAAAAGGACGAGATCAAGTATGTTTTTCCCTCTTGTTCGCTCCCTCACTACCTTCCGCAGACCCAGTCTAGCAGCTATGTCCTTCAGGACCCAACCAGCTCGATCAGTAGTACTGCTGCCGAGCCACTGTTGGCGGTAGACATTGAAATCCCCCACCCAGAGTACATTTTGTGCCCTTGCCATCCTCAGTGCTTCCTCCAAATATTGTTCAACATGGAGGAGTGTTGATTTATCAGAAGAGGGAGGATGACGTGTGGTAACCAGCAGGAGGTTTCCATGCCCATGTTTAACCTGATGACATGAGACTTCATGGTATCCGGAGTCACTGTTGAGGACTCCCAGTGCAACTCCCTCCCGACTGTATACCATTGTGCCACCTCCTCTGCCAGGTTTGTCCTGCTGGTGGGACAGGACATATCCAGGGATGGTGATGGTGGTGTCATGGAGTCATACAGCATGGAAACAGACTCTTCAGTCTAACCAGCCCATGCCGAACATAATCCCAAATGAACCTAGTCCCTCCTGCCTGTTCTTGGCCCATCTCCTTCCAAACCTCTCCTATTTATGTATCTATGCAAATGTCCTTTAGACATTTTAACGGTACCCACCTCCACCACTTCTTCAGGAAGTTCATTCCACACACAAACTACCCTCTGTGTAAAAAATTTTCCTCATGTCATTTTTTTTAAATCTCTCACCTCTCACCTTAAAAATGTGTCTCCGAGTCTTCAAATCCCCCATCCTAGGGAAAAGACAACTACCATTAACTATATCCTTCCCCCTCATGATTTTATAAACTTCTATCAGGTCACTTCTCAAACTTCTATGCTCCAGTAGAAGTTCCAGCATATCCAGCCTTTCTTTATAACTCAAACTTTGCATGCCTGGCAACATCCTGGTAAATCTCTTCTGAACCCTCTCCAGCTTGATAATATCCTTCCTATAACTGGGCAACCAGAACTGGACACAGTATTCCAGAAGTGGCCTCGCCAATGTCCTGTACAACCTCAACATAACATCCCAACTCCTATACTCAAAGGACTGAGCAATGAAGGCAAGTGTACCAAATGCCATTTTAACCACCCTGTCTATACGTGATGCAAACTTCAAAGAATCATGTACCTGCACCCCTAGGTCCCTCTGTTCTACCCAAGGCCCTACCATTAACTGTATAAGCCCTAACCTTGTTTGTTTTACTAAAATATAACACCTCGCATTTATCCAGATTGAAATCCATCTGCAATTTTTCAGCCCATTGACCCATTTGAACAAGATCCCTCTGTAATCTTAGAAAACCTTCTTCACTCTCTACTATGCCATGAAATTTGGTGTCGCCTGCAAACTTACTAACCATGCCTTCTACATTCTCGTACAAATCATTTATATAAATGACAAACAAAAGAGGATCCAGAACTGATCCCTGTGGAACATCGCTGGTCACAGGCCTCCAGTCCGAAAAACAATCTTCCACCATTACTCTCTGCCTCTTGTCATTAAGCTAATTATGTATCCAATTGGCAAACTCACCCTGAATCCCATGTGACTTAACTTTACTAATTAGTCTACCTTGAGGAACCTTGTAATAAACAACATCTACTGCACTGCCATCACCAATCTTTTTGGTAACTTCCTCGAAAAACTCAACCAAGTTTGTGAGACACAATTTTCCTCGCAGAAAACCATGCTGACTGTCGCTAATCAATTTTTGCCTCTCTAAATGTCCATAAATTCTTTCTTTCACAATCACCTCTGACAATTTACTCATAACCAAAGTCAGACTCACAGGTCTATAGTTCCCCGATTTGTCCTTACAATCTTTCCTAAACAAATGTGTAACATTAGCCACCATCCAGCCTTCACGCACCTCACCTGTAGTTATCCATGACGCAAATATTTCTGCAAAGGGTCTCACAATTTCCTCCCTTACTTCCCACAATGTTCTTCAATACATTAGCTCAGGTCCTGGTGATTTATCCACCTTTATATTCTCCAAGGCCTCCCAAAATTCTTCTTCTGTAATGTGAACTGTTTTTAAAACATCAAAGTTTATTCCCCTGCATTCTCTAGACTTCATTTCTTACTCCACAGTAAAAACTGATGCAAAGTATTCATTTAGTATCTCTCCCATTTCATGGGGTTCAACACAAACACAACCTCCTTGATCTTTAAGAGCCCTACCCTGTCTAGTTACCCTCTTGCTTTTGATGTATTTGCAGAATTTCTTTGGATTATCTATAACCTTATCTGCCAATATTATCAAATTCCCTCGTTGACTTTCTGATTTCTTTCTTAAGAATGCCCCTTCACTCTTTATATTGATTAAGAGATTCAGTTAAACAAAGTTGTCTACGTCTAAAACAAGATTCTCTTTTATTCTTGACTAGAACCTCAATATCTTTATTCATCTATTGCTCCTTAATCTTACCAGCTTGACCCTACACTCTTAACGGGACAAAATGCCCCCGAACTCTCGTCATCACATTCTTGAATGCCTCCCATTTGTTAGACATCCTTTTACCTGCAAACAGTCTAGTCCAATCAACTTTTGGAAGTTCTTTTCTCATACTATTAAAATTTGCCTTACTCCAATTAAAAACTTTAACTTTTATGGAAGGTTTATCCTTTTCCATAACTGTTTTGAAACTAATAGAATTATGATCACTAGACCCAAAGTGTTCCCCCACTTTTACTTCAGTCACCTACCTTACCTTATTGCCCAAAAGAAGTTCTAGTTTTGCTCCTTCTTTGGTAGGAGCATCCATATATTGATAAAGAAAATTTTCTTGAGCACATTTGACAAATTCTTCACCATCCAAACCTCTAACATAATGGTAGCCCCAGTCAATTTTTGGAAAATTAAAATCCCTCATTATAACAACCTTACTATGCTTACACATATCTGAGATCTTCCTATATATTTGTTTCTCAATTTGCCTCTGACTATTGAGGGCCTATAGTACAATCCCATCAAAGTGATCTTTCCTTTCTTACTTGTAATTTCTACCCATATGTTTTTACTGGACAATTTTTCAGAAATATCTTCCCTAGTTACAGCAGTAATTCTTGATCGAAAATGCCACCAACCCCCTCCTTTCTTGCCTCCTTTTCTATCCTTCCTATAGCATCTAAAACCCAGAACATTGAGCCGCCAGTCTTGTCCATCTCTCAACCAAGTTTCTGTAATAGCTATGATGTCCCAGTCCCATGTTCTTAAACATGCCCTGAGTTCATCAGCCTTACCTGTAAGAGCCCTTGCATTGAAATAAATGCAATTTAGTTCTTCAGAGTTACTACATACTCGGACTCTCTCTTGTCTTTCTTTTCTAATTGACATGCTTTCCTCACATTCAGAACCTTCCCCATCAATCTTCCTTTTTACACTGCTACTTAGAATTCCTCCACTCTCCCTCTCTATCAGTATAACGTCTCCATTAATGGAATGAACAAATCTCCCTGCTAAGATATTGGTCCCTTTCTAGTTTAGGTTAGACCCATCCTTTTTGAACAGGTCTCTTCTACCCAAACGACATACTAATTGTCCAAAAACCTGAATCCCTGAACAATACAGCAGGTCTTTAGCCATTGATTTATCTCCCGTAATTTTTTTGTTCCTTCCTTCATTTGAGTTTAGCATTGGGAGCAAACCAGAAATTACTACTTTTAAAGTTCTATTTTTTAATCTTCTACCTAACCTCTTAAATTGATTCTGTATTGCTTTAATCTTTTCCCTAAAATTGTCATTCCTACCAATGTGTACAGTAATTTCTGGCTTCTCAAACTCACCTTTAACAATATGCTTGAAACATTTGGAGACATCCTTAATCCTAGAACCAGGAAAGCAACAAACCATCCTAAATTTAGCTCACTGCCACAGAATCTCTTGTCTATGCCCCTGACAGGAGAGTCCCCTATAATAATAATTCTATTAAATCTTGTCAAATGCTGCTTAACATAAAAATCATTCCAAGTGTCCAATAACTGACTGCCCCTTCCAATTTCCTCAGACAGACTATCCCCTTCTACAGTTCCAAAAACTGAATATCTATTTGATAGAGGAATAGCCACCAGAGACTTTTGAACTTTCGTCTGAGACATAGTAATACTCACAGAATCATACCTTACAGACAATGTCAGGCCGTTGCTTGACTAGTCTGTGAGACAGCTCTCCCAATTTTGGCACTAACCCCCAGATGTTAGTGAGGAGGACGTTGCAGGGCCGACAGGGCTGTTTCTGCCATTGTCTTTTCTGATGCCTAGGTCAATGCCAGGTGATCCATCCGGTTTCATTTCTTTCAGACTTTGTAGCGATTAGTACACTAAATGGCTTGCTAGGCCATTTCAGCGGGCAATTGAGAGTCAACCACATTACCGTGGATCATCACCAGACCAGGTGAGAGTGGCAGATTTCCTTCCCTGAAGGACAACAGTGAACCAGATGGGTTTTTCCCACAATCGACAGTGATTTCACAGTCATCAGTAAATTCTTAATTCCAGATTTTTTTTATTGAACTCAAATTTCACCATTTGCCATGGCAGGATTCTAATCCGGGTCCCCAGAACATTAGAGATAGTAGGAACTGCAGATGCTGGAGAATCTGAGATAACAAGGTGTAGAGCT
>NC_063336.1:33854473-33896337 GCF_021869965.1 Rhincodon typus
ATGATGCTGCTTGGCCTGCTGTGTTCGTCTAGCTCTACACCTTGTTACCCCAGAACATTAGCTGAGTTTCTGGATTGACAGTCGAGCAATAATACCACTAGGCCATCACCTTCCCTGAGAGATATCATTGTCAGGTCCAAAAGAAGTAGAGACTGAGATAATTGATACACTGGTTTTAATTTTCTGAAATTCCCTTGATCAGGGGCAAATCCTTTGTTCCAAGAGGGAGGCAAACAGGAAAGAGGAAACTACAGGCCAGTTAGGTTAACCCTTGTCATGAAGGCAAAGTTAAAAGCTTTTATTAAAGGCATTATACCAGGGCACTTAAAGAAATTCAAGGTAATCAGGCAGTCACATGGCTCTACGAAAGGGAAATCATGTTTTGTAAACATAATAGAGCTTTATGACAAGGTGACATGTTGCGGAGAAAGGGTAACTGCTGATGTAGTGCACATGGATTTCAACAAAACATCTAATAAAGTAACACAAGAGATTATTGTGGAAAGTAAGAGCTCATGGTGTAGGGGGAAGGATGTTGGCATTGATAGAAGATTTGGCTGGACAGAAAACAGAGAGTAGACATAAATGGGCCAACGTCTGATTGACAAGATGTAACATGCTGTATGTCACAGGGACTAGGGCTGGAGTCTCAACTGTTTACATTTTATTCAAATGGTTCAGACGAAGGGGTGAAAGGAATGGCTGCAAAACTTGCTGATGACAAGGCAGGCAGAAAAAGAAGTTGTGTAGGAGAGACTACAAAGGGACATACATATGTTTACTGAGTGGGCAAAGATCTCTCAGAGTATAGGGTGGTAAAGTGTGAAATTGTCCATTTTGGCAGGAAGAATAAACAAAAAGCATACTATCTAAATGCTGAGAGATTGCAGAGCTTTGAGAGAGATCTGGATGTCCTCATGTGTAAGTCACAAAAGGACAGTATGCAGGTAATCAGAGAGAAAATTAATAAAATGTTACTGTCGATTGCAAGGGGAATTGAATACAAAAGTAACGAGGCAATGCTTAGTTATACAGGGCACTGGCAAGACCACATCTTGAATCTTGTGCACAGCGCTGATCTTCTTGGTGATGGGGATTCTGCACCTAATATTCGGAAATGAGCCCAGGCAGGTATAAGGACTGTCAGTAGGGAAGCCTTTTGTAAATACTGACCATTACTCAGTTGTATTTCGGATAGTATGAAAATGGATAAGGATGGGTTGGGAATAGGCTCAAAACTGGGTAAAGGTAAATTTTACTAAAATAAGATATAATTTGGCCCAAGTGGACTAGAAGCAACTACTTGCAGATAAAATTGTGTCAGAGCAGAGGGAGGCATTCAAGGAGAAAAATAATGCAAGAACAACACTAATACGTTCCCATAAAGACAAATGATAAGACCAAGAGAACATATCCAGAGAATCCTGGATACCAACAGATGTAAAGGTTAGGATTTGGAAAGAAAAGGACAAACTTATGGAAGATACAGTGATCTCAATTCAAAACAGTCCCTAGCAGAGAATAAAAATGCAAAGAGGAACTTAACAAGTAAATTAGGAATGTAAAGAGAATGAGTGAGAAAACACTGGCAGGTAGAATAAAGGAAAATCTATAAGAGATTTTAAAATATACGAAGAGCAAGGGAATAACTATGCAGAGTAGGGCCCATTACAGACCACAGAGGTAATTCCTAAATTACCCAGAAGACTTGGGCACTGTCATCAGTGAATACTTTGCATGGTCTTCACAACAGAAATGAATGACACAGGTATAGACATCAGGGTAGAAGACTGTGAAATATTAGAAGAAATTAATGCAGACAGGAGGTAGCAGAGGGTTTAGCAGACTTAATTGTGGATACATCTGCATGCCTGGAAGAGATGCATCCCAGTTTGTTCACAGAGGCAAGGTGGCTCAGTGGTTAGCACTGCAACCTCAGTGCTAAGGACCAGGGTTAGATTCCAGTCTTGGTGACTGTGTGGAGTTTCCACATTCTCCCATGTCTGTGTGCTTCTCTAGCAGGTGCTATGGTTTTCTTCCACCGTCTAAAGATGTGCAGGTTAGGCGGATTGGCCATGCTAAATTGTCCATAGTGTCCAGGGATGTGTAGGCTAGGTGGATTAACCATGGTTAATGCAGGGTCACAGGGCTAGGCTGGGGGAGTAAAATGGGATGGGACGCTGTTCAGAGGATCGGTGCAAACTCAATGGGCCGGATGGCCTCTATTTGACTGTAGGGATTCTATGAAGAGGTCCTGGCAGTCACTTACAAATCCTCCCTATCCACAGCTGAGGTGTCAGACAACTGGAGGACTGCTAACATCATCCATTATTTAAAAAGGGACAAAGTGATAGGCCAGGAAATTACAAACCTTGGTGGTGGTCAGAAGTCCTTACAAAGAATTCTAAGGGACAGAATATACCCACACTTGGAGAGACAATGGATTAATCAAGCATGATCAGCATGAATTTGTTTTGGGAAGGTTATGTTTGACAAATCTGTTTGAATTTTTTGAGGAGGTAAACAGGAGTGTTGGCGAAGGCAACACATTTGAAGTGGCCTTTAGCAAAGCTTTTGATAAGATGACTCATGGCAGACTGGTCACGAACATAAATACAGAATACAGGAAGGAGATAAAGGGCTTGGTGTCATGGTGTAATGATAATAACCTCTCTCTTAACGTCGGCAAAACAAAAGAACTGATCATTGACATCAGGAAGGAGGAGGAGACACTCCCGTCTACATTAATGGGGCTGAGGTAGAGAGGGTCTAGACCGTCAGGTTCCTAGGAATAACGATAACTGACAATCTGTCCTGGCCATCCCATGCAGATGTGATGGTCAAAAAGGCACAACAACACCTCTTCTTCCTCAGGCTGCTTAGGAAATTTGGCATGTCCATAAGGACGCTCACCAACTTTTACAGATGCACCACAGAAAGCATTCTGTCTGGGTGCATAACGGCCTGGTATGGCAACTGCTCTGCCCAGGACCGTAAGAAACTACAGAAGGTGGTGTGCACAGCCCAGACCATCACGGAAGCCAACCTCCCATCCATGGACTCCATTTACATGGCTCGCTGCCGCAGAAAGGCTGCCAACATCATCAAAGACCCATCGCACCCTGGTAAGGATCTCCTACAACCTCCTCAATCAGGCAGAAGATACAGAAGCTTGAACATATGCACCAACAGGTTCAAGAACAGCTCCTTCCCTGCCATTACTAGACTGATGAGTGGACTCTCTAAGTTCAAATAATGTTGATCTTGTTTTGCACACCTCCTGTGCAGTGTAACATGTATGCCTCACTCTGTCTAAGCACCCTATGATCTGTATGTTCTTGTTTGCTATGATCTGCCTGTACTGCTCATAAAACAAAGCTTTTCACTGTATTTAGGTACATGTGGCTACAGTAAATCAAATCAAATCAAAAAGCCGATGGAATCCAAGACAAAGGCATTTTGGATCCAAACTTGGCCGAGAGGCAAGAAGCAGAGGGTGAGAATACAGGAGCGTTTCTGTGACTGGAAGTCTTTTTCCAGTGTAGTTTCACAGGGCTAAATGCTGAGACCCTGGCTGTTTGTGTTGCACATTAATAATTTGGACTTAATTGTCGAGAATATGATCAAAAATTAGCATATGATAGAAAAATTGATAAGTGGTAGTGAGAAGGATAGCAATAAACTGTAGGTGGTCATCAAAGAACTGGTCAGCTGGGAAATCCAATTCATCCCAGACACATGTGAAGTAACGCACTTGAGAAGAGCCAACAAAGCATACACAAATAATGGTTGGACCCTTCAAAATACAAAAGATCAGAGGGACCTTAGTCTGAATATCCATCGATTCCCTGAAGTAGCAGGGCAGGTCGACGGGTTGTTAGGAAGACATTTGCAGAGGAGATTCACCAGGATGTTGTCTGAGCTGGAGGTCTGAGTTATGAGCAAAGACTGAATAGACTGGGACTGTCTTCCTTGCAGCAACATAGGTTGAGAGGGCCCTTACAGAGGTCTATAAGTTTATGAGGGGCATAGATGGAGTAGATAGGAAGGCACTTTTTTGATTACTAGAGGGGTCAGTAACCAAAGGGCATGGGTTTTAGGTAAGAAGGAAAAGGCTAAGAGATAAAAGGTTGAGAATTTTTTTTTAATTAGAGGCTGGTGGAAGTCTGGAGCTCTCTATCTGAACGGGTAGTTGAGTCAGAAATTCTTCTAACATTTAAACAGTATCTGACTATTTACTTGCATGACATAGGCTCCAGTGCAATGGGCCAAAAACTGGAAAATGGAATTAGTATCAGATCTCTGTTGACCAGCGTGAACACAATGAGTAGAACGGCCTTCAGTTTTGTAAACATCCATGAGTCTTATTTAAGGAAGGATGTAAACATGCTGGAGACAGTTCAGAGCAGGTTTATTTGACATACCTGGAATGGTTGGGTTGCCTTATGAGGTGAGATTGGACTACGTTAGTTTCTGCTGGAGTTTTAGAAGTTAAGAGGTGACGATTGAAACGTACAAAATCCTGAGGGACCTTGACAGGGTGCATGTGACAACAATGTTTCCTTTTCGGGAGAAACTTAACCTCGGCGGGGGGTCATAGTTTAAAAATAAGAGGTCACCACTGAAGGCAGAGACAAGGAGAAACTTTCTCTCAGAGTATCGAGAGTCTTTGGAATTCTCCTCAAAAGGTAGAACAAAGTCTTTGAATTGATTTAAGATGGAGTTAGACGGATTCTTCACACGCAAGGGGTGAAAGGATATGGTAGGAATACAGCAGTAACCTTGAGGGCACGAGCGGCATATTTCTGCTCCTAATTCATATGTTTGTAAGTTTCTAACACAGGGGAACAAGCTCAGGAGAAGGAGCCAATCATGTAGGCCAATTTTAATTTATTTATGGGACGTAGCACTGCTGGTTGGGCCAATATTTATTACCCATTGCTATTGCCCTGGTGAGATGCTTTCTTGAACTGCTGAAGACCACTTGGTGTCGGTTCACCCAAAGTGTTGTTAGGGAGGGAGGGAGTTCCAGGATTTTGATTCAGAAACCAGCAATACAGGGGAAGTTGCAGATGATGGTGTTCCTATACATTTGCTGCCCTTGACCTTTCTGGTGGTAGATGTTGGAGGTTTAGAAGGTGCTGTCTAAAGAGTTAGGAGGTCTGAGGATTCAGGGAATTGTAGTCCATCTTGTAGATGGTATGCACTGTTTTGGTCAATGAGGAGTGAGCCTGGAAGGTGTTGGCTGAGGTGTCAATCAAGGGCGCTGCTAACTGTGGTTTGGGCTGCATTCATCCAATTGCTGTTTACTTGGTTTGGCATGGCAAGAGTCTGGTGTTGCAGCTTCACCAGATTGGCACATCATTTTTAGGTATGCCTGGTGCTGCTCCTGGTATGCCCTCCTGCAGTCTCTACTGAACCAAAGTTAATCCCCTGGCTTGATGGTAGTGGTTGAGTGGGGGATACGCCGGGCCATGAGGTTACAGATTGTGCTGGAGTACAATTCTACTGCTGTTGATGGCCCACAGCGCCTCATGGATACCCAGTCCTGAGATCTGTTCAAAATCTGTTCTAGCACGGTGATAGTGCCAAACAACACAATGGAGGGTATACTCAGTGTGAAGGCAGGACTTCATCTCCACAAGGACTGTGCAGTGGTATGTAGTTACCGATACCATCATGGAAAGTATGTTTTTCCCTCCTGTTTGTTCCCTTACCACTGGCCACAGACCCAGTCTAGTGACTATGTCATTTAGGACTCCACGTACTCAGTCAGTAGAGGCACTACTGGGACACTTTTGGTGGTGGACATTGACATTAGCGACCAAGAGTACATTCTGCATCCTTGAAACCCTCAGTGATGCCTCCAAGTGGTGTTCAACATGGAGGAACACTGATACATCTGCCCGGGAATGGGTGGGTAGTAGGTGGCAAACAGAAGGGAGATGTCCTTGTCCCTGTTTGATCTGATGTCATGATGTAGAATGGGGCCCAGACTAAATGGTGAGGACTCCCAGGGCAGCTCCTTCCCAACTGAATAACAGTGGACTGCCAGCCCTGGTGAACCTGTCTTGACATGGATATGGGACATACCAAGGAATGGTGATGGAAGAGGCTGGGACATTGTCTGTAAACCGCAACCAGGAGCAGAAATCACAGGGCCCGATCCCCGATGACCTAAACACAGCAGCTCCACATACCCCAACCCAAGTGTATCTGGTCCCCTGGAGCCATGTGCTCTGGCTACTGCACCGTCATGTACTCCCACTGGCCCAGCCTGTTCGAAGGTACGATTGCAAGAGACTGACTGAATCAAGTTGTTGCTTGACTAGACTTTGGGGCAGCGCTGCCGAATTCGGCACAGGCTCCCAGATACTGGGTAGGAGGACTCTGCACAGCTAACACAGCCGTGGACACCGGTGCCATTCAGTTGATGCTGGGCGCATCATCTGGCTTAACTTCTTCAATCAGACTTTCATCGGACACATCCAAGACGATGAAAACTTTCTTCGCTCAGAGAGTTGTGAATCATTGGAACTGTCTTTTCCAGAGGGTTGTGAAAATATTGTCAAATATATTAAATACATTCAAAGCTAAGACAGAGAGATTTTGGGTCTCTTGGAATCAAAGCAAAAGGGCAGGGACATGAAGGTAGAAGCCCAGCCATGAGCATATTTAGTGGAAGAATAGGCTTTAAAGAACCCAAAAGTCTACTCCTGCTCCTATCTGTTAAGCCCTCCTGAGTAATGTCACTCACTGAACACGAATAAAAACACAATCTCACAGCTAATGAATCGACACAATGATACATCTGAGCAGCCCAGATTAGTTTAAAAATCTGTCCTTTCATCTTTTACAGACTCTCTTTTCTTCTTGGGATTGGTATCACTACTATTATTGCCAGACTTGTTTGTTTCGTCATGCCAAATGATGCCAGAACTAATTTACTTCTCAAAACAGTCCTAACTCAAAATAAAAACAGAGAATGCATGAAATAGTCAACAGGTTTGGTAGCATAGATGGAGGGAGAAAAACAGGATTAACATTTCAGATCTGTGATTCATATCGCAATAAAAGGACATCAGACTTGAAAGGTAGCTTCTCGTATTTCCAGATGCTGTTTACGGAGCTGTAGTTCCCACAAGCTGAAAACATCTTGCAGTGCATAAAGACCTCGGTTAGCATTTAAAACTTGCCTCAAACTTATTCAGACTGGTCGGGAGACCAGTGTGAACTCTAAGCTACAAATCTCTCCACAGATTCTGAGTTACTATCCCTATGTTTGGGTGTTTTGGTTAGGATTTTTCTGGTATGAATTCTCTTTCACAAATTTGATAATTTGGTGTGGTATAATGGTGGTCACAATCCTAAATCTTAGTGTACTGATACATGAGATGCTTCAAGAATTGGCTGGAATTAACTGAAGCAAAGCAATGCATTTCATTCTATTCTAAAAGTGCCAACCACTCATATTTCATACCCATGGATAGATCAAAGTAAAATCAGCGATGAGTTAAAATTTACTTGCACAGGAACTGATGTGTAAACTCCCGCAGTTCAATTTTAACAGCCCTAGTCCACTGCTAGATCTCATCTGATGAGTGAAATGAAACTCTGTCAGGGGCAAATATAATGGGACTGGGACAATGGAAACAGTGTAGAATGAGGTGATGCATTTACATCCCAATAACATAAATTTACATCCGATATTAATCTAGTCATTTGTGAATGAAAAGAAGAAAAAGAAAATCTGCAAGCTTGCTAGTAAAAGTCCATCCAGAGACGCCCTCTGGCACTATAATTTTTAAACAATCGCTCCTACACCCAGATTCCACCAAGAGCATCTGAAAGTACAGTCCCAGATGTATCTGCCAGTTTCCACTTTCACTGTTGTTACTGTCATAAAATCTATACCAATATAAATAATGTAACCAAAGCTGGGAGCTCTGCAAATCTCTGTCACTCTGTACTCAAGGGTCCGGGACCAACCCTCAATCTTCCTCAAGTTCTCCCTTATCCTTTGCTGTGCACTTTTCACGTTATCTTCCAAATAAACTGTGCAATCACCACTTTAATATGAACAAATCCAAGGAACATCCACCACTGTGCATAATGCATCTGTTTAGTCTAAAACCACAAGCTTCAATTTCTCAGCAATAGGTGTACTCTTTTGTTTATTCTTATTGCCCTAGTTAGGATTACAATTGGGTCATCTGTGCTGCTAAGTAAAAAAATCTAAGAGAATTTTGTTTATGAATCCACACAAAAATATAATTCATGGTTAAGTTGTTGATGCTATAGAAAGTAAGAAAAATTACACACATGATATGCTGGTGTAGAAGATGTGCCTCCTTAAATCAAATTATAGGATTGCCAGGGCAAGCTTGTTCTGCTCCACAGTTTGTGTTGGTGTATAAATTGACAGCTTAAACCGCAATGGATATAGAAGCTGAATTTATTGCATTAAGTTTCACAATGTGACAAACTGACATTGTAAATCAGTGCTGCCATTGATTTATCTAACCCATTGGTGCACATCTCCTTCAACCTCAGAAACCAGAACACTTCCACAGCAATATAATGAGGGCTGAACATGCAACACAACCTATTTACGGGGGCATTGACGAACACAGAATGCTTCCCACTGATTCTAATGGGGCAAGTGCCTAGCTTCTTCCTTGATGTTTATCCTAATAACACATCTGGTACTAAGACCCAAACACTGCTGATGTTGTTACAATGCTCCCATGCATGTCTGCACTATTATTGTTCACATTTTACAAGCTCTGGTCGAATCTGTGGTCTGCAGCCACAGATGAATCCTGGCCTTTTGGGTATTTTGCATTACTTCCACCCAGGCATTTCAGAGTTTTTAAAATATTGGTATAATGAGTCCAGGCTTCACACTGAGGTTAAACAATTCTGTCAAAGGAATATTATTCCAGGAAATCCCAAATCAAGATTGCAGGAATAATGGGCTGCGCCTCATCTCTCAAAAGCAGATCATTGCAGAGGTTAAAATGCAACAAAAAAAATGAGAGAGAGAAACAAAGCTATCGTGAACTTATCCAGCTCCAAGACAAGGAGTAATTGGGTAAATCACTTGTTAAAAATGGGCTGGTCTTTCAAAAAGTATTGAGAGATTGCATTTCTCTATTTGAATCGATATTTTATTTTAAATCACTGGAAGCTGAGTTTCTCAAGGCTCAGGAAAATTAGCAGCTTAAAAGGAGGAAAGAGGAGCTGAATCCATGAGATAACTGCCTTTTTTGTCCTAGTCAATGCAAAAAGGTAGAAATGCTTCATCCAGGCCTGATGAGCAATGCTACACGAGACCCACAGTCTTTCCATTCGCCACCAGCAAGCCATCGACGTTTGCAGTTAGATTCTGCACGACATTCAGGAGACTATTCATTCTGGATTTCTGATTCTACCACAAATTACTTTATTCCTGGGCCCAGGTTTGGAGATTTTTAAATCACACAACAACACTTAATTCCCTGAACCTGATATTCAACTTGTGTACTAGTGGCAATATGTATCATTAACACACCATATTTTTCAGTAGGATTTAGTCCATTGATTCAAAATGTTGCAAGAACACAATAGCAATAAGGTTCCCATGTGACCTTTCCCACTCTCATTATGCCATTATACCACTGAAATGTTGCACATTTTTTACAAGTTTTTTTTCCCTTGGCATGATATCCTTTTCACAGAGTACATGACATAAATGTGCAGCCAGGTCTCATTGTGTTAATAATTCTAAAATTATGAAATACTTGGATGAAATAATAAAGCAGTCACAAAGACTGGACCAGCCTAGTTCCATACATCAGTGATCCAACCAGAGTTTTCATAAAGTGCTACCAACAAGAAATGTATAATATCCAAAACCAACAAGAAATGTATAATATCCAAACACCACCATTATCAGCATGAGCAATTAACTTTAATAAAAATGAAAGTTTTGATTAACATAGAATCATCTCTAATCCCAACTAAATATTAAACTACTTAATGAAAACGAAAAAGCGAAGTTCAAAAGGTCAAACTGTTCACTCAGATGAAAACTTCAAATATGAGGGGCTGAAATAAAAAAATAGAAAATGCAGTGGGATGTGGTCGGGGTGGGGAGTGGTGGAGGCTTATTTTCCAACCAAATGGTCGGAGATGTTAAACCATTAACTAAAAATTAGCCACTGAGGTGAATCAGGCTAATGGATTTCAGAGGTTTATAGAACTAAAGGATTCAGCATTATAGTAAGATGGTAGGAAGATGAAATTGATCAGTTAATAGTTTTGAAGGGCCTTAAAACCTTTCCGTGTTCCTGAAAACCCTAATACAATGTTATTGGTAAGCCTTTCCCTAGATGTGTGCTGCTCAGTAATCACACAGGTTCAATCTTCATGAATATTATTAAAACTTTTGAGTCAGTGTAACTCTAACTTAGTACTGAGTCTATGACACTGTGTACTTGCTATTCAAGTGATACCACAGACCAACCACAGTCGGAGCCAGCGACAGCAAAGTTTTAAACCTTCAATAAAGAAAGGTCTTTTATTTTTAAATACTGTGTACTCCTTTCCCTTGAAAGTCTTACTCCCAATTAACTCGGCCTTTCTATGCTTCCTGATCCGAATCTCCTTCCCTCTTCAAAAAACAACACTGAAAAATCAATTAGCAGCTCAGAAAATATAAATTCAGGAAATAACAGAGTAAGTAAACTTGTTCATCCCACTAGTTTCTTTTACAGACTGTGCTCAATGTCTGTGTCGTGAACTCAACAGAGTTCACTTCAAAGACAAATCTCCAATATTTGTCCCAATCACCGCTGTCAACCCCATCAGAGACTTAAATTAAATCATTTAAAAGTGCTCTAATCTTACTACACGAGAGTCAATTCAACACAATGCTGGTTATCTGAAAGACCTCCCCACTTAATTACTCTGCCATGCTCTTTATAGTTTTTGTTTTTCAAATATTTATCCATTTGTCAGTAAAGCCAATTAGGTATTTTGTATCCATCACAGTTTCTGATACTTTCTTTATTTGCATGGAAAGAATTCCTAACCTTTCGTTGCATTCCCTTGGTAATGATTGTAAACGTATTGCCCCTGGCTACCAATTCACCAACTGGTGAATAAAAGGTTTCCTCAACTACCTCATCAAAACTCCTGATCATTCTGAATGCTCACAACTGACATGATCTTTCATACCCTACATTATACATTCAATTTTATCTTGATGAGAACAGCAGTATTATTTCAGCTGTAGGTAGGTTTCCAACCCTACCTAGATATTTCACAATTTCATTTTGCAATAACAAAAGTGCACAGAGCAACAATTTCAAAATATCACCTCAGCAGAAACTAAACCACTGCACAATTGCTGTTTAAAAGGATTTGTCTAGATTCAGCATTTCTTCTATTATAGGATGCACTTATTTTACTGCTCCCTCAAAGACACCCTTCTACAGCAGGAAAGATGCAATGCGGAATAGATCCAGAACAAAAGCAGCTATACATGAGAAGGACAAAATTATTACTCATAACAGAAAGACTGTAACTGACAGGTTATTTAAACTACATCAGAGCAGTTTAATTATCATTCTAATAATAAATTATTTTTGAATGTCAGGCACAGTATATGTCTCTTTCCTACAAACAGGATCAGAAAGAATATTAATCAAAGTACACAGAGGTGTCTTGAAAGAGCAACATTTTACCACCACACATTGAAAGTGACAGTCTGAAAATGCTAATTAATGAGACACAAAATGTTTGCCGTATCACTTTAGAGACAGTGTTTTTTCAAGGACAATAAAAGGGCTATGACAAATTGTGTACAAAAACCCACTCCACCAATTGCTTTTAAATACATGTTCAAACTCTGCCATCTAGAGGTAAAATTTGAAAGGCAACCCATTGTCGATCTTCAGTAAAAGAATCGATTTGTAACTTTATAATGAAAGGTAAAATCAACTCCTGGCATTTCATAAACACTCAAGAACTGTCATGAGTAATAAGCAGACATGGCCTTATTTTGCAAGGTCCAGAAAAAAGGATTCTTACCAGAATATAGGTTTTACCATTGTGCCCCTGAATACAGAACCTGAAGCTACACTGAGCAGATGATAACTCCTTCAGCCGGCCAGCAATCACAGTCTCCACAAACCAAGATCTAAAGAAAAATTTAAAGCTACATTTCAATCAGTGAAATCTTTCCATTTACCGCCCCCACCGGAAGATGATAATTCACACCAGGGCAGGATGCTACAGAGTCCAAAATCTCTTCAAAGCAACTCTGATAAATGCATTGGTGGTGGTGGAGGAGGGGGGGGAGGGGGGGTTGCAGGTGGATTCACCCCGCAAAAGTCTGCTAAAAAACTGTAGAAAAGTCACTTGCATAAATAGAATGGCCAGAATCGATGAGGAGCTGCTCCTCCAATCGGAGGCTGGTTCTCACGTGCAAACTATGAGCCTTTCAGCAGCAAATACAGAGAGAAGCAGCCTGGGATTGGAGGACCAGAATGAGGGTGAGTGGCAGCAAGGAATCAGGCTGCTGGGGGAATACTGGAGGGAATGGGTGGCACTGCCAGAACTGGAGAAGTGGGCAAGCTGTGGGGAGGGCAGGGGAGAGAGAGAGAGAGGTGGGGTTGGGTGGGAGATAGAGAGAAGGATAGAAGGAGAGAAAGACAAAGAGAGAGAGAGACAGAGAAGGGGGGGGGGAAGAGACAGAGAGAGGTGAGGGACTTCAAAAGGAGGGAGACACGGAGCATCGAAGGGGGGACAGAAAAGTTTTTAACCATTTCACAAAGATATAGCAGATGTCATTAGAATGAACAGCATGTCAATTGAGTAATTTAATACTGAGCAGGTTTATTTCAGAACGATTGACATTTATGTGTTGTCATGTCTCAAAGTGTCTCAGATACCTGAGAATTGCCTGAGGTGTTGTGTCTCTTTTAGAGAGAAACATGCAAATATTTAGCTAAAACCTCACCAGTCCACAGAAAACATGATTATGGTAATGGCAAAAGTGCTTTATTTTAAAAAAAAACTTTTGTAGCTAACTTATGTCAGCTGTCTTGTGCCAATTTCAGGACAGCAGTATCTGGGAACTTAATGCTTTCCTTGTATTGTAGTTTTAAGTTTAATGTAACAGTGTTGATTTTAAGGACATGGTTGAATTCTTTCAATTCCGTCTCACTTCATTCCAAATACCCATACATCAATACAAACACAGGCTGTAATGTTCATACGTGGCTGCATTATCTAACAAAGAGTTAGTGACAATGAAGAAAAACCCCTGAACACCAAAAGTAGCACTTGAAAATCAAAAAGGAGACATCGACAAAAAGAATTATGTTCACCCCTGCTGCGAAATCCCCAGAGTTTGTGAGGCTAGATAGCTAGCTCATTATATGATGAAAGATTCTATTTCTTTTATTGATTAAAACTGTAATGCTTGATTATAATGGTCAGGGTTAAAGTTAATATAGTCAGCTTTCAGCCATCATCAATGCCAAACAAATATTAGCATTACGATCACAGAGACATGTTGGAATTATCAATGTGAAGAAACATTACCTTTCACGTATCTGTCTTTTCAAAGTCTTATTTGTCAAAGGTTGGACCAGCACCTCAGTGATATAAAATTTAATGGTATCTGTAAGAAAATAATTCAAACACCTGCAATGTAATGGAACTGGTGCATAAATTTCTGCTTTACATATCACTTGAAAACATATCCTATCAAATTGTCATATGCACTGATGTCTCTTTAGTTATGCTTACACTATAACTTCCAGTAGCTATTATTTTATTGATCATGAAGTCTAAATTAATCAGGGAAACATCTTTTAAAATTAAAAAGTATCAGGTTTTGAGTTTGACAATTAAAAGTGTGCGCACTAAGGAAGATACATTAAATACAATGCATTCCTCAAATCCTACACATTGCACCCGAACCAAGACAGTCTCCAGAAATGTAAGGAGAGCTGCCTGCCTTAAAGAGAGATTTCTGGGAGAGGTCCACACCTCTGCCCTGCACTGGATGTAGCCCTGTAATTTACACTGCCCTCAGGACCCCTCCTTCTAGCTACTCAGACTACTTCTCGGAAACACAAGGGGTGAGATTTTAACACGGACAAAACAGATTCACACATGGAGATGAAATCAGGCCCCAGGTGTTTTCGGTGTGAGAGCTAGCACACACCACACCAATAGTTCAGAGATAGCATGAACTGCAGATGCTGGAGTCAGAGATAACACGGTGCGGAAATGGCCCATTTCTGAAGAAGGGTCCCGACCCGAGACATCAATTTGCCTACTCCTCTGATGCTGCCTGGCCTGCTGTCCTCCTCCACACACCAATAGTTTGTCCTCTCTCTCAGGATGCAATCCACTCCTACACAAAATAAGCATCTGGATACAGTGGTGAGTAACTCGACATTCACTTTGAAAGTATGACCAAGTCTGCCAAGCTACATAATTTAATTCAGTCCACAAATTATCAAATGCAGGTGAAGACTTCAAAACCAGAGCCATCTCAACATATCCACACTGACAAAATAATGAAGAGCTGGCCTTTAGACATCATGCATTCAAACACTGTAAAGCAGCAACACACTTCTAACTTGCACAGCACTGCAAAACATTTGCTGTCAGCTTTGATACATCCAACATATTTCTCTTCACAATCCCTTTATGTATCTATTATTAATTTCTAACTATTTCCGTATAGTTCATGTAGGAGACTGGGACAGGCACAAAAAGCAACAAAGGAAGTTAATAAATAAGAAAAAGCTGCCTGGGAATAGGAAGGCTAACTGGAGAAGATATATTAAACAAGGTGTAGTGTAATTTTCTGTGGATGTATTCAAACAGGAGACATTATTGGATAATGAACAAAAGGCAAAGGTGAACTGAAAACTTTGGGACAAACTTGTGCTTAATTTGTTAATAAGGCAGCAGTGTAGAAAATAATAGGGCTTCAGACAGATAAATCTTCAGAACTTGATAACTTACATCCCAAAGTGACAAAAAATAAATTCAGTTTTTTCCCAAACTTTATAACTTTAAGAATTTCCATTTGAATTGGAAAATTACAAATGTCAATTTTCAATTATTTAAATAAGAAAGTGAAAATAAGCCACAGATCTTTTGGTTTAGTGTCAGTTCTGTTTCTTTCCTCCTCTATAACCCTCACTTTCTCCCTATCTCCAGTCATGCAGTGAAAACCAGAGGTGAAGAATCAAAGCTTGACCACTCTTGTAATATCCACAGAAACAATCACATCACTACAGAGGAGATAATTCTGATACCCGGCTTCAGGAATTCCCCACTGAACGTGAATCTCTGATCTTTTGTAAATGATCCACGTGCCAGAGGGCATTTTTTTTCCTTCCATCATCATTTTCTCCATGAAAATATCATACAATCCGGAAAACTCTGAGGTCACCTCCGAACATTCAAAATTGGATACAGACCCGACTTGCTCAGAGTCATAGTTGTACAGCACGGAAACAAACCCTTCGGTCTAACTCGTCCATGTCGACTCATTGGAGTTTAAAAGGTGAGAGGGATGCAGAAGGATGTCTTCTCTCAGAGATTCAGTCATCTCTGAAATCCTTTTCTGTGGAGACTGGGTGATTGAAAATATTGACGGCAGATTTTATTTTGATTATTTATTGTTCTCACATATAAAAATATACAGTAGTTAGGAAGGCAAATGCAATGTTGGCATTTATGTTGAGCAGACTTGAATATAAAAGCAGGGATGTACTTCTGAGGCTCCATAAGGCTCTGGTCAGGCCACATTTGGAGTATTGTGCACAGTTTTGGGCCCCATACCTCAGGAAAGATGAACTGGCCCTGGAGCGGGTTCAGAAGAGGTTCATGAGAATGGTCCCAGGAATGAAAGGCTTAACATATAAGGAATGTTTGAGGATTCTGGGTCTATACTTGATGGAGTTTAGAAGGATGAGGAGGAATCTAATTGAAACTTACTGAATAATGAATGGCCTAGAGAGAGTGGATGTTGGGAAGATGTTTCCATTGGTAGGAGAGACTAGAACCTGAGGGCACAACCTTAGAGTAAAGGGAAGACCCTTTAGAACAGAGATAAGGAGAAACTTCTTCAGCCAGAGAGTGGTGAATCTATGGAATTCACTGTCACAGAAGGCTGTGGGTGCCTAGTCATTGAGTACATTTAAGATGGAGACAGATAAGTTCTTGATTATCAAGGGGATCAAGGGTTACGGGAAAAGAGTAGGAGAATGGGGCTGAGAAACTTATCAGCCATGATTGAATGGCGGAGCAGACTCGATGGGCTGAATGGTCTAATTTCTGCTCCTATGTCTTCTAGTCTTTGGTCTTAAAAATGTTGTTTTGCGTGCTATACAGGCAGATCGTACCATATAAAGCACATCAGGGTAAGATATGTAAGAATGAGATCTGTTGTAGATCTGCTCCCAAAGAGTCGCCATGCGCTGGCACCATCTTTTCACCCAGTGTAGATTTCTCATCTACACCGATGTCAAGGATATAGGGGATTAGCAAGAAAGCCCATAATCAGATCGGTTATGACTTTACTGAATGGCCCAATGGGCTGAATGGCATTTTCCAGCTCCTACTTCCTAGGATCTTATGTCAATGTTCCCAAATCTCAACTACAGGGACAATCAGATGGGGTGTCTAGTTCACACGCATCAATGGTAACTATGTTGAGACAGTCCTTGGATTGGCACTGACGTAGATACACAACTCCCAGCTCTGAGGCTGCATCCATGTGTTCAAAACCACTGAAATCCACACAACCCCATCCCCTACTCGACCAACCACCAATACTCCCCACTCAGCTCTGGGCTTGCATCAATTCTCAAGCATTAAAATGGGGTCAAGATTGGAAGAAGTTCTGGGAGCAGTGACCTTGTCCTTTTAATGTCAGATGGAAGCCTGATACAGAAATTCAAAACAATGAAGGATTTTGACAAGTTCCTTCATGTTGCTAGTTGAAAATCCTGGAAATCCCTCTCTGACACGCCCCATAGGTGTTGCTACATCACATGGACTACACCAGTTTACCACTACTTCCTCAGCACCATAAGAGATGGGCAACAAATGCAGGTCAAACCAGTGAGTGAAAACTAAAAACAAAAGTAGTGGAAATATTTTCGTCTGGGAATGGGTCACTGACCAGAGATCAGGGAGTTAAAATAATTGGCAATAGAGTTAGAGGGGAAAGAAACATCCCCATCCCCACCACAACAGCGCCCCCACACCCACCGTGCCCCCTCCAAATGATTGTTAAAATTTCAAAGACATTAAATGAAAAGAAGGTGAAGGCAGATCCCAAAGGAACTTTCAAATGACGAGCAGTAATGCACTGCATTAGGAGTTTAGAATAAAGAGGTGCTGGACTAAATCAGACAGCTTCCTCAAAGAGCTGGCACAGGCACAATGGGATGAACAGCCTCAAAAACAGAAATTGCTGGAAAAACTCAGCAGGTGTTGCAGCATCTGTCAAGAGAAAGCAGTGTTTATGTTTCGGATCCGGTGACCTTTCTTCAGCACTGATTCCTCAGAGAGAACCCAGCCAAGCTATTCAGCTCAATTTATAACTAAGTCCCAATGTAGATGCTGACCACAGTGGTGGGCTGTTATCTTGGTCCTCAACCACATGCAGTTCTATTCTTACGAGTGCAGTTCAAAACTTTCATTAGCTGGCCGTCCAATCAATCCCACATAGAACTCAATAAGCAAAATATGTCACATGCAGCTCCTCCAACTATTGCCATTAGCACAGGCTTTCAGGTCACCACCAAGCCCTGCAGCAGCAAACCGGCAAAGTTGAGGCTGCAGACAATAATTAAGCAAATCCGTGCAATGGGATTAAAGAAATTGAGTGAGCAAGTCGAACCAAAGGAGCAAGAAAGCAACAGAGGAAGAGAGAAGCACGTTTAAAGAGGCAGACATAACAGTGGAGTGAAAGAGAAAGTGGAAAGTTAAAAGGAGTAAAATGCAATCAAGAGAATGACACAGAGGCAATGGGAAATCCAAATATCTAGACACTGTTCTGAAATATCAGAGTTATAAATCCACATTATACCTGATGAAGTCACAATTCCCAGCAACTTTCTACAGCGAGTGCAAACTATTGTGTTATTTTCACTTTCCATCTGCAAGAAACCAAAAAGTGAACAACATGATGATACAGAACAGGCATTCATTTTTATGTAAAACAGAGATATCCTTGCAGTCTATATAACTCTATATTAGACTGTGTTCCAAATCCCTTAAGCTTCAACTAGGGAGCTTTGGCAGCTGCCACTCTAGATGGAAGGTGGCATAAAAGTGACATATTTCAACCTTGAGCAAGGAAAAGGGGATAAAAGTGTTTGGCCCTTTTTAACACATTTCCCATTGACCAATCACAGAAAAATGACTGAACCGAGCCAACCGTGGCTGCTAGAAAGTTATCGAGAGGCCTCCTAGGGAAATGAAGAAATACAGCATAATTTTTAATTGGTTGTCTCAATGTGACTCTTAATAGAACCGTAACCCTGCATCAGGACAATAATATCAGGCCAAAAGGCTTTAATAACGAGCATCTTAAGTTCCAAGCAAAAGATGCAAATCATGGGAAATGAATAATGTACGCATATTAATGTTCATCAGGTTTACTCCTTTCCTGGATCAGGGGAGAAAAATCAATTGACCAAGGCAAAAATTTTTTTTAAGTCTTTATTGCCACCTATTTATGTTGCCAACCAAGTAGGTAAAAGGGTCACAGTTTTGACCGGTCGAGTCACATTTGGACAGTTTATAGTTGTTTAGTTGTGATTAGAATCCATTAATTTGTGTTAAATAGTAGCTCTTGTTAAATACAGAAACCCCGGTCCTTGCTTTGTGTTAGCCACAATCAAAAAAACAAGGAATCTGAAAGAGATACAGATGGGTTGAGTGAGTGGGCAAAAACTTGGCAAGATACAGTTTGATGTAGGAACTTAGGAGGTGATCACTTTGGCAAGGAGAATCAAAAGACAGACTATTATTTAGATGGAGAGAGATTCCGAAAAAAAAGCAACACAGAGGGATCTGGATGTTCTTGTGTATGAAATACAAACTTTGGCAAGCAGGTGCAGCATATAGTTGAGGCAGCAAATGGAATTTTGGTCTTTATTGTTAGCTGGTTGGAGTTTAAAACCAGGGATATCTTATTTCAATTGCGCAGTGCTTTTAAGTACCGTGTTCAGTTATGTATTTAAGAAAGGACATTGGAGACAGTTCAAAAGGGACTCATTAGATTGAGTGGTGGGATGAAGGGGTTGACCTATAAAGAATGACAAAAGAGGTCAGGCTATATTTACTGGAGTTTAGGAGGACAGGTGATCTGACTGAAATATAAAAGATTCTGAAAGGGCTTGCCAGGATAGATATTGAAAAGATGTCTCCACTAATATTCTCAAGCTAGGGCACACAGTTACAGAATAAGGGGAAACTCACTTCTTCTCCTGGAGGGTAATACATTCTCTACCCCAGAGAGTTGCCGAGGTTAGATTATTGAAAGTATTTGAAGAGGAGGTACAGAGACTTTTGAAATAGAATGCTGAGGGCTATGAGGAGCTCACACAAAAGTCGAGGCCTGCAGCAGATCAGCCATGATCTTATAGAATGGCAAGGCAAACTTGAGGGGCTGAATGGCCTATTCCTGCTTCTAGTTACCAGCGTTCTTTTACTAAAAATATAATTTAATGACAAGATCAAACAAGAACTATATTACACGACATAAAAAGATTGAAAAGATTTCATCACAAACATCACAAAAGGATTCAACCCACAGAATTCCTTTTTTTCCCCAGCATATCCTTACAATCACCAAATCCCAACAAAGGGTTTATCACTATGTCTCTACATTACAGTTTTTTGCTCAGGCTGACATAGCTGTAACCAGTTTTCTTCTGGTGAATTTCTGCATGTTGAGTCTCTAAATTTTCTTCATCTGATGTGTCTTCCCAAGTCATTTAAAATAATCTGCAAACTAAACTGAATATTACTTACACTTCAGTCACTAGGCAACAACACTGCTTTTCCCTACTTTTTTTAAATGCACAGAACTACTGACCCTATTCCTTAACTTCAAGGTTTGAAAAACTAATCAAAAAAACATATACTCAAGAGAAGCAATGACCTAGTGGTATTATTGCTAGATTGATAATCCAGAGACCCAGGTAACGTTCTGGGGACACGGGTTCGAATCCCATCGTAGTAGATGGTGGAATTTGAATTCAACAAAAATCTGGAATTAAGAGTCCAATGATGACCATGAATCCATTGTTGATTATCACTGGACCAGATGAACTTTATACAGCGTTGAAGAAAAAGCAATAAAGATTATCTTTCATCTTTCATAATTCTATCAATTCTGGAAAGTTTCCTGGAATGTAAATTTAACGTCTCTACTTAAGAAGGAAAAGGGAGAATGAAAAATACAAACTTTATGTTCATGGCAGGGAAAATGTTAGAATCAATTCTGAAGGATGTGATAGCTGGACATTTAGAATACCTTGGCAGAACTGCACAGATTCAACACCAATTGCTGAAAGGGAAATCATGTTTGACAAAAAACTTGTTTGGAAGTTTTTTTATGCTAATTGTAGCATAAACAAAGGAGAACCAATGATTATGGATTATTTGGATTTTCAAAAGGCTTTAGGAAATAAAACCAGAGCACATGATGTTGAGGGGTGAGGGGTGGAATGTTCTAGTATGGATTGAGAACTGGCTATAGATGGAATACAGAACAGGAATAAATGGACCATTTTCAGGACAGCAGGTTATTACTAATGGGGGTACCACAAGTGTCAGAGCTGGGTCTACAACTGAACACAAGCTAAATGATTTGGATGTGGGGACCTATTGTTAATATTTCTAAATTTGTTCATGACCCCAAAATGGATAGGACCACAAGTTATGAGGAGAGTGCAAGGAATCTTTAAGAGTACTTGGACAGGCTAAGTAAATGGACCAGAATATGGCAGACAGAATATAATGCAAATAAGGCTTGAGGGCATTCACCTTAGTAGAAAATATAAAAAGCCAGTATACTTAATTGATAAATTTTTGTTTTGTTCATTCACGGGAGGTGAGTGTCACCAGATAGGCCAGCATTTATTGTCCATCCCTAATTGCTCAGAGGGCAGTTAAGAGTCATATAAATGATATATAATTAAATGATGAGAGATTGGGTGACCAAACATCTGGAGTGTCCTTGTCCATAAGTCGCTAAATATTAGCTTGAAGGTGCAGCAAGCAATTAGGAAGGCAAACGATATGTTGCCATTTATTTCAAGGGGCTTTTTTGAGTGTATACTTAAAGTTGTCTTGCTAATATTAAGGCAGTATTTGACCAAGTATGGTAACACAGAGCTCTAAGTGAAGTCAATGAGAATCAGGGAAACTCCCCACTGGCTGGACACATGGCTAGCACAAAGTAAAATGGCTGTCGCTGTTGGAGACAAATCATCTCAGTCCAAGGGCATCACCGCATCAGTGCCTCCAGGTAGTGGTCCCCTTCTTCAATAACCTTTCCTTCCAACACAAGGCCAAAAGTTGAGATGTTTGCTGGTAATAACACAATGTTCAACACCATTCACAGCTCCTGAAGCAGTAAAACAGTCTATGCCAATGCGTATTAATATCTGGACAACCATCAGGCTTGGGTTAATAATTGAAAAGTAACATTCACGCCAAAGAAGGGCCAGGTAATGTCTACCACCAACAAGAGGATATCTAATCAACTCCCCTTACCTTACTACCGCTGAATCCCCCACTACAACCTTCCATCGGTCATAAACTGAACTGGACTAAGCATTCAAACACTATGGCTACAACAGCAGGTCAGAGGCTGAGAATCGGGAGGGGAATAACTCACCTGCCTGTCCACCATGTACAAGGCGCAAGTCAGGAGTGTGATGAAGTGTTGCCCAGTTGCCTGGATGAGTGCAGTTCCAACAATACTTAAGAATCTAAAGCAGCACCCAGCTGGCCAATCTTTCTCCTCCATACCACGAGCAAACTGCCTCATGGCACATTCTTAGAGCCCATCATCGACCCCTGATGACGGAGGAGGAATAATATAGTATGGTTTTCTCATAAATCCCCCGTCAAGGACGTGGTCACATGATGCTCTCTGACCAGGGTTACTCTCAGTTAAAGTGGGTACTAATTAGTGTGTGACACCAACCTGAACTGCATGCTCCGTGTGGATTTCCCGACTTTCTTCAAAGAAATTATTCCCTCCCAGGCCACCTGAAACTTTAATCATGAGGTGAATCTGGAAGCTGAGACCATGGAACAATGTAATGGAATATCGACGTGAGGTGCCTCTTTTCTACAAGTATTTAAATTTGACAAGTACAGAAATTAAGAGGATGTCCCTTTCTTCTCTTCCCAAAGTACTCTTAAAAAATAACTGGAGAAATATTTTAGCTTCGTTTTCCTTCATTACCACACTTCACGAGTACTTCAATAGCTGTAAAAGACTTTGGGATATTGTGTTTTCAATGTTATTAAATAAATGCAGAGTTTTTTTCTCTCTCTACTAAAGCAGAAATGTAAATAAAGACTTCAACCCTAGTATCTAACATTATCAACAAAGTCAAGCTGAAGGATTGGGGAAGTCCTATATGTCGTAAGCAAAAGCCCTACCTGCACCACATGGGTTCCACTGTGAACTGCATTCTGCTTGACATCTGACTGCCCTGCTGGCTCTTCATGCACTGCAGTTTTATCAATGCTCGCCACATTCACAAGTAGGAAAGTGTCGCCTAATAAACAGTCATCCAACCTCGGTCGTAAGGCCTTGGCAAATGGATCAGGATGACAGCACCAGTGCTCCACCAAATCACTCCAATTTTCACTAGGCAACGGTAAAACTCTCTGAAACGTCCTACATATAAAAGGGACAGCTTATTAGAATCAGACAAACCACAATGCGTGCCTTTTCACTTCAAATGCATAAAAAAAGTCATGACAATTCAATTGCAATATGATCAATGCACATAAAGAAGTCTTACTGTTAAGATAAAAATACATTTCACTGACCACTGTATTGAAGATAATTAGTTCAGGATTTGCACCAATACTGGCAGATTGTGATGATTTTGCTTGTGATAACTCAACTGATAAGCTGTCAGTTGGAATATTGTACACTGCAATTGCTGTGCTGCTGAGGTCAGTGGTCAGTACTGAGTGCTATAAAGCCCCAACCACTGTCAAATAAGCAATAAACAAGGGACAGAATTACACAACATGTTTTTTTTCCAAACATGTCATTTAGTTATGAGGATCAAAAGACTTTACCACCTGTGTCAAATGAAGTTTTTTTGTTCCTTTGAATTTTTAAGACAGAAATTTACGTGATATTTGAAATGTGACCAAGAAATGACAGACACAAGATGCACACTTATTTTCACTATTCAAAGTATGTTCTGGTTCTAATTTTAAATCAGATTTTAAAATAGTTGAGATAAGCCTCAATTGTACACTGCCATTGAGAACCATAAAACTCTCAGTCTGATACAACAAAGGCTGAATAGTGAGACTATCCCCTCTACCATCACACAACGTGTCAAACACGAGAAAGGTATTGACTGTAGAAATGTCAATGCCCATGCAAGAACATAAAGACCAGTAAACCTGATGAAATAGCAGAAATATAATTTCAGTTTTACTGACACTGCTAAATAGAGAACATTTTAATTTGCAGAATCATTAGCACTTTTATTATGAACAAACTATGCCTGAGGCACAGTGCTCCTTTAAAAATTGCCAAAATGGAAAAAGTTTGCATTTATGTAGCATGTTTCCCTACCTAGAGGAATCACAGCATTCATTTAAAGGGAGGGGTCATGACTGTGGAAGCTGACTAAACCTTTTCGAGAAGTAGTGATAGTAGTGGACTGAAGAATGGATATTACTTATATCAACTTACAGAAGGCATTCAATCAAGTCCCATGTTAGAGACATAAGCAAAGGCTCCTGAAATCGAAAGCAAATCATTGATCCAGTTCAGGAACTGGTTGAGTGACAGGAATCAGAGTAAGGATCATGGACAAACAGTCTAACTTTCAGGATGTGTTTGGCAGTATCCAACAAACCACTGTTCTGGGGCCACAATTATTTACAATACTCATTAACAACTTAGATCATGGGAGAGAAAGCCACAAATACAAATTTGACAAAGATAGGCAGCCTTATAAGTTGTGTATATAGAAACACAACATTACGAGGAGATAGTGATAGATTAAGTGACTGGGCAAAATTGTTTCGACAGATTTCAATATAGGCAAATGTGAGGTCATCCACTTTGAAGCTAAGAAAGGATTGAACAGTGTGCTTTCCAAATGGTGAAAATTTAGAAACAATGGAGATCAAAACAGACTTGGGGAGCCAGGCAAATAGATCATTAAAATGTCAAGGACCAATGCGGAAAATAGTCAAAATATATAGTGCAGTGGAATACGAGGAGGTAAAAATCATATTTCAGCTCTACAGGGCCCTGGATCAACCAGACCTGGAGTACTGTGTAAGTACCACATCTTAAAAAGAATTATCAATAGCAGACAAAATATAACACATACCATGCAGGATAAGGAGCAGCAGATTTAAAACATCGGTGAAGAAAAATTAATTCTCTGAAAGGGCCATGAATCTGTGGAATTCACCACCCCCAAGTGTGGTGGATACTGGGACATTGAGTAAATTTAAGGAGACAAACAGATTTTTAATTAGTAATGGGTTGAAGGGTTACGGGGAGCAAGAGGGAAAGAATAAGACTGTGGTGAGATCAACCAAAATTGTACTGAATGGCGGGGCAGACTCGAGGGACTGAATTGCTTACTTCTGCTCTTAGTTCTTATGTTCCTAAATATTCAGTAAAATAGGACCCACACTCCAAAGAGATAAATTACAAAACAAGATTACACAAGACAGCATTGTATTCCATGGAATTTAGCAGATTAAAGGGTGATATAAATTTTCAGTACATTAAGGAAAACAAATTGTTTCCCTCTCTTTACACCATTTCTACTGGTCATGAGTATAGTATAAAAACGAGAACTAGAACGTTCAGAGAAATTAAAACAAAAACTTCTTCAGACAAATGAAGATAAAAATTTGGAGCTCTTTCACAAAACTTGGAATTGGATGCTAGGTTCATTACGAATTTTGATTCTTGATAGAATCTTGATAGATTTTTGTTATATGAAGATATTAGTGGATAATAAGGCAAAGGCAATTACAAGTTAGAGCACATATTATCCATGACCTCATTAAATGGTCATTCATTATGTTCATGGCTGATCATCCTACTCAATGGCTTTTTCTTGCTTTTCCTCCATATGCTTTGATCCCTTTAGCCCCAAGTGCCATATCCAACACCTTCTTGAAATCATACAATGTTCTGGCCTCGACTGCTCTCTGTGGTAGTGAATTCTGCAGGCTTACCACTCTCTGGGTGAAGAAATTTCTCATCTCAGTCTGAAATGGTTGACCCTATATCTTTATCTGTGACCCTTGGTTCTGGACTCCCCAATCATTGGGAACATCCTTCCTGCATCTAACCTGTCTAGAATTTTGTAGGTTTCTAATGAGATTCCCCCCTCATTCTTCTGAACTCCAGTGAATACAATGCTAGCCAATTCAACCTCTCCTCACACGTCAGTGCTATGCAACATATGCCAGATTCGACAGCGCAACACTCACTCATACCTGCTCTGAGGTATCAGCCTAAATTATATGTTCAAGTCTCTACCGTGGGACTTGACTCTATGACCTACTAGTACGCACTTAGTCAGCTGACCTACCCATTTCCAATACTGAAAAATGTATTAACTATGCACGTGCTATTTCTGTTACAGATAGTATCCTACTGTCAACCATATGAAAAAGACATCAAAAATATCTTACTGCTTCTTGAGCACAGATTGTCGACAGGTTTGGCACTGAAAGTTATAGGATGTCTGGGCTTGCAAAGTTTCTATGACAGTTGGTACCAGCTCTAAAGAAACATGAAATATTAATATTATTGGAAAACACTTGAGATCAATTCTGCAAATGAAGATTTTACCATGAGAATAATTATATGCATATTACAAGAAAATTATGTACAAACTTAACTGTCTCAGTATTTTAACAAGTTTTATCAAAAATCCAATATTCACAGATAATCTTCCACCTTAAGGTACTAATAATAAAACACCACATAACAAACTACAATCTTTTCAACTACACATGCTTTCCATGTTTGCAAGATTAATTGCCCATAGTTACATGTTATGCTGTGTTACATTGTCATAACCATTGTACTTAACAGACTTTCTCGTGTCCAGGAAAATAACCCTCATTTTTCATGCATTGATATTTCTTGCTTTGAAGCTTATCAGTAACGGTTTGTGATAACTCGGATTAATAATGAGGTGCCTGTCAATCAAGGTAACATTACACCCTGAAACGCACGTCCCCTCAAGCTCAGTTTCTATTACTAGCCTGATGCAGTTACCAAATGAACTGCCTACCCCATGTCTGACTGACAAAAATGCTCCAAGCAAAGGATTTACAAAAAAAAAAGTAATGAACATGCTGGTGGTCGACAGTCCAATTGTACATATTTTCTATCCATAAATAAACTCCATACATAATTCACAGTTGCCTCAGGCATGAGTGAACTATGCTCAATTTAGAAACTGATGGGGACGGAGGGGTGATTTCTTGTGGTGTAGTGGTAGCGTCCCTGCCTCTGAGCTAGGAGGTCCGGTTTCAAGTCCCATCTGCTCCAAAGGTGTGTCAGAACATCTCTGAACAGGTTGTTCAGAACAAAAAGGCAACACAATTTTTGTAAATTGGCTGCTCCCACACTGCCTCTGGACACCAGTTCGAAACAGTAACGGTGAAAAGGATATATTGTTCAGTTTACTTAGCCTGCTTCATAACCATTGACAACTTACTTGTATACCTGCTCACTATGGATTGAAAAATTATCCATCAGCCACTGGTTTCTCTGGCTATTGAGGGAGTGCAACAACGGGTTACCAGACTGGTCCCTGGGGCAGCAGGCCATATGAAGAGCGACTGGATCAGTTAGGGCGATATTCACTGAAGTATAGAAGCACGAAAGGGGGCATTGGGGAATCTTACCATAACCTATAAAATTCTAACAGGATTAGACAGGGGAAATGCAGGAAGGATGTTCACGATGACCGGGATGCCCAGAACCGGGGGTCACAATTACAACGATATAAGAAAGTCACTTGGACTGAGGTGAAAAATTTCCTCACCCAGAGTGTGGTGAGCCTGTGAACCATACCCATTTTCAAAACATTCTGTGTTTTGGTCTCAACCACTCTGTGACAGAGAATTCAGTGTCTGGCCAAAACTGTCCCTCAAGCAACACTGCACACCGCTAACCTGATTATTTATAGCACATACTGTGTGTGGGAACTTGTTTTGTATAAATGGACCGCTATCATTGATAACCTTGCTTCATGCCATGTTTAGATTTGTGCAGCTATCTTCACCTTTAAATTAGGTACAATTTAACGACTGAATCATCTCTTTTTAATAACAAACCCTCTTAAATATAGAAATCTTCACTTTTTGCGATGCAACCAACAATATAAATGGAGAAGTATAATGAAAGAGGGTGAGGAATTAGTAATCTGTAATAACAGTAATCAATGAAAAATTGGAATCAACAGATTGGTGACAGTTTGAGAACAAAGGAGGTGCAATGAGATCTGGGGGTCCTTGTACACCAGTCATTGATATTAAGTATGCAAATGCAGCAGGCAGTAAAGAGGCCAATGGTATTTGGCCTTTATAGTGAGAGGATTGGAGTACAGGAGCAGAGCGTCTCGCTTAATTGTACAGGGTCTTGGTAAGACCACACCTGGAGTATCCTGTGCAGTTTTGGTTTCCTTATCTGAGGTAGGACACACTGGTTATGGAGAAAGTGCAAGGAAGATTTGCCAGATTCATTCCTGGGACAGCAGGACTGACATATGAAGAGAGGCTGGATCAGTTAGGATTGATTTAGAAGAATGGAGGGGCGAATCTCAATGAAACTTATAAAATTCTAACAGAACCAGGCAACATAAACACAGGAAGGATTTACCAGTGTCTGGGGAGACCAGAACCAGGAGTCACAGTTAAAATGATAGGCCATTTACGTTTGAAATGAGGAAAAATTTCTTCACCCAGACAGTGGTGAACCTGTGGAATTATTTGCCACACAAAGCAGCAAATGTGGCTATGTTTTCAAGAAGGAGATAGATACAGTTCTTTGGGCTAAAGAGATCAAATAGTATGGGGACAAGGCGTAAGCAAGGTACTGAGGTGGATGAACAGCCATGGTCATATTGAATTCCTGCTGTCCCAGGAATGAATCTGGCAAACCTTCCTTGCACTTTCTCCATAACCAGTGTGTCCTACCTCAGATAAGGAAACCAAAACTGCACAGAATACTCCAGGTGTGGTCTTACCAAGACCCTGTACAATTAAGCAAGACGCTCTGCTCCTGTACTCCAATCCTCTCGCTATAAAGGCCAAATACCATTGGCCTCTTTACTGCCTGCTGCATCTGCATACTTACTATCAGTGACTGGTGTACAAGGACCCCCAGATCTCATTGCACCTCCTTTGTTCTCAAACTGTCACCAATCTGTTGATTCCAATTTTTCATTGATTACTGTTACTACAGATTACTAATCCCTCACCCTCTTTCATTATACTTCTCCATTTATATTGCCCAAAAGGACTGAATAGCCTTCTCCTGTTCTTATTTTCTGAGTTTCTTATGTACCAGTGAATCTGTAAGTGCTATTATACTGACAGACCATGAAACTCCTCCATTCATTAATATCCTTCAAGGGATAGCTTTGCATTTCTTATCCTCACTTCCAAAACAGAAATAGTTTAGGAGATTAGAATCCTTTAGCAGCGCTTCCCCAAGTGAGGTCAAACGCTGAAAATTTGCTGCCATGCTCTGAAAAGCAGGAATGGCTGCCATTCTGCTCCAACTAATTTATAAAAGCTGAGTTCCTGCTCTTACAAGCCGCTGTATCGCACTCCCTCTCAGATGTCAATTTTTATTGTTCAATATGGGGTCAAAGTGGGAAAGACCTTCGGAAGGACCATTACATACAACAGTGACAAGCAGGGAAGGATTTACGATATTAAAGTTTAGGCTTGGATGAATAGGAATTAATCCTCTCACTAACTTCATCATACAGAATCTTAGAAAGCATTCTTTGACATGTACAGATTTTTTCTGTCCCTCTGTGCACTCTTCCTCTGTGGGAAAGAGGTGAAGTACAAGCTTGGTCAGTGAACATGGGTGCCATCCTAACCAAGCTCAATAAATCCTCCAGGTGATACACAGGCATACAACTCCCAGTAGGTGTTATTGGTATGCAATCAGAAATGGATGACATGTCACTTTCACCTATTCTTAGCCCAAGGAGGATAGCAAATGTTGTCCCCTTGTTCAAGAAGGGGAGTAGAGACAACCCTGGTAATTATAGACCAGTGAGCCTTACTTCGGTTGTGGGTAAAGTGTTGGAAAGGATTATAAGAGATAGGATTTATAATCATCTAGAAAGGAATAATTTGATTAGGGATAGTCAACACGGTTTTGTGAAGGGTAGGTCATGCCTCACAAACCTTATTGAGTTCTTTGAGAAGGTGACCAAACAGGTGGATGAGGGTAAAGCAGTTGATGTGGTGTATATGGATTTCAGTAAAGCGTTTGATAAGGTTCCCCACGGTAGGCTATTGCAGAAAATACGGAGGCATGGGATTGAGGGTGATTTAGCGGTTTGGATCAGAAATTGGCTAACTGTAAGAAGACAGAAGGTGGTGGTTGATGGGAATTGCTCATCCTGGAGTTCAGTTACTAGTGGTGTACCGCAGGGATCTGTTTTGGGGCCACTGCTGTTTGTCATTTTTATAAATGACCTGGATGAGGGCGTAGAAGGGTGGTGGAGTGTGGATAGTGCGGAAGAATGTTGCAGGTTACAGAGGGACATAGATAAGCTGCAGAGCTGGGCTGAGAGGTGGCAAATGGAGTTTAATGCGGAAAAGTGTGAAGTGACTCACTTTGGAAGGAGTAACAGGAATACAGAGTACTGGGCTAATGGTAAGATTCTTGGTAGTGTGGATGAGCAGAGAGATCTCGGTGTCCATGTGCATAGATCACTGAAAGTTGCCACCCAGGTTGTTAGGGTTGTTAAGAAGGCGTACGGTGTGTTAGGTTTTATTGGTAGAGGGATTGAGTTTCAGAGCCATGAGGTCGTGTTGCAGCTGTACAAAACTCTGGTGCGGCCGCACTTGGAGTATTGCGTACAGTTCTGGTCGCTGCACTATAGGAAGGATGTGGACGCATTGGAAAGGGTGCAGAGGAGATTTACCAGGATGTTGCCTGGTATGGAGGGAAGATCTTATGAGGAAAGGCTGAGGGACTTGAGGCTGTTTTCATCAGAGAGAAGAAGGTTAAGAGGTGACTTAATAGAGACATACAAGATGATCAGAGGATTAGATAGGGTGGACAGTGAGAACCTTTTTCCTCGGATGGTGATGGCTAGCACGAGGGGACATAGCTTTAAATTGAGGGGTGATAGATATAGGATAGATGTCAGAGGTAGGTTCTTTACTCAGAGAGTAGTAAGGGCGTGGAATGTCCTGCCTGCAACAGTAGTAGACTTGTCAACTTTAAGGGCATTTAAATGGTCATTGGATAAACATATGGATGATAATGGAATAGTTTAGGTTAGATGGGCTTCAGATTGGTTTCACAGGTCGGCGCAACATCGAGGACCGAAGGGCCTGTACTGCGCTGTAATGTTCTATGTTCTAAGGACGATGAGCCCAACAGCAACATTACAATCTCTGACTGTCAGCAGAGATTAAAACAGAGACCCTCCTGACCACAATGCATGTTTAAGCACTGAGCCAAGGATGCTCAATTTGCAAATGCTGAGGTACAGTGAATTGGTGGGTGGGGAGACAATTTTGATATGACTTTAAAAGATACTTACAGCTCTTCCCGATTTGGCAAGCTTGCACATGTTAAGGACTAACAAGACCACATCAATTAAAGGAACATATCAAAATATGGAATTTGAGCTTGAGGTTGGTTAGAAATCAGACCTCTTTGAAGCCAATTTGTAGCCATTAAAGAAAGGATTGTTGAAAGTTTTTCTGAGAACAAGATAAATTGTGCTTACATTTTTTCACTTAAAATTATATTTATAGTGTGTTCTTTAGCTGTAAATCTCTAAACATTCAAGGTATTCGAATAGCTTTGCTGTGATTCTTTAAATTGATGTTTGAATGTTCAACGTGTGTGAAGTAGTATTTTTTTTAAAAAAAAGGCCAGGTCTGAAATGGACTATTTCTAAGATTCAGCCAGAAACCTAATAGTTACCCATGGACTATAATTACCAACAAAGCTCTTGCATGAATAATAATTTTATGAAAAGTGAGACACATTTAAATTCGACTATATTGGCCAATAATTTTCAGCATAATTAATTTAGTTAAAAATATAAGAGATGGTCACCTGCAGGTTGATTAATCTGAACTTGCAGCCTCATGTGGAATCCATCTCCTGCGACATACTGGAGATTGCGGCAGGAGGGAGGAACAATTCTGACGCCTACTGGCAAATCTAGGTTGATGCACTGCCCTCCAGTACTAAGACATATGGATGATGGGCCGAGAGTAACTTGCAGCTCGGAGTATTTCTCTGGAAAGTTTCTGCTCAAAGAAGACACAATGAGTTATGTTTCTGAGTGTGCACCAAGACTACACGCCATAATGGAAAGATATAGTATCCATTCTTGAAACACACCTAAATCTGAATACATTCTTTTCTTTTACGTGAAATATTGTGAACATCATTTAACATCAGCTGATGACTGTGACAAGATTCAATATCTTAATGTGGATTCAATTAGCAGTTAGGCTGCATAATAGGGACCTTGGTTAGCAGTGGCTAGTATACTTATTAGCAATTTCTTCAAATTATATTATTCACTGTCAAAGATAAAACCTCATGAAGAATCAGCTAATAAAAAGTAGAAACACATTTTAATTTAAATCAGTCACCCTGAGCCTATAATGGCAGAAATAAATCAAGACTAATAAGAATGCATTACATAGTGAGCCAGTTTCATTAAATGCATGGCCATTTAGAAAATGCTTCTTTTCCAATCTTCAAGTACCAAGTATAATCAGTACATATAAATATATATCAAAAAAAAATCTATACAGCACATATATCATGGAAACATCTCTCAAAGCACTTCACAGAAGAATAATAGGAGAAATAAAACCTTATAGCCAAAGGAGATTTAAAGGTTTAGTGACTTAGATGAAGAATCTTAAAGAAGATAAATATGGAGCAGCCAAGGAATTTAAGGAGTGAAGAATTCTAAAGCAGAGGCCCGGGTGACTAAATATAGAGTGAAGGAGAGTGAAGGATGGCAGAGTGAAGGAGATAGATGCCAAAGCCATGGAACAGATAGTTCAGGTGAGATAATACAATATGGTTGGAAGTTAGGGTATAGATGACTGAGGTGTAGCGACTTAAACACTTTTCACTTTTTTTTGTAAAAAATACAAGTAGCAATAAATAACTATTCTGTTCTATTCTATTCTAGGAAGAACTTGAATGATCAGCTCATAGAGGGATTTAAACACAAGGTTGTGTTTAAGGTTGCAAATTTGAGGTGCTGAGGATCTCAGTGTGAGTTTATCCAGGACAAAGATATTGGGTAGATGGAGTTTGATGCAGTATAGGATACAAAATGCAGAGCTTTGGATGAACTGAAAATTTTCAGGTCAATATTGACATGTGGACAAGGGAGCATTGATCTGATCATAGGTAACAAAGGCATTTAAGAAAGGCTTCAGCATGAAATTAGCTACAGCAGGAATGGCAATTAAGAGGTGGAAGAAGGAATCTTTGTGGCAGGGGTCAAAAACAGAGCTCAACATCAAACAGAATGCTGAGGTAACAAATTATAGTTCAGCCCAAGACAGCTGCTACGAGGGAACAGAATCAGTGACTCGGGTATGGATTGTACACTAAGGGCCTTGTGTACATTAACTGGAGGAAACTGCACTGCCATGGCAGTGGACAGTTTCAAAGTGATGGAAAAGATGTAAATAATACCCAGTTGACCACACATGAAAAGCCCCTTCACCTAAATCAGAAATTGCATTTGTATCATAATTTCTTCCAAAGTGTAATAATTGTAGTTTTGTGCTCAATAATAGCAGTTAATATATAAAAAACAAGATCTTATACACACAATAAGTGTTATAAATAATCAGGTTACTTGTGTGCAATGTTGCTTGAAGGACAATTTTGGCCAGGATACTGCTTACCAGCAAAAGCAGAAAGTGCTGCATCTATGGATGGAGAAATAGAACCAAGCTCCGAAGGCAGCACTGGACTCAGAACATCTGTTTCTCTCTCTGCAGATGCTGCCAGAGTTGCTGAGATTTTCCAACACTTTCTGCTTTTATTCCAGATCTCCTGTATCTGCAGTATTTTGCTTTCATTTGGGACAACTCACTATCCTTTTAATTTGTGGTGAGAGATACTTTGCCTTCACCCAAATCAGCATCCAGTGATCTAATAACTCACTGAAAAGACATCTCCAATAGAACAACATCTCCCCAGATATACTTGAGCAGTAATGAGCAAATTATTGCAGATGTTGGAATCTGTACCGCAAACAAAAAATTGCTGGTGATCACAACAGGTCAGGTAGCATCCATGGAGAGAAAGCATGCTAACGTTTTGAGTCTAGATGACTCTTCATTACAGCTGAAGTTCAGGGGGCAGCATTTATGCAATAGTTGGGGGGGGGCGGAATTGGAATGCTGGGGGAGAAAGAATGTTAATAGCTCAGATTTAAGATCTGAACTATCAACATTCTTTCTCCCCCAGCATTCCAAGCTGCCCCCTTCACTTCAGCTCTGATGAAGTCATCTAGACTCAAAACTTTGTCTTGCTTTCTCTCCATGGATGCTGCCTGACCCGCTGTGATCCCCAGCCTTTTTGTTTTCAATACTTGAGCAATCATTTCAGTTCACAGGTCAACCCAGTCCTGAAGGAACGGTATATTGTCTATGTGTATTTAGCTCAATTTTCTCCCAGCGAATTTAGCAGCCAAATTTATTGATTAAATCCTCATTCCTGCTCTGAAAAACAGCTCTTCCCATCTTGAGGACACATGAAAGTAAACACTCTCGCATCTATTTGTCAGAAGTGTGTACGAAAGGTTGCTTTACTGTCGCAGCAACGTGGTGAAGGCTCGGCTCAGAAAGGAGATCCTGAACGTTTGTCATCAGTCACTGTGAGTCTGTATGCTCAGAGAAGTTAAAACAGTTACCCAATGATCAAGAGCCCGCTCTGGGTGCTGTTCCTGATCTCTAAGAAGCCCTGTGTTTGCAGCAGCGATCTTTCCATCTGTCCCTCTACAATCCTGCACCTTCCTTACTGCCAGGAAATCCTCAGTGAAATGTAACAAAGTACCAGCCAATCAGCGTCAGGCTCCCGTCCGACAACCACGTCACGTACGCACGCACGCGACTTCCCACCCAATTGTTTGGCCGCACGCGCGCCGCCTTTTGGAGCTCCCGAGCCCTAGAAACCTCCCGTAGCGCCATCTGCAGCTCGGGAGGGTACAACGCAACTGCCTCCCAACCCAACAAACCAGCACCAAGAACTGTGGAGGATGGAAATGCACAACAAAAACAGGAATTGCTGGAGAAACTTAGCAGGTGTGGCAGCGTCCTGTGGAGAGAAAGCAGAGTTAACGTAGTTCTGACGACGCGAAACGTTAACTCTTTTTCTCTCTCTACAGATACTGCCAGACCTGCTGAGTTTCTCCAGCAATGTCTGTTTGTGTTTAACTTCAAACCCAATCTCTGGTATTGCTGTTTTGGGATAGAGGGAAAGGGAGATGGAGTGTTGAGGTTTGGCACTTGATGAAAATCAATACCCTAGGAATTCAAAATCTTTCCTCGGCCCAATCCAGCATCTTTCAATTTTTTTTTGAATTCATTCATGGGATGTGGCCACCATTAGCTGGCCAAAATTTATTGACCATCCCCAGTCACCCTTGAGAAGATGTTGATGAGCTGCTGCAGTCATGTGCAGTAGATTAACTCACAATTCTGTTCTGCAGGGTGTACCAGGATATTGACCTGGCAAGAGTGAAGGAATGGTGACATATTTCCACATCAAATGGTGAGTGGTTTCGAGGTGAAATTGCAGGTGGTGGACCCTTGTAACTGCTGTCCTTGTCCTTCTAGATGGAAGTGGTCGTGAGTTTGGAAGGTGCTGCCTGAAGATCTTTGGTGAATCTCTGCAGTGCATCTTGTACATAGTACACACTGCTGCTCCTGAGCATTGGTGATGGATGGAGTGCATGTTGGTAGATGTGGTACCAATCAAGCAGGCTGCTTGGTCCTGGATGCTATCAAGCTTCTTGAGTGTTTTTGGAGCAGCACTAATCCAGGAAAGTGGGGAGTATTCCATCACATCCCTAATAGAAAACCGGAAGAACTGCGGGTGCTGGAAATCAGAAGCAAAAACAGAAATTGCTGGAAAATCCCAGCAAGTCCGGCAGCATCTTTGGAAAGAAATTGGAGTTAGCGTTTCAGGTTCAGTGACCCTTCTTCAGAACTGATAGTAGCTCAGAAGAAGTTGGTTTTTATGTGGAAGATATGGTGGGGGGAGAGGGGATAAGGAATAAATGATAAGGGGAGATAAAGCCCAAGGAGAGAGAAGAACAGTTGGACAGACAAAGGAGTGGTTAATGGTCAGCCTCGGAGAATGAATAGTCGCCAATGAGGACTTTAGTGGCTAACAATGGGTAGTATGTAATAGCAGACTATGTGATAACAAGGTCTGGTCTTGCTAACAGGAGGCAGGAGGTGAGTTACTTATAGCAGGATTCCTAGCTTCTGATCTTCTCTTGTAACCACAACATTTAAATGGCTAGTCCAGTCCAGTTTCGGGTCAGTGGTAACCCCAGGATGTTAATAGTGAGGGATTTAGCAATAGTAATAGCATTGAATGTCAAGGGTACAATGGGAAGATTCTCTTCTGCTGGAGATGACCATTGCCTGGCACTTGGTGGTGTGAAAGTTACTTACCACTTGTCAGCTCAATCCTGAATATTGGCTAGGTCTTACGCTACAATAAATCAAAAAACTGTGGATGCTGGAAATCTGAAACAAAAACAGAACTTGCTGGAGAAACTCTGCAGGTCTAGTGACGCTTCTTCAGAACTGACCTGAAATGTTAACTCTGTTTTCTCTCTATAGGTGCTGCCAGACCAGCTGAATTTCAACAGCAATTTCTACTACAGTCCAGGTTTGCTTCTTTTGAACATGGACTGTTCCAGTATTTGAGGAGTCGCAAACGGTGCTGAACATTGTGCAATCATTGACGAATATTCCATTGCTGACCTTATGATGGAGGGAAGGTTACTGATGAAGCAGCTGAAGATGGTTGGGCGTAAAAACCATCCAACAGCCACAACCATCCTTCTATGTGCCAGGTTTGGTTCCAACCAATGGAGAGTATTCCCCAGATTCCCATTGATTCCAGTTTTGCCAGAGCACTTTGGTGCCATACTCAGTCAAATGCATCCTTAATGTAAAGGGCTGTCACTCTCACTTTACCTTTGTAAGTAATAGCTGAAGAGGTCATAACAAGAAGACAGGGACAGCCACAAGTGTAGCATGAGCAGCTACCAAGCTTCCTTGTTGGTTGTTCTTTCTGGTGTTGGCATCTGTTGCCAAGCTGCTGTAGCCACTGGTCATCCGGTGATGCACACCAGCCCATTGGAAGTGTCACAATTTCCCTCCGTTGTTAGCTAGGGACTCCATGCATGCAATAATCAATGACTAGGGTCTTTGTGGCACACTTGTGAGCATCTTTGTTTGTACTGAGCAATGATTCTCAATGGATTGGCCATGCTAAATTGCACATAGTGTTCAGGAACGTGTAGATTAGGTGGGTTATAGGGGGATGGGTCGGGGTGGGATGCTCTGAGGGCCGGTGTGCACTTGTTGGGCCGAAGGGCCCGTTCCCACGCTGTAGGGATTCTATGATCTATGATTCTATGATAATCTTCTATGATTCTGAAGGGGTTAATGTTCATGTTACATTGGCCCCACCCATTCTGTGGTGAGGTGGGGAGATAGACTGATGATCTATCACTATCACGCTGTGATCTTTATATTGGGTCCAATAACATAAACATGAGACATGGGCCACTTAGTACTGAAAAACTCAGCTCCTCATATTCACATACGTACATTGAAATCAAAGGCACTTGCATGTCTGGGCTCAAGTTAAGCAATTCAAATGTACTGTATCACATGTTCCTTCGTGAGTCATGCGGCAAGACAACAGACCAGTAAATTGGAGTCCGAGAGTTTTTTACCATTGGGTTCACTTCCCAGAATATGGTGATGATATTGTGTGCACATTCTTTTAAGGTATATCATATATCTACTGCAAGACATTACACAAAAATTTGAGCGAGGTTGCGCACAGTGTGTGATTGAGATAATGAGTTCTGCTTTAGTTTTCAAAGGAGCAGTTATGAAGAAATGAAGAAGGGTCTAGGCCCGAAATGTCAGCCTTCCTGCTCCTCTGATGCTCCTTGGCCTGCTGTGTTCATCCAGCTCTACACCTTGTCATCTCAGATTCTCCAGCATCTGCAGTTCCTGCTATCTCTAATACATCTATACCAACTCCCTAACTTCCTGATTGCTGCCATGCTGTTACACTTCACTGAGATGGATTGCTGGAAATTAAGCCCATTATTCTCAGAGTTGTTGCAAAAGTTTTAAAAAATTATAAAGATATGGAGAATTCCCCTATTTACCTGTCTTTTAGTACCCACCTCTTGTGGTGCTAATTGAAGGATAAATATTGTACAGTACACTGAGGATAACCATCTCACCCCTCACCCCTCTGTTTCATTACTGGGTTCCAAAAAAGAGTCATATCAGATTCAAATATTAATCTCTCCCAACAAACACTGTCAGACCTATCGAGTTTCTCTTATGTTTTCTGTTTCCAATCTAGTATCACTTTCAAATATTCTCATTAGAAATAATGAGATGCAGTTAGTAATTCCCAAAGAAAGCTGATTGTGTAACAACCAGAGAACTATTTAGCAATAAGTGGAACCCAGCAAAATCTCTATCTTTCAAAACTAATCAGTGAGCCTAGTTAAGACTAGTCTCATTATCACTGCCAAACCGTGCAACAACAAAATAAAGGAAACAACAGATTCAGATTTCAATGGGTACCAACTAGTTCACCTGGTTCCATGTTAAATTTCTAAAAAGGAGATTGTGAGACCTTGTTTGCCTATCACGGAGGTTCACTTGCTTCAGTTGATTGAGTTTTAGGTTTTTTTTCAACATTCTCTTTGTCTGTACCCTCTGAAATTATTGCAGAAGTTTGATTCAAATATGCTTTATACATCTATACAGTCATTGTGCATACTGTGCAATCATTCATACACAAGTATGGACAATGACTGTCAACAGGTTAATTGATAATGTATGCATCTCAGCTGATTCTAGCACTTAATGCACAAAATATGAACTTCCTCAAAACAAGTCATCATTTACAGAAGTGTTAAGTACTAGACTTCTTTAAAACACACAAAGGTCATTAAATCCCTGGGACCTGAACCATGTGTTTCCCAGAAATTTGTGAGAAGTTAGGGAAGTGATTTTTGTGCTCCTTGCTGAGATATTTGTATCACCAATAGTCACGGGTGAGGTGCCGGAAGATTGAAGGTTGACTAATGTGGTGCCATTATTTAAGAAAGGCTGTAAGGAAAAGCCAGGGAACCATAGACCAGTGAACCTTACATCAGTGATGGGTTAGTTGTTGGAGGGGATTCTGAAGAACAGGATTTAGATGCATTTGGAAAGACAAGGACTTTTTATGGATAGTCAACATGGCTTTGTGCATGGGAAATTGTGTCTCACTAACTTGATTGAGTTTTTGAAAAGATGACAAAGAAGATTGATGAAGGCAGAGCAATAGACATTGTCTATTGGACTTCAGCAAAACGTTCAACAAGGTTCTGCACGGTAGACTGATTAATAAGGTTAGATTACCTGGGATCCGGGGGAGCTAGCCAATTTGATACAAAATTGGCTTAAAGTAAAAAACAGAGGCTGGTGGGACAGGGTTGCTTTTCCAACTGGAGGCCTGTGACCTGTAGTGTACCACAAGAATTGGTTTGGATCCACTGCTTTTCATCATTTATATATGTGATTTGGATGTGAATATAGGAAGCATAGTTAGTAAGTTTGCAGATGACACCAAAATAGGTGGCGTATTGAACATTGAAGAAGATTATCTTAGAGTACAGTGAGACCTTGATCAGATGGGCCGATGAGTCGAGGAGTGAGGGATGGAGTTTAATTTAGATAAATGTGAGGTGCTGTTTTTTGGTAAGGCAAATCAGTGCAGGATTTATGAAATTGATGGCAGGGCCCTGGAAAGACTTTCCAAACAAAGAGACCTAGTGGTGCAGGCGTATAGTTCCTTGAAAGTGCAGTTGCAGGTAGACAGGGTGGTAAAGAAAGTGTTTGGTACACTTGCCATCATTGGTCATAACATTGAGTAAAGGAGTTCGGAGGTCATATCATATATAGGATCGGGGTGAGGATAATTTTAGAATACTGCATACAATTCTAGTCGCCCTCTATTTAGGAAAGACGTTAAACTTGAGAGGGTGAAGAAAAGATTTGCAAGGATGTTGCTGGAATTGCAGCGTTTGATTTATAGACAGAGATTGAATAGGCTGGGGCTTTTTTCTATTAAGTGTCAGAAGCTGAGGGGTGACCTCACAGAGGTTTATAAAACTATGGATAGGGCGAATGGCAAGGTCTTTTTCCTGGGGTGGGAGAGTCCAAAAGTAGAGGGCATAGGTTTAAGGTGAGAGGGGAAGGATTTAAAAAGGACCTGAAGGGTAACTTTCTCACACAGAGGGTGGCGCGTGTACAGAATGAGCTGCCAGAGGAAGTGGTGGAGGCTGGTACAATTACAGCATTTAAAAGGCACCTGGATGGATATATGAAGGAGAAGGGTTTAGAGGGACATGGACCAAAGGTCAGATTGGGATGGCTTGTCTGCATGGAAGAGTTGTAGCAAAGGGTCTGTTTCCATGCTGTATGACTCTATGACTCTCTAAGTCCATCCACTTCCAGAGATAAACTTGAATGCCACACATATACATGTTTCACCAGAATCATGGTTCAAGGTCAGCTCTAGGAATCCTAAAATTTCTTTTATTCAGTTTTGAATATGATTTGATTTACTATTGTCACATGTTCCAGGTAGAGTGAAAAGTTTTGTTTTGCATGGAGTACAGGCAGATCATACCATACAAAGTGCACTCAGGCCATAGAACAGAGTGAGGAATACAATGTTATGGCTGCAGAGAAGGTGCACAGACAGCAAAATCAACATTACATTTAAAATTTGAGAGGTCCATTCAGATGTCTAATAACAGCAGGGAAGAAGCTGTTCTTGAATTTATTCGTACACGTATACAATTTTTATATCTACTGCCAACAAAAGAGGGTAGAAGAGAGTATAACGGGGTGGGGGGTGGGGGTGTAGTATTGTAGGCAAGTCCAGCATTTACTGCCCGTCTCTAATTGGCTTTGGGAATGTGGTGGCAGGTCACCTTCTTACAGTACAGCCATTCACGTGGTGCAGATATACCCTCAGTACTTCAAATGGTTTGATGCAGATGAGCGCCTTGCTAGACAATTTCAGAGGGTGGTTAACTCTGTGCCTGGAGTTACAAGTAGTTCAGACTGGTTAAGGATAGCAGGTTTATTCCCCTGAAGGACATTGTTGAAATGGATAGATTTTTGTAACAATCTGTTCAACAGTCTAGTTTATTTACCAGAGGAAAATAGAATATAAGAACAGGAGTAGGCCATTCAGCACTGCTCCACCATTCAATATTATCGTAGCTGATCATCCAGCTCAATGCCCTATTCCCATCCTGCATTTCGTCCAATACCTTTTGAACCCTTTAGCCTTAAGAACTATATCTACATCTTTCTTGAAAACATGCAAGGGTTTTGGCTTCAACCACCTTCTGTGGCAGAGCATTCCACAGACTCAAAGTTTCTGGGTGGAGAAATTTCTGCTGATCTCAATCTAACTGTTATCATTTTTCCAACTTGTACTATGACCAACTGTAAGTAATATACTGTTTTTTGCCCTTCTTTTTCCTTTATTTCTGTATTTTGTATCTAAGATCTGTACAAGGTACTTTGTACTAAGATAGCACCATTTGGGGTGACATTGTAAACTTTTCACTCTACTCCTGTACTTGAATACACGTAACAATAAAGGATATTCTATTCTATTCATTTCTAAATAGCCTACCCCATATCATTAAACTGTGACACCTGGTTCTGGACTCTCCAGTCAGTGGGATCGTCCTGACGGCATCTGTGAAGAGAAATCAGAGTTAACATTTCGGGTCTGGTGACCCTTAATTAATCCTAATTGTTATGACTGAGTGGTGCATCATCAGGGGCCAGTATCAGTTGTTGCTGAGTGCCAGGACACAGCTATATCTCACTAAAAGACTTGACATCCAAGACTGCTTGAATCATGCATTTGTTAGAAATCACAGAGCTAAACAAAGCTACACTATAGTATGAGACAACAAGGTGTAGAGCTGGATGAACACAGCAGGCCAAGCAGCATC